>NC_081327.1:10000000-10307800 GCF_026419965.1 Kogia breviceps
ACTGGCTTGCCCTCCTTTGCCTCAGAAGACAGTCTTCCACCTAGTTTGTGGCTAGGGGAGAGGTCACGTAGAGTAGTGGGAAAGGAGCTAGACAATCCCCTACCTGGCTAGCAAAATTACTCCTGCATCCTGTAAACAGATACTTCCCTTCTGGGGAAAGAGTCTTACACAAGGACCTCTTAATGTCACTCTACTGGGGTGGGAGGTGGAGGGATTCATAGAATGATTTGAAGGCACTTCAGAGCTAAGTAAAGGTCAGCAAACTTTTTCTGTAAAGGTCCAGAGAATAATTACTTTAGACTCTGCAGCCCATAGTATCTCTGTCTCAGCTACTCACCTCTGCCGTTGTATCAAGAAGGCAGCCCTAGACAACTTGTAAATTGATGGATGTGGCTGTATTCCAATAAAACTTTATTTCCAAAAACAGAAGACAGACCAGATGTGGACCCGTGAGCTATAGCAGTTGGCCTCGAGTCCTGCAAACAGACATACTCAAGAGACTTCCCTGGAATGAAGTGTAAACAGCTGGGGAAACTCCCTAGGAGCCTATAAGCAGCTAGTTAAATGAAAGAGAGTGGGTTATATAGGTAACCATACATTTTATAATGTCTTAGATGTGAGACATATAATGACATATAATGACCCTGGTGAGACCTTGGAGTGTGAGGGATGGCAGACCATCAGTAATGGAAGGTGAACACACTGAAAGTAGAGGGACACCCAGTGAAAACAGGTCCTTGAATACAGGTGCCCCACCCCCACATGTGCCAGTATTGGGTTATCAGAAGGGTAGTTGTCGGACTGGGGGTCATGTTACATATGTGTATAGAAATGCTTTGCTGCACTTTGGGAAAGAGTATGTCCCATTTTTATGTGACTTCCCCCATGTGTTAGTATTTATGTTGAGCGAAGTGATCAACAGTTGGGAATAGTTTTGGCTACAAGAGATAGAAGGGGATTTGTTTGTCACTGCATCCAGAGGTAGGCAATTTAAGGTTAATAGGGAGTCCCCGAACCTTGTGTTTTGTCTCTTATGCCTTCCTTCCATGAAGCTGCCTCACAGACCTCGATGGCTGCTTGAGCTCCAGCCTCCACACCCGCATTCCTTTCAGCTAGTAGGAGAAAGGGACAAAAGGTGGGTGCCAGTGTCTGTGAAGAAAAGTTTCTGAGTGCTGCCAAAACACATTTCTGGTGTCATACCATTGGCCAGAAAGAGCTTAATCACATGGCTGCAGCTAACTGCAGACTAGGCTGAGAAGTGTATTCTGGACAGCCATGTATCCAACTCAGAACTGAGGGTTTTATTTCTTTGGAACAAGTGAAGAATGGCTATTGAGATCCTTCTGGCAGTCACTGCCACAGCCACAGAGCTCTCTTGAAAGGAAGTGCCTTCTTATAGTCCAGGGTAAGCCAGATAGAGTGGGGAGAGACTTTCTTCATCCTGGAATCAACTTCTTTCTACCCATAGGTGACCATGTCTGAGTCTGGGCACAGTCAGCCTGGGCTCTATGGGATAGACAGGCGGCGGCGATGGAAGGAACCAGGCCCTGGCGGCCCCCAGAATCTCTCCGGGCCTGGCGGTCGGGAGAGGGACTACATTGCACCTTGGGACAGAGAGAGACGGGTGAGTGTCTGGGCCCAAGGGCAGCATTCACGTGTCCACGCATTCCACCAAAGTTTATTGAGCACCTGCTAGGCACCAGGCCCTCATCTAGATGCTGGGGATATATCTGTGGACAAAACGGACTGCCCTCAGAGTGATAAAGGGGCTATCTTAGATGAAGCAGAGAAGGCTTCTCTGAAGAGCTGACTTTTGAGCAGAGACCTGAAGGAGGCAAGGGGACAAGTCCTGACAGAATCTGAGTGAAGAGCATTCAAAACAGAAAGAACAGCAAATGCAAAGGCCCTGAGGCCTTTATCTGGTGTGTTCAAGGAGTAGCCAGGAAGCCAGCATGGCTGCAGTGGATGAAGAAGGGGAAGTGATAGAAGATGAGATCAGAGAGGAAACTGGGGCCAGATCATGTGGGACCTGATAGGCCTTGGAAAGAACTTTGGATTTCACTGACTGGAATTGGCATTAGAGTTTGAGCTGAGAGGTGCCAGAAGCTCCTATTTTCCAGAGTTGTGTAATAATAGCAGCCTTTTTTGTTTATTGAGCAGTGCGTAGTGTGCTGGTGCTCTGCAGAGCGCTTTCCCTCCTTTGGGTCTTCCTGAACTCTGGCAGCTGTCCCACGAAGTGTAGAGCCTATGATGGACCCAGTTTTCACTAATGAGGAAATGAGTCTTAGAGGGGAAGGGACTTACCCAAAGTCACAAGTCAATAAGCTTTGGGGCCAGGACTTGAACCCGAATCCAAGTGAGCCTCAGGCGCAGCACCACTGTGTCTGCTGTAGAGTGTCCTGGACCGGGAATCGGGAGGTTCATTGTGGGCCCGGTCCTGCCTTGCTCCTCTCCTGTGTGTAGGTGACTCACTGCCATAGCCTGCCCCCCGGGTTCTTTCTCCAGGGCCCTGCCCGCTTCTAAGGGCTGTTTATTTGGGGTGGGGGGAGTGGAAGAAGATAATGGTCGGCACAGTTTCTGAGCCATAAAGCTGCAAAAAACATGAAGGAAATTTATTCACAGTGAGCTTGGCTTACTCCTTCCCTTGGGCCACAGCATAAGTGCCAACACGCAGTCTCTCCTCCTTCCACACACATCTTTCTGGGGAATGTTACCATCTTCCTGCACCTTCAGCTTCAGTCCCTGAACAAGCAACTCCCAGATCTCTTGTCTTTGACTCTGACTTTGCTACTGAGCCCTGGCAGCCTCCTAACTGGCCAATGGACTCCTCACATCCTCCATGTCTCCTGCTGACCTCAGCGTCTTCCTGCCAATTCTCTTCCTCCCACTACTAGTGACAGCCCATCAGGTCTCATCCTGGTTACCACCCCAACGCCAGTTGGGTACCAGTGCTATACACGGTGCCTCCTGACTGTATCTCCTATCCATCATCTTCTCTCCACCCTCACCTGTTCTTTGCAAAGCACGTTCATATCCTTTGGTTTGTCCTTCGTCATAGGCCAGTGAGTGAGCAGGATTTAAATAAGTATCCTCAATATGTGGGTAAAGAAACAGACGTAGTGAAGGGTCAAGACTCACCCAGGGTTACTCAGGGTACCACAGAAGGAACAGGATTCAAACTCAGGTCTCTCCCCTTTCTTAGGCAGATGGGGGTGAGACAGAAGAGGCATGAAGAGGGTAAGGCATGGGACTCAGTCCGCTGACTTGGCTAGCCCGGGTGGGGCTGGGGAGCGGAGGTTGGGACAGCAGGGCTGCCAGGATAGCAGCTCTAGATATTGCGCACCTTTCACGTGCCCAATGCTACGTGGACGGTTTGTGAGTCCTGTCTACTTTCAGCCTCTTAACAGTCCTGTGAGGAAGGAATTCCTATCCCCATTTGCCAGATGAGCAAACAGGCCTAAGTAAGGGTGGTTCCTTATCCGTGTTCACACAACCAACAGAAGCCAAGGCCAAGTTCGAATGCAGATGTCTCTCCCTCCAGAGCCCCAGCGCCTTCTGCCTGGGCTCTGTCTGCCTTTGTCTAGCAAAGGCAGCCGAGTGGAGCGGCTGGCAGCGTGGTTCTGGAACCCGGCTATCTGGCTTCAAGGCCTGGCTCCACTGCCTAACTGGCTTTGTGGCCTTGGGCAAGCCAGTTAACCTCTCTGGATCTCAGTTTCTTCATTTGAAAAATGGGGATAAAGGTATCTCTCACAGGGCTGTTGGTAGGATTGGAGGAGTTTATGTCTGAAGGTGTTTAGAATGGTACTTGGCACTTAGAGGGGTGTCCAGGGAGCTAGGGGAGCCACTCCTAAGTAACTGCCCTCCCTCACCACAGGATGGCAGCGAAGAGACAAGCACGGCGGTCATGCAGAAAACCCCCATTATCCTCTCAAAACCTCCAGCAGAGCGGGTGAGAGGGGAAGACGCTTTGGAAGGGGAGGCTGGGAGCAGTTAGGGCAAGGGTCTCTCCACTGACTGGAACCTTCTCACGCCCTTAGTCAAAGCAGCCACCGACTCCAACGGCCCCTGCCGCCCCCCCTGCCCCAGCCCCTCTTGAGAAGCCCATTGTCCTCATGAAGCCACGGGAGGAGGGGAAAGGGCCTGCGGCCACGGCGAATGCCTCCACCCCCGAGGGCACTGCCCCGGCACCCACTGCAGCCCCTGCACCACCCAAGGGGGAGAAGGAGGGGCAGAGACCCACACAGCCTGTGTACCAGATCCAGAACCGGGGCATGGGGACTGCCGCACCAGCAGCCATGGACCGTGAGTTGGGGCCGGGCGGGATCTGGTTGGGAGCCGGAACCCCCTCGCACAGACCCTCAGCACGTCCTTGTCTGCAGCTGTCGTGGGCCAGGCCAAACTGCTGCCCCCAGAGCGCATGAAGCACAGCATCAAGTTGGTGGATGACCAGATGAATTGGTGCGACAGTGCCATTGAGGTACTTGGGGGTCAAGGGTCTCTCCCTGCTCCACCTTCTCTGGGTCCCACACCCTCACCTCCTCCCCGCTCCCCACCTTCTTGACAGGCAACACCAGACTAGACCGCTTTCGGGCAATGGCAGCAGTGAGAGACAATGGATCAGAAAGTTCTCACCTAGCTAGGCCGAATTTCAGTGGCTTACACTAGCTCAGCTGTGCTGGTTGTTAAAATGCTGAAATACTTTGATAGTGGTTGGCAAAGAGGGACCCATTACCACTGCAGAGGCCCTGGGATCTCCTGCCCCCTCTCGCACGCAGCAGGGCAGCCTCCTGGGCCTGCTCCAGTCCTCCTCCTGATTGGTCGAGACCCATGCAGCACCAATGTGAACTGGTTTGAAGGTTAGCCCCCGGAGGTTCCGCCTCCATCCCAGCAGCCCGCACTGTAGTCCACACCTCACAGTCCTGGACCATCATATCTACTTCCAGTGTCCCCGTCTTCATTTCCCCCCATCCTGTTTTTTCCTCCCAGGCTTGTCACATTACTCAGATTCTCCCAGGTGTGCTCCCTCTCCTTCTCCAACAGCTTGGGTTTACTAACAACATACCAGGCCCATCTGTTACCACTCTCATGTTGGTATCAACTGGGGAGCTTTTAAAAAAAAAAAAAAAGCCGCCGTCCAGGCCCTGCTATAGAGCGCTTACCCACAAATCCCCAAATGTGGCTCATATAACTGAGGAACTGATCTGTAGTTTTGTTTAATTTTAATTAATTTAAATTTAAGTAGCCACATGTGGTCAGTGTCTACCATATTGAACTGGGCTAGCCCTCGATATTCTGCTTTAGTGGGTCTAGGGTTCAGCCCAGGATTAGAGGGGTTTTTTTAGAGCTCTCCAGATGATTCTAAGGTGCAGCAGCCACATTGAGGACATGACTGTTTTCCGTGAGGAGTGTCTCTTATGCCCCCTGGTGGTGAAAATCAGCAGAGCTGGCAGCCCAGAGGTGAAGGTCTCAGGATTCTATAGGACTCTTAAATCCCACAGAGCCAGGACGGGCTGGGCTCCCCTTCCTGCTTACCGCTGCCTTTCTCATGCTTTCTCATGTTTTCCCAACCTGCCTGAAGCCCAAAGCCTCCCAGGAGTCTGCTCCAGTGGCCCTCAGTTACCCAGTCCTGGCTTCTTCCACCCATCCTTTCGTTCCTATGCCTCTCCACTTCTCCCCAAAGTCAGGCGCCCCTTTTCCTCTGTGTTCCAGCCACGCTGACTTCCTAGTACCTTCTTGACCAGCGAGGCTCTTTTCTGCTTTGGAGCTCTCACAAATGCTGTTCTTTGTGCCCAGAACATTCCATATACCCCGCTTTCCCCATTCTTTGCCCAGTTGAGGGGATTTGGAGCACAAACGTTTTTCTTTATATCTGAGAAGGTAGGTGGGCGAGCCATGGAAGTCTCTAGGGCCCCTTCCTCACTCCCACTCCATCAACCGACAGATGTTTGAGGGTCTCATTCCTGCATCTTCCCGCAGTACCTGTTGGATCAGACCGATGTCTTGGTGGTTGGTGTCCTGGGCCTCCAGGGGACAGGCAAATCCATGGTTATGTCGTTGTTGTCAGCCAACACTCCTGAGGAGGACCAGAGGTGAGGGGGCGTTGGGTCTGGAAGGGAGGTGGCACCCACCTAGGTCAGGGGAGGGTGGGCCTGGATATTGCAAGTGGTGTTTGGGAAGTTGCTTACCCTCCCTTGACCTCAATGTCTCTGTCACACGAGGATGATGACCAGTCTGGACCAAACTTTGGTGTAGCTCCAAGGACACCAATCCTGTACCTCCCTCCCTCCCTTCCTTCCTTGTGCCAGCAAATGGTACAGGGCCAGCCAGGAACTAGCATGGCGTATTCATTAGGTCTTTGGATTTAGGTTCACCTCAGTCTCAGCCCTGCCGCTCACCAGCTGGCTGTTCTTGGGCAGGTCCCTTCCCCTCCTGGTATCTCACTTCCTCATCTGTAAAGTGGGTTTTGGGAGGATGAGACAAGATTGGAAAGGCAAAAGTTAACAAGAACTTGGCATAGAGCGAGTGCTCGCAGGATGCGGCTGACGTGGCCTGGGAAACACTGGGACAAGGGACCTGGGTGGAGGGCGTGGGTTCTAGACCAGCCTCAGTCCTGCCTTGCTGAGTAAAGACGGGGTATGATTGTGAAGGTAAAGGATGGAGTCCTTTGGGGGAGGAGGGAGCTTGAGAACTAGAGCCCCAGACTGAGGGCAGGGAAGGAAAGAGGGAAAGACAGGGATTAGGGAGTAAGGTAGGGAACATAGTCTAATTAGGGAAGAATCAAGATGGGGGCGGCGGTGAGCGGGGGTTGTGGCCACCTAGGGTTATCTAAAAGTGTAGGAGTTTGGTTTTTTAAAGTCGCTGATGTCACCCTGGACACCATGGATGGGCCTCAGGGATCCATGAACCCTCAAACGGTATACGCAGGATTCTACACACATTTAAAGTCAGGCTTCTCTTCTAGGGAAAGTGTCCATAGTTCCCACCAGCTCTCAGAGGGGCCTGAGGGAAACCCGGAACAGGTTAAGAACCCCTGTGGCGAGAACATATATCACCAGACCCAGAGCTGTGGGTGCCCCGCCTCCCAGGTCAGCTCTGTCCCCGCTCTTCTCTGCTCACTCATGACTTCAGCTCAACTGGGCTCCGCTCTGGCACAGCTGCAGCTCTTTTGGCTGGCATCCTTTCCATCTCGGCTTCCACCCCCAACTAGCAAAACTTCCCTGTGGCTGCCGGCTCGGATACTTGAGCTAGAATCCTGTCGGCCTATTGTGTCCTTCTGAGGCCGGTCTGCCTGTGACATGGCAGACAGTACCAACTCTTGTCATCAGATCTCATAAGTTTTATCTCCTAATTATCTTGAGAATTCATCTGCTCCTCTCCTCCACCACACTCATCTCCTGGTCCAGGCCACTGCCATCTCCCCTGGAGAAGGCCAGGAGCCTCTCCTAACTGGTCTCCCTGCTTTAGTTCAACAGATATTTATTGGGTGTTTACCATGGGCCAGGCCCTGTCCTGGGTGCTGGGGCTACAATAGTAAACAAAAGTGGCAAAAATCTCTGTCCCCGTGGGGCTTGCATTTTAATGGGGAGCTAGTAAACAAGCACATTAGAAGATGATAATCAAACGGGAAGGGGTTATAGGGAGGTGGCGTTGGGGCCAGGTTGCTGTTTTAAATCAGGTGGTCAGGGAGCCATTTGAGAACAAGCAGACTCTGAGGAGGGGGAGCAGGGAAAGCGCTGCAGTCAGGGTAAGAACTGGGAACCAAGATGCCCTGCATCCTCTCACTGTGGGGCGGAGAGTACTCAGTGCTGTGTGTCCCGTGCCTGGCACGTGGCAGGTACACTTGATAATTAATAGCAATTTTATATCACCGTGTATCAGGCACTCTTTTAAGGGCTTTATGTATATTAACTTCAGAGTCACTCTGAGAGATTGAGACTATTGTTGTCCCCGTTTTACAGATGAGGAAACCAAGGAGAAAGAGCTTAAGGAACTTACTCAAAGCCACACAGCCAGGAAGAAGCAGAGCTGGGGTTTGAATCCCAGCAGTGCAGCAAAGTCCTTGCTCTTAAACACCTCGGTCTACTGATTTTGTTGTGTACCTCTGGGTAGGGATGAAGTCATGTGATATAAAACATAGCCCCCTAAGCAGCAGGGGCCATGAATGGAAGGCCTTGCGGGCAGGTGGGAAATCACATCTCATGGGCTCACAGGGCCACACTCTGGAGGCAGCAAAGGCCAAGAACCTGACCTCTAATGCCCCCACCTGCTTCTTTCCACAGGGCCTATGTCTTCCGGGCCCAGAGTGCCGAAATGAAGGAACGAGGGGGCAACCAGACCAGTGGCATTGACTTCTTTATTACCCAGGAGCGGATCGTTTTCCTGGACACACAGGTGCTGACCCCCCACTCACCCCACCCTGCTGCATGCAGCACTCACCTTCATCCCCAAATGTGTTTAAGCCAGAACCTTGCTTGGATTCCATGGGGCTCCGGCCAAGCCATGGACGTGCTAGTGCCTTTGGGCAAGTTGTGTCTCTTTTTGGCCCTTAGTCTCTTCTTGTCAGATTTCACCCCCTCTCCCCTCCCATCCATCGTGTACACAGGAGCCTAAGGAATCTTACAGCATAGCATTTGGAATTATGTGCCCTAGAGTCAGTCTACAGCCAGAGCTGGCCCTTTCTAAGTAAGTTTTAAACACCCCCACCTCCATTTTTTCATCTGTAAATGGGGGTGATAGTTTTCTCAGCTTCATAGGAGGGTTGCAGGGAGTCAGTGGAACAGTCCAGGCAGAGTGCTGGGCGTGGGGTGGCGCGTGGTGAGCCTTCAGGCACCTCACTGTCACGAGAGCTGGCCTGTCCTACGTTACCTGGCACCTTTCCTCAGCTTCTCCAAGATCCGTGTTCCTTAGCTAGGCAGCCGGGGCCTGTGCGGCTGGCCTCCGTCAGACTCCCTGGACTCCCCTCTCTGATACAGACACCAGCCCCACGACACACACCTCCAGGCCTCACCATAGTCTCGTTCCTGAGCTCTGCAACCTTGACTAAGTTGTTTAACGTTTCCACTCCTCTGTTTTCTTAAGTGGGAAAAACAACATTACCTCCCTCGTAGGGTTTCTGTGAGGTGTCAGTGAGTTAACACAGGTAAAGTGCTGGCATGAAGTGGGTTCTCAGTACTCTTGGCTGTCAGCATCGACACCATTAGAACATTCTCTCTGCCCTTGCTTTGTTGCTTGGCTATTGCCTTCTCCTCCCTGGAGACTCCGCAGGGGCGTTGCCTCCTCCCGGAAGTCTCCCCCTCCTCTGAGCGCCCACCAGTGACCACGTGCACCCATGTACACCTCCCAGCACAGCACGTGACTTACCACAATCTGGTGCTTGCATTTTGTGCCCGCCAGCTGTGAGCTGGTCCGGGGCCCCCGTGGGGCAGAGCAGAAGTTAGAAGGAGACAGAATGGAAGGGACTTCCCTGGTGGTGCAGTGGTTAAGAATCTGCCTGCCAGTGCAGGGGACACAGGTTCGAACCCCATTCCAGGAAGATCCCACATGCCACGGAGCAACTAAGCCCGTGTGCCACAACTGCTGAGCCTGCGCTCTAGAGCCCGCGAGCCACAACTGCTGAGCCCATGTGCCACAACTACTGAACCTGTGCTCTAGAGTCCGCGAGCCAGAACTACTGAAGCCCGTGCACCTAGAGCCCGTGTTTCACAACAAGGAAGCCACCACAACAAGAAGCCCACGCAGCACAGGGAAGAGTAGCCCCCACTCGCCGTTACTAGAGAAAGCCCGTGAGCAGCAATGAAGACCCAGTGCAGCAAGCAAGCAATGAGTGAATGAATGAATGAATGAATGAATGAAAAAAGACAAAATGGAACACTGCAGTGTTTGGGGTTTTAGAAAGTGAGCCCTTGGGAAAGCCTCTTTCTTAAAGTTAATTTCACCCAGGGCAGGAAGAAGTGGATAGATTATCCACTAAGTTAGCCTCTTGTATTTTTAGTGGGATGTTCCTTTAAAAAAAGGTGATGAGCTCACCGCTGACTCTTTTACACCCACTGATGCAGTTCTTTTGTTTGTTTGTTTGTTTTGGTTGTGTTGGGTCTTCGTTGCTTTGTGCTGGGTTTCTCTAGTTGCGGCGAGCGGGGGCTACTCTTCGTTGCGGTGCGTGGGCTTCTCATTGCGGTGGCTTCTCGTTGTGGAGCACAGGCTCTAGGCGTGGAGGCTTCAGTAGTTGCAGCACTCATGCTCAGTAGTTGTGGCTCGCGGGCTCTAGAGGGCAGGCTCAGTAGTTGTAGCACACAGGCTTAGTTGCTCCACGGCATGTGAGATCTCCCTGGACTGGGGCTCGAACCTGTGTCCCCTGCACTGGCAGGTGGATTCTTAACCACTGCGCCACCAGGGAAGCCCTGATGCAGCCTTTTAAATCCTCACTAGTCTTAACATTAATCACTGTTATTTGACCTGAGTGATTATCCTAGTGAAGTTTTGAAAGCGTTTGAAACAACAGAGTAAGGGTGTTTCAGGGACATGACTCATTCAAGTATGTGTTAGATTTATCAGCACTAGGAGTGTTCTTCTGGGGCACGCAGCACTTGAGAGCAGTGGGGACTTGTAAAAGAGCTGGGGAAAGTGTCGGCTTTGAAACCTTTTTTCTGTCACCTCCTCTCACTGACTAGTTCTTTCCTAATTAGAAACTGCCCGTGCATCTGACATTATTGTGTCCTGAGAGGTGATGTGTCTGCCGTCATCAGGTGGAACTTGGGTGGCCATGTCCCCTGGGATCCTGACCCCTAGCCCTTCCCTGACACCTAGCTGTCTTCCTGTTCCAGCCCATCCTGAGCCCCTCCATCTTGGACCACCTCATCAACAACGACCGCAAGCTGCCTCCAGAGTACAGCCTGCCCCACACCTACGTGGAGATGCAGGTGAGGGGGCCGAGCCAGGCCTGGTGGTCCAGGATGGAGCGCTAGTGGATATGGGTTGGGCTAGTTTCTGCTTCATAAGAGCCCTGGGTACCCCAGAGCTGGAGGGAGAGGACAGCACCAAGAGTCAGACCTGGCTCAGCTCCTGGCTCTGCCTCTTGGCAAAATCATCCCCCCTTCGAGCCTCCGTATCCGCCTGTGTAAAAAGGGGCTGATCATTGCCACCTGGCCCATTTTAGGGATGGCCTGGAAGGGAAGTGCCAGCGCAATCTGGGCACATAGTAGGTGCTTATAGGCTCAGAGGCACTTTTGCCCTGTGGCCCCCTCAGCTGAGTCCTGAGATCAGGGACCTCAGTCTGGGCTGAGGGGACCTTCAATTCTTGTCCCTTCCTGCCCCGCTCAGTCACTCCAGATCGCGGCCTTCCTCTTCACTGTCTGCCACGTGGTGATTGTCGTCCAGGACTGGTTCACGGACCTCAGTCTGTACAGGTGAGGCGCTGTCAGGAGCGGAGCCAGGCCAGGGACGGGGCCCCAGAGACTCAGCCACTTGCCCAGCTCTCACTGCTTCCACACGGCAGCCACAGGGACCCTTTGAAAATGTGAGTTGGAGAGGATCACTGCCACCTAATCCTCTCTCAGCACACATACACACTTAACAACCCTCCACTGACTGTGCACATCACTCAGAGTAAAATTCAAAGTCCTCCCCATGCGTGGCTAACAAGGTCCTACGTGATGTGGTCCCGGTCACCTCCCTGACCTCTTCCAGCACTTCCCTCGCTCCTGCCATCAAAGGTGTGGTGGCCCCACGGTTGTCCCTCGTGGCGCTTAGGATCTCTGCCCGCCTCATCCCTCGGCTGGAAACACTCTCCCCGCGGCTGCCAGGACCCCTCCCTCATGTCCTTCACGTCCCCCCGAGGCCTCCCCGACCTGCTGACACTGCCTCTCTTGTGATTCTCCCGCTCTTACCCTGCTGTGTTCTCCTTCATCGCACGTATCACTCCCTGACAGGATGGGGAGGGAGTGATACGTGGACCTTTTTATGGTCGTTTCCCTTGTTAGAATGTAAGCCCCAGTGGCTCACACAGTGCCTGGCACAAGGTGGAAATTTAACACAAGTTTGTTGAATGAATAGCATACTGAGGAACTGGTCCTTGGAGCCTCGTGGTCCACCTCCTCCAGGCGTAGGTGCCATTCCCGCGGGACCCTGGTGGGCAGGGAAGGGAGGGAGTCAGGATCTGGCAGGAGTCCTGCCTGAAGCAGCTGGAGGTTCCAGAAATGCCCCCAGGTAGGACTGGCTCCGATCCTCTTGGCCTCAGGCCCCAGGAGGTAGCTGTGGGGAGGCCAGCAGCCCTGGGCACGGGGCCCAGACAGACAGATGGAAGGAACAGGAGCTCGTGGGGAGGGGAGAGCCGAGCTGAAGGAAGCAGATGTCTCCAGAGTCAGGCAGCCCTGGGTTTGAATCCCAGTACTTGTTAGGCGAGTGGTTGCTTTTTCCACACTTCCTCATAGGCAAACGGTGTTCTGCAGATGAAGTGGGTTAAAGAATGTAAAGCATTCAACACAGTACCTGGTGCATAGTAAGCAGTAGATTAAGTGGGAGCTTAAGGTTTGTGTTAGTAACTCTGGAGATGGGCGGGAGCTGAGGGTCTGGCCAACAGTAAAAAACAAACTGCTGGGGGAGCCGGCTCTTGTGACCAGATCTAAGTGACTTAATTCTGAAACGCCCCCTCCTACCACCATCGTCCATTGGAATTCATTCAAAGGACAAATATATTGGACATTTACATAGGCTGGTCGCTGTCCTGGGCTCTGGGGATACAGGTGTGAACAAACAGGTAACACAGGCTGCCCTGTGGAGTTCACATTGTGGTGGGGTGTGGCCTCAGGCTGGCCCGTGCAGAGCCTCGGTTTTAAGCCAGAGTCTACAGGTGGGCTTCCCAGAGCAGGTGAATCCCTGGAAATTGTGGATACCATATTCGTGGCCTGATTTAGGGACGGCCTGGAAGGGAGGTGCCAGCGCAATCTGGGCACATAGTAGGTGCTTATAGGCTCAGAGGCCCTTTTGCCCTGCGGCCCCCTCAGCTGAGTCCTGAGATCAGGGACCCCAGTCTGGTCTGAGGGAACCTTCAACTCTGTTGTCCCTTCCTGCCCCCCTCAGTCACTCCAGATTGCTTTGTGTGCATGTCTGTACGAGGAGAAGGGCCATAGTTTATCAGATCCCGTTAGCCCTTATCTCAGGTTTATTTTATTTACTCATATATACTTTTATGTATTTGGAAGAATTACTTTAAAATAGCATAAACTGAAAACTTACATCCATACAAAAACCCGCACAGCTTTATTCATAATTGCCAAAACCAGGGGCAGCCAAGATGTCCTTTGGTAGATAAACGGATAAATAAGTTGTGGTACATCCACACGATGGAATATTATTCAGTGTTAAAAAGAGATACGCTGCCATGCCATGGAAGACAATGGAGGAGCCTCAAATGGATATTATTAATTGAAAGAAGCCAATTTGAAAAGGCTTTATACTATATGATTCCAACTCTGTGTCGTTCTGGAAAAGGCAAAACTACGGAGACCAGTAAAAATATCAGTGGCTGCCAGGGTTGGGGAGGGGAGGGAGGGGTGAATAGGTGGAGCAGAGAGGATTTTTAGGGCCCTGAAACTACTCGGTGTGATACGAATGGTGGATTTATGTGGTTTTTGTCAAAACCCATAGAACATACACCACCAGGAGAGAGCCCTAACGTAAACCGTGGACTTTGGGTTGTAACGATGTGTCAGTGGAGAATCATGAGAATGTTGCGAAGTGGGAAGGCTGTGTGTTTGGGGCGGGGGGTGGTCCATGGGAATTCTCTTTGCTTTCCACTCGGTTTTGCTATGAACTTAAAACTCCTCTAAAAAATCAAGTATTTTTCTTGATGGCATAAACTCGTTAAAAAATACATATGTGTTGACATGGGTCCAGGGATCAGTGTCTGAGAGGGTTGTCTCTGGGTTCCCTAAAACTGTGTGAGAAATATCGTGTGTATGTGGCATTTTTCTGAGTGTTGCTGTAGCTTTAATCAGATCCGTGAAGGGAGCCCCCTCCTTCCCCAGGCTGTGGGATATGGGGGGCCGGCGGCAGAGCACCAACCTGTCACCCCAAACCCCAAGGTTCCTCCAGACAGCAGAGATGGTGAAGCCCTCCACCCCGTCCCCCAGCCATGAGTCCAGCAGCTCGTCAGGCTCCGATGAAGGCACTGAGTACTACCCCCACCTGGGTGAGAGGCGTTCCGGGGGCTGCAGTGGCGGCCAGGGGAGGGGGCGGTCGGAATCCGGGAGTACCCTGGGAGGGGACACTGGGAGGAGGAGAGTCGCGAAGGGTCGGCTGCCGCTTCCTCTGAGGGACCCCCTGGCCATCAGGGCGTGAGCCCCGAGTCCAGCCCCGGCCCCTCGATCAGAATGGGAGCCCCTTGGGGGCAGGACCCTAGTCTGCCTGCTTCTGGGTCCACGGCACAGGGCTCAGGGAGTGAGTGTGGAGTCGGCCCCCGTGGCGCCACACACCCTGGTCGCCCCGCTTGGGCCCCTACACGCGCATCCTGGGTCCGCTCTGTCCTTGCCCTGCGCTCTGACACACTGCTCTTCTGCAAAGATCCGGCTCATTTATGGCACCCCAGGCAGGGTCTTGCCTGCTTCCTCCACCTGGCCCAGCCCCTGGTCTTTCTGCCAGGCTCCTGACCACGTGGCCGTCTTCCTCTTCTGCCTTTTCCATCAGACTCTGGGGACTTCCTGAGGGCAGAAACCATCTCTGACTCATTTCTCTGGGTCCCCAGGCTGCCCACCCAGCACAGGGCCTGGTACTAAAGGGAAGTTACTTATCGTGTAAATGCAAGTGATCTGAACTCAGGGGCAGGGCGGGTCTTTGGTGTGAGAAGGGGAGTGGCGAGCGCCCGCCAGAGGAGCTGGGCTGACTCCTCCCACCCGCAGTCTTCCTGCAGAACAAAGCTCGCCGGGAGGACTTCTGCCCTCGGAAGCTGCGGCAGATGCACCTGATGATTGACCAGCTCATGGCCCACTCGCACCTGCGGTACAAGGGTGAGGGTGTCCCAGCCACCCCGCAAGCTGGCCAGTGGCCTCCTGGCTCCCAATCCAGTCCCATAGCCCCGGCCCCCAGACCGGTCCCCTGACCCCAGCTTGACCACCCTGCGCGGACCTCCCCCGGCCCTGCAGCACTGTGCCTGCAGCCTCACGGGTTCTCTCCGCCAGGTACGCTGTCCATGTTACAGTGCAACGTCTTCCCTGGGCTCCCACCCGACTTCCTGGACTCCGAGGTCAATCTGTTCCTGATGCCCTTCATGGACAGCGAGGCAGAGGGTGAAACCCCCCCAAGAGCAGGTACGGTTCCGCCTCGGGATCTGGTCCGTAGGGAGACATGGCCCACCTGGTTAGAGGGAGACACAGGCCGCCCCGGTCTGGGGGTGACAGGGACCCGCCCTGGTCTGAGGGGGAGATTCAAGCCTGTCCCTAAGGTGCTCCGACCCTTCCGTAGGGGCATGTTTCCAAGTCACAGAAGGACGGGGGCACCTGGGCCGGGACTGAACTCAGAGGCGCTCCTGGCATGCCAGGATGCTGTTGACTGGGAGGAAGGGCCTCTCTCGGGGGACTGTCCCCCTTCCCCTCCCCTCCTAACTTCTGACTTTCCAGGACCCACTTCCAGCCCACTCTTCTCCCTGCTCCCTGGGTACCGAGGCCACCCCAGCTTCCAGTCCTTGGTGAGCAAGCTCCGGAGCCAAGTGATGTCCATGGCCCGGCCGCAGCTGTCACACACGATCCTCACCGAGAAGAATTGGTAAGAGCACTCGGCAGAGGAGGTCAGTGCGAGGGCCCCACCTCGACCGTGTTGAGGGTCTCGGAGGTCTCTCCATGCCTCAGCTTCCCTTCCTGGAGCACTGATGAGTGCTACCATCTTGTTGCCGTTCCACGTGATTTTGAATCCCAGTCAGCCAGGAGGGTGTAGATCTTGTCACCAGTCTTACTAGTGGGGAGGTTTAGGCTCAGAGAAAGGAAGTGTCACGTAGCAAGGTCATGCACTGTGGTTGAGTGTCACTTGACCGCGAGGAGTAGGGCCAGTGAAGCCAGTCAAGTTTAAAGATTTATTCTGAGGCCCTGAGTACGGAGAACATAGCTGTGCCGGAAAGGAAAGCGGAAAGCTGTCGGGAACCACAGGAGCTGCATTATCCATTATCCAGGCCCCCCCTCCCCACCACTAGCCCCCTCCGCTGGGAGCCTCTGCCCCTGGCTTTCTCTACCTTCCTTCACAAAGCCCTGCCCTGCCTCCCCAGCCCCGACTCTACGTGGCTCTGTATGCCCAGAGCCCACAGCAGTGCTGCCACAGACACGGGGCTGCCTCATCTCATTTCCCAGAGAAACAGAAACTTGAGAAGTAGCTGCAGCTTGGCTCCCCTGGGTCTGTCTGCAGTGGGCTGTGGCCAGAAGGGGTGGGGAGTGCAGGCACAGCAGGAAGCCACTTGGCGAGTGCCGGAGTACAGGTCAGGTCGGAGCTCTGTTTCTCTCTTTGGTCTAAACCAGGGCCCAGCAGGGAGGGGAGAGTTTGGGAGGTGGGAGGGTTATGCAGCTGCTAGACATTTCTGATCATCACAAGACTCTGGAGGGATGTAGAGATGGACCCCTACCCACAAAGGCCAGCACTGAGCGGAGCGGGAAGTGGTTTGGGCCCAGAGGTGGGTACCCGAGGACTTCAGCTTCACTTCCCCTGGGGGAGGTGAGGGGATCAGGCCACCTAGCATTGGCGTTGGCATCTTCCCTGTATCCCAGGTGTTACGGTCATGCGGGGGCCACAGCCAGGGCAGCTCTGACTGTTGACCTCCCCTTACAGGTTTCACTACGCCGCCCGGATCTGGGACGGGGTGAAAAAGTCCTCCGCCCTGGCAGAGTACAGCCGCCTGCTGGCCTGAGGCCAAGGGGAGGAATGTCTCGCAGAGAACCCCCTTCCGGGCCCCCAGTGGATGGCGAGGGGCACCCACGTCCTCCCCCCACGGGGCAGAGAGTGGCAGCAGGCCTGATGGACCAGGGACTGTGACTTCCTCACCCGGAGACACGAGGTGTCCAGGGCCAGTCCCCCATCCTCAAGGGAGCGTTGTTCAGGGGGTGACTTTGAGATCCCGCCCCCCAGCCTGGATGAGGCAGCCCTTCGTCAGCCCCCACAGGGACAGGCTGCGGGAGGAGCCTGAGTGGTCACCAGGAAGCCCAGGCTCCGTGTCGGCCTCCCTCTGCAGGGACAGCAGCAGCAGGCCCCTCTGCCCTGACTCCAGGCCCCTGCCTGGAAGGTGAGGCAGGGTCTGGGAGTTCTTTATGGGGGCAGATCTGGTGGCTGGAATAAAAACAGTCATGCAAGCCTGTTGTGGCGCTCCTCTTCTTCCCCCTCCCCAGCGTGCTGTCCTGGGAATCCCCCCAGTTCTGGGGTCCAGCCCTTGGGGGGCAGGTTAGCCATGGTCTCCCATTGGAGCCTGAATGAACTTCCCGTGGGCACATCCACTGTACGTCAGAGAGTTGTCAGGGGTGGTTAAAGACCAGTCTTTGCTACGGAGGAAGCCTCTAGAAAGGGGTATTCTATTTCCTGGGGTGATATCAAGCCTCCCATCTCGGTGTGCCATGGCGAGGAAGGTACAGGGCCCTGGTTTTCTGCTCGGTTGAACACGGTGCCTTCCGTTTGGTGAAATGCCTAGTTAAATGCAATGCCTAACTTAATTCGTTAAAAAAATAGAACACGTCCCTAGTTAAATACAATTAGTCAATATAATATGCCGTCACTTGGAGTCCACAAGGGATTGGTTCCAGGACCCCCCCACAGATACCAAAATCCTGGGATGCTCAAGTCCCATATACTGAACAGCATAGTATTTGCATGTAATTCTATGCACATCCTTCCATCTACTGTAAGTCATCTTCTAGACTAGTTAAAAAACCTAATCCACCAGTCAGTGCTATGTAAATAGTAAACGTATGTAAATAGTTGCCAGCACTTGGAAAAGTCAAGTTTTACTTTTTGGAACTTTCTGGAATTTTTTTTTTTCAAATATTTTCAATCCAAGGTTGGTTGAATACAGGGATGTGGAACCCTCGGATACAGAGGGCCAACTGTACTTCCCCTTAGTCAAAACAGGTTCTCCCCTTGTTCAAATACTCATATGTTATCCTTACACATGATGTTACCCTACACACGGTGGCTTCCTTCCTCTCTAAACCTCAACTGCTCTTGCTGAGAAATGGTCCTTCCCTTTAATCCAGAACCTACCCTCAAATACACCATACAGTTCAAGGTAGTACCTATCCTCACCTGCTCAGTTAAATACGGTACATCATCCTAGTTCAGTGTTTCCCAAAGTATGTCTCCAGATTGGTCTGTTCACCACACCCTAATCCCAAACTAGTCCAGACCCTCAAATCGTACCACTCCACCCTTCAGTAAAGCAGTTGGTTCCAGTCCAACCAGCTGATCTGGTGTGTCCACCAGCCCCCATGCCACTTTGGTCTCCCTGGCTTCCCCCTGCCCTCTGGCATACCCTGTATACAGTCCTGGTGTCCAGGCCATGGGAATTCCAGGGTCTTTTGAGAAAAAAAGCACAGCTGAAGAGGGTAGAGTAGGGGTCAGTGAAGAAAGCAGTCAGGCCAGAGAAGGTCTGGCCAGAAGTGGGGAGTCTGCAGACCCCAGGTCTGGGAGGTACAAGGCCCAGGGCAGGCTCTGGCCCTGCCACCACCGGCTGAGACCGCAGGCAGGAGCCTCCCTTCATGACCCCCGAGGCCCTTGAGAGCTGTTCACTGCCCTCTTGCGGAAATGCTTCTGCATCCTTTGCTGCCGTGCGCCGATCTGCGCGGACACCTTTCTGGCCGCTCTCTCCAGCCTGACGGCTGGCTCTTCTCTGCCTTATCAGAACTTGGCGCTCCCGTGTGCCGTTCCCTCCCCCCGCTTCCCAGGGGAGTGCTGGTTGGTGTGTGCGTTCGCCAGAGTAGGGAAGGTGGGGGCAATGCCAGCGAGAGCGTGAGACCCAGGGCACAGAAGCACGAGAGCACACGGGCGCAGTCCAGGAAAGTTGCCGCTGAGTTTCTTCCTTCCCGTCCCCCAGCGCCACCCAGCCTGGGCACGGGTGGAGCCTGCGTGTTCCCAGCTCCTCACTGCCACCTCCAGCTGGCCCAGGCTCAGGGCTGGGATCCTTGACTGGATTTATCCGGGAGCTTGTGTTCGGGGTTGCCGAGGGAGGCCTCAACCAGCGCGCTCTAGGTGTCCACGTCCAGGGAGGTGCGGAGCATCCGGTAAACAGTGGCGAAGGAGAGGCCGCAGGCGGCCAGGGGGCACAGGATGGGCACGCTGAGGGGCTCCTGGCTGAACGCCGAGGCATCCCCGGAGGCCTGGCCCAGCAGTTCCGCCACCAGCGCCTCGGTGCTCTTGGTCTTCGGGCCCTGTAGCGCCTCCAGGATCTTGGGCAGGGGCCGGCCCGTCTGCTCCGCCAGCCTGAGGAGGGAATCCCTCGTCCATGCCGAAGCTGCGGCGGTAGCCCTCCAGGGAGCGGGTGAGCGTGTGTGTACAGGTCGCAGGCCATTTCCGGCACGCCATCACAGGTGACTAAAATGGCAGCTGTAAGCAGCATTTCACCATGGGGGCCGTGGGACCCTGGGCAACCCCTCACCCCACTGTGGTGGGCCTCTGTGGGAAGATTTAGGGGAAGGGGGAGGCAAGCCCTCAAGAATCCAGCCCCCCCCCAAAATAAATAAAAACTAAAAATTAAAAAAATAAATAAGGAAATAGATAGATAGAAATTTCCTGGCAGTCCTGTGGTTAGGACTCTGCGCGTTCACTGCCGAGGGCCCGGGTTCAATCCCTGGTTGGGGAATTAAGATCCCGCGAGACGCTCGGCCAAAAAAAAAAAAAAAAAAAAAAGAGAGAGAGAATCCAGCCCTCCAGAGCCCACCCCTCACCCTCCAGCCTCTGCACACAGTCGTCCCAGATCTGGATGAGCACCCTCTCCTCCGAGAAGGAGCTGGGGCGGCGGCTGCACCAGGCGGCGATGTCCACATCCACCTTGGAGTGGATGCAGTCGAAGCGCTTGCCCCGCCACCCCAGATCTCAAGGGCCAGCTGGGCATGGTCGGCGGCGAAGCTCTCCAATGTAACAATGAGGAAGAAGTCATACCGGCCCAGCAGCACCCGCTGGAGGTATTTGTCAGCCCGGAAGGCGTGTGCGCCTATGCCCGGCAGGTCCCAGATGACGATGTTGGGGTACTTGGGGTGTGGGTACGGCGTGGGGTCCACGGTCATTTCCACCACGCCCGTGCAAGCCAAGGTGGGGTCCTCACCCCACAGCCCCTGGATGGCGTTGACAAAGGTCGACTTGCCTGAGCCCGTTCCCCCGGTAACACCAATGTCCAGCCCGACGTTCTCCAGAGTATGAAGCACAGATCGTAACTGGGCGGCTACTGCTGGCAGGTCCCCTGCCTCAAAGGCCTCCTTCAGAGCCCTGGTGTCCTTCGAGAGCTCCAGTATCTTGGACTGGCTGAGGCATGATTGGAAGACTTTGCTTGCCATGGGCTGCCTGACCCCCAGCTCTCCATCTTCAGGACTTGATGACCTTGGACAGGACAGGTAAGGGAGTATTTTCACTCTGAGTTGCTCTCTCTTCTCTACATCCCTCAGCTTGCCTGAAGTATTTGCGGCATCACCAGTAATAGCAGTGAGAGTGTTACAAGATGCCAGGCCCGGTGCTAAGTGCTTTATTTAAGTTTGCATTTATTCATCACCACCAGCTTCTCTCCTCCTGGAGTATCTCATCAAATCCTCAAAACAGCCAGAAAAGATTCCCTCCCTTCCTATCCACATTTGGCATTGAGACGATAGATCACTTGCCCAAGGCCTCCAGCTAATTCCTGGGGATATTGGGAATGGGGCTGAGGTCTTTTGGTCCTGGAATTCAAAGTCTTAAATCGGGGGGCGGGGGGGGGACACATTTACCCTGCACCAGGCACTGGAGTCAACCATAAAGGGCAGTGATTAAGAGCTGGAATCTTCATCATTGCTGGTAATCACAGATCAGGTTTATTTGATTTTTACTCTGGGCCAGCCACTGTTCTAACCATATACATGATTTCATCAAGTGCCCATTCCACAGGGCAGAAAACTGAGGCTCAGGGAGATAAAAGTCACTTGCTAAATGTCTTACAGCCTGCACCAGAACCAGGATATGGGCCAGCTCCCTCTGATCCTTTTGCCATACAAACCCCCCCAAATCTTTGCACAGCTAAGCCCCCGCTACGTGCCAAGACCTCTTTGGGTGCTGCATTTCCAGCACTAGCAAAAGAGACGGGTCTAGTGCATTTGTGGAAACATCACTCATCCTCGCTGCCTGGCTCCTGAGTACGTGCATGTGCTCGGGAACCACAGGGCACACCTAGGCCTCTAGGCCTCCGAGGCCCCACCGGTGTGATGGACGGGGCAGCCACGTTTACCTCCTGGGATTGCGTGACGGCATCTAATCCCAGCCGCGCCAGGGACTCGCGGGGTGACATGGGGCAAGCCATATCCCCTCTGGAGGCTTTATTTTCCCCTCTGTGAGGGGGGTGGGTGGGTGGTGTCGGTTTCCTCACCTGTGGAGTGATGGATGACTCCTCAGAGCCCTCCCAGCTCTGCTGTTTTAGGAAGACTCAGGGTCTTACTGCTGGCGAGGCTCAGGAAGAGGCCGGCTTGGGAAGGGCTTGGAACGTCGGGCTGAGCTTGATCTTTATCTGTGGGTAGCCATGGAAGGATTCTGAGCAGGGAAGGGAGGGGTCCGAGGTGGACATTAGAAAGAGCCCTCCTGGGAAAGAGCCCTCCTGGACCTCACGGTCCAGTGGTTAGGACTCCGCGCTTTCACTGCCGAGGGCCTGGCTTCGATCCCTGGTTGGGGAACTAAGATCCTGCAAGCCATGTGGCGTGGCCAGTAAATAAATAAATAATAAAAATAATTTTAAAACGAGCCTGCCTTAAGGTGCATGAGACTGGGGTCTGGGAGACAAGGTGAGGGGCTGGGGCAGGACCTAGGTGGGGAGGGGGAGGCCTCAGCTGGAACAGGGGCTGGGGGTTGAGATGGGAGGTGGGAAAGGGAAAGATGGAGGCAGAAGGGACAAGATGAGGCCACCAGTTGGAAGCAGGAGACAAAAGTCACCCAGGCTGTCTCTCTTAACCTTAGGCCCAGTGTGGTGACAGCAGGCCTGACCTTTCCATCTCAGCCACTTGGGGTCGGTGAGTCCTGTGCTTAGGATGATGTCTGAGGGTCCACAGGTATAGGGATGTGGGCTGTGTTTTTGAGAATGGATTTGGAAGGGACCTTCTTTCTTGTGCATCTAAGGGGTCTGGGATATCCCTACCATGGCCCCTCGCACCTCCTTTGGTGCCAAAAGGTCCACATGAACCCCCAAGTAGTCCTTGCAGAGCCAATGGGAGGCCTTCTGGGAAGAGGGGAATCTTTTGCAAAGCACAGAGCTCTTCAGCAAAGAAAACTGGCACTGCCATTAATCCTCCAGGTAAAAGTGGACCCTGTTAGTCTGTTTCCCAGAGTCAGGGGTAATTTGAGGCCCCCAGATGAGGCTAGAACCATCACCAGGTCCTGGAACACCCTCAGGGAGTATTAGTGAGGCCACCTTCACAGCACCAGAGCTGCCTTCTGAATTCCTGGAAACTCGCCCTTCTCTGCACCTAAATCCCCCCTTTCTCTGACCCTCATCCAAGCCCACAGATGCTCTTGGGGCAACCCCTGTCCTGTCCAAGCGCCCCAGTCTGGTGGTTCGTTTTTAAACATGCATGAATGACCCTTGACTCGGCATGTGAGTTTTGGCTTGAGCAGATAAGGGTGTCAGATTCACTTCTGCATCCAGCCAAAGAGCCAAGCACAGAGCCAGAGGATGTGCCAACCAGTTGAGTTCCCAGGGTCTCCTGGGCCAGGCTAATACCGTCACTCAGTGTGTGACACACCCTCTGTCGTTCAAAGCCTCGCACAGAAATCCCAACAGGCGGCCTCACTGTCAGACCCGTGGCCTTTCAGCACCATCCCCAACATCTGCACCCAGCCACGCAGCCGCGCACACACAGAACCGGAACCCCAGTCTCAGCCAGCTACTCACGACCTTAGACCACAGCATCCAAATCACAGAGACGTACCCAGATTCCTCCAAGTCACAGATACACCAGCAAGCTCACCACCGCACACATCCACACGCGGACCCACTCACCATCTTTCTGAAACGAGACTCGTTCTAGGTGGCCGGTTGCGCCCCTGCCTCTTTCCTCCTTGCATGCTCACAGAATTGCCCACCTGCCCTCTCACCACCTCCGCTCTCATTCTGTCCCCCCAGGTTCTCCACGGTTCCCCGTGGCCACCCAGCCCCACCATCAACTCACAGGCAGCAGGGCTGGCCCAGGATGTCCCGTCTCCCCTTCCTCTGTTTAACCCAGTTGCTAGGCACCAGCACGCGTTGGCCGCCCCTCCCCCACCAGAGCAGGCCTTTGGGACTCTGGGGTTCTCAGAAAGGGACATGAGATTGCAGGCCCCAGGGCCCACTCAGCCACCCACGCAAGTTGACAGTGGGCTCCTGTCTTGGATCCAGGCCGGGCTGTCCTGTCGCCCCCAAATCCCTCATGGTCACTTGGGGACCAGGGAGAGAGACACTATTAAACAGCCCTGACCCTCCCCCCCGGTCCATACCTTGAACCTCTCCCTCCCAAGATCAGTTCCTATATCCCAGGTTCGGGACTTGGACTTGGGCCCACCTGCCACCCTCAGCCCTCCACACCCCGCCCCTCAGCAACTGCAGCTCTCATTTTCACCACATCAGCCTTTTTCGTTTGGTCGGTTTCGATAAGGCTTGGTTTGTGGGTGAGGCAGGGGGTTGGGGGCTGCACTTTCATTTGTCTTCCGACAAATCTCGCTTCTTCCAGCTGTCGAGAATGTACCTGAGGAGGAGGCCGAGCTTCGGGCAGGTCGAGGGCGGGCCTTCCTCGCCGCTCCCCTCCCCGGATTCCCGCTTTTCCACCCTGTTGTCACCAGCCGCCTGCAGGCTGACCTCAGGCTGGGACCCCTCCTCCTCCAAGGCCTTGACGCGGACCTGCTGGGCATCCTCGGCCATCTCGTTGAGAGGCAGCCCCGGAGCATGGCGTAGACGGTGCCAAAGCTGGTGCCCCCCCGCCCCCTCCGCCACCAGCGTTCCAATCAGGGGATGCCCTTCTCAAAGGCCCGGGCCACCCGCACGGCACCGTCGGACGACTGGGAGTAGAGCCGCAGGACAGTCTCGGGCGAGACCTCGTCGGCCAGCGGGGAGAGGACGACCGAGCGCAGGTCGCCTGCCTGTCTGCCCACCTGCTCGGCCAGCTTGGCTAGCGAGTCGTCGTCCAGGCCGAAGCTGCGGTGGTACCCACGCAGCGAGCGGATGAGCAGCGCATTGTCGTAGGCGGCCGCCGGCCGGGGCCCGGACAGAGCCTGGATTGACACCCAACACCGGGGCCGTCTTGAGCACCTGCTCCTGGAGCATGTCCTTCTTCTTCCGCAGGGCCTCCAGCGAGATGTCGGGCAGCGACAGCAGGCCGGCGTGGCGACGGGGCGCGGGCAGACCGTGCTCCCAGGTGGACACGAGCAGCGGGAAGTCGTAGCGCTCGCGAGAGAGGCTGGACCCGAGGAAGACGCGCGGGTCGTTCACGCCGGCCCCGCGCAGGCGCTCGGCGCAGTGCTCGCGGATCTCCTGCAGGCCGGCCGGCTGAAGCCCGAGGGTGGCTGGGCGCGCGGCGCCGCCAGGTCCTCGCCTACCTTGGTGCGCACGAAGTAGAACTGTTTGCCCTGGCGCAGGATCTCGGAGGCCAGGCGGGTCTCCACGGCGCCGCAGCGGCGGGGGGAGACCAGCAGGAAGAAATCATAGCGGCCGAAGTCCACCTGCTTCAGGTACTTGTCGGCCGGGCAGCCCGGAGAGCTGGCCCCGGGCAGGTCCCACAGGGTCACGTCTGGAAACCGCGGGTGCGGGTAGGGCGAGGGCTGCATCGTGGTCTCTATGACGCCAGTGAGGGCCGCGCCGGGATCCTCGGCGCCCAGGCCGCGGAGGGCGTTAATGAGGGACGCCCACCTCCAGCCGAGTGCTCTCGGAAGACGCCAGCAACTCCCGGAGGCAGGAGGCGGCCTGGGGGATGTCACCCCACTCAAAAGCGGTGCGCAGGGCCTCCAGCTCTTCCTTGGCCATGAGGATGGTGTTCTCCTCCTCCCCGGGCACCGCTGGCAACTTCGAAGTAGCCATGGTGACCGGCGATTCAGAGGGCGCGGGGGCTGGGGGAGAGTCTCGGACAGACGGAGGGACGCACGCACGCGGGATCCTCAACGTCTGCGGGGGAGCGGGGAGAAGGCAGCCGTTCACGCCTCCCGGGCCTTGGCGTGGGGCAGGGAGAGAGACCCACCGAGGATGTAAAGGGAGACCCTCTGGAGCCCCGCAACCCTCTCCTTCTCAAAAACCCGGGGTACGTTTTGGACACGAGGTAGGGGACTTTGGAGTTTGGTAGGCCCAGGTTCCCATCCCATCTCTGCCACTAACTTGCTGTGTGACCTAGGGCAAAACGAGGCACCTCTCTGAGCCTGTTTGCTTCTCCACTTAATGGGTGTAATGACTGACCTGCCTACTGAGGGGCTGAAGAGTCTTTGCTATAACCTAGGAACTCGGACCCTTTTATGGGCAGCTTGAGACCCATGCAGTCACACGGGGCCCCACGCTTAAAAGGCCCAGCTCTTTGCTTAATACTCTGATGACACTGACGAAAATTGTAACTATGTGAAGCAGGGGCCCTGCATTTTCATTTTGCACTGGGCCCCGAAATTTACTTAGACCTGCGATGGAAGGGGTTTCAGCCCACCTCCTGCCGACCAGGCAAAGAGAGCAGCTGCTCTCCTGCTGCTTCTACTGTGATCGGAAGCAGCGTGAACTGATGGCCAAGGGGACCCAGACCCTGGAGCCACACTGCCTGGGATCCAATCCGGGCCCTACCGCATACTGGCTGAGAGATTTGGGGCAAGTTCCTTAGCTCTGCCTCACGTTCCTCATCTTACACATGAGGATCATAACGATCGTAATAGCAAACCACCGCCTAGGGCTGTTGAAAATGAAATGAGTTCATACATATAAAGCACTTAAAATAGTGCCCGGGGAATTCCTTGGCGGTCCAGTGGTCAGGACTCCGTGCTTCCACTGCCGGGGCCAGGGTTCGATCCCTGGTCGGGGACCTGAGATTCGAAAAGCCTCGAGGTGTGGCCAAAATTAAAATAAAATAATAATAAACTAGTGCCCGACCCAGAGCAGGTGGTCTGCGTTGTCAGCATCATCGTCGTTGTTCTGATCATTATTAATATTCTGAGCTGTGTGACGTCCCTGCCCTCTCTGAGCCTCACCTGCAGCATCTGCACCATGGAAGACCATCGTGAGCCCCATCATCTGTCTTTCTCTAGGCCATCTTTGAAGACATTCTTGGGCGCAGCCGGGCATGGGGGGTGGTGCCCCCCACACTGGGTGTCTCATTAAACACCCAGCCCTGTTTGGCAGGCCTTGCTAGGCCAAGTCCCCTCCCACCTCCCAGAGCCCGTCATGATGGTCTCTCCTGTGATCCCATCCTCCTCACCTTGGAGCTTCCCTGGCCTCCCTTTTCCCAGTCACACGCTCTTCTTGTCCATCACCTCTAAAATACACTTCCTCATTGACTAAGACTCTTCAGAGAACCCTGGGGGAGACGCTCAGGTCAGGGATCACTGTCCCCATCGGACAGAGACGGACTGAGGCTCAGACTAGACAAGGGATGTCCCCGCTCAGAGGCACAGCCGGGACTCAAACCCAGGTCTCTCTGAAGAGCTGCTCTCCCTTCAACCACACGTTTTTGCCTCCCCCCTTCTCTCCTCGGCTGCCCCTGTCCCCAGCCGCACCCAACCTCCTACAGGAGACCACCCTTATTCCACTGTTCCCTACAGGTCTGATCCCCCAGCCCAGGTGGGGGCATTTCCCCCAGGCTATACCCAGTCCCTCCTGTGGCCTGTCCCCATAACCCGTCCCAGGGCATGGCCTGGGTAGAGGAGAGGGGGATCCTGGGACAGGTCCCAATGCAAGGGGCGGACAGGCCAGTGGCCACTGGGGTGGGCTTAGGGTTGAGGGAGCTGGGACTGGGATTGGACAGGGCCCAGCTGGAGAGCCCTGCCCTTGGGGGACTCACCTGCCCTGCAGGCTCTCTCTCCCCTCTCACTCTCCCCGCTGGTGGGGCCTCACCCCGGTTAGCACAAGTCCAGGGCCCATTGCTAGGACCCATTATGATAGCAAACCGCAGCTTATTGGCCAGCCAGCCCTGGTACAGTAATGTGAGGTCCCATGGTGGGCCTGGACCCCACCCCCCAGCTGCTCATGGGGCCACCACTCCACCACCCAAACACGGAGACCAAGAGCTGAAAAAGTATTCTCAGAAATTCCCAGACAGCAAACACACAGACTAAGTTTCCTCCCCAGAATCCACAGCCACGCAACCCTGGCCCGAAAGGGGAAGGAAAGACACAGACCCTTAAATACAGAGTCATTACAGAAAAGCCAAACGCAGGCAAACGTACAGATATAACAGCCACGCAAGCGACACACATTCAGGCACACACAGACTTGCAGACCGGAAGAGACACAATTACACACGCAGACAATATATACAGATGGCATCCCCTGAAACCCACCACATCCATTCATTCTGCTTCAGCTCCTAATCCATGTGACCAGCCATGATCCGGGGCCCCAGAAGTACATCAGGCTAGGCTTGGCCCTTGGAGGCTCCAGGTTGGAGGAAAGGGGGATGATAGCAGCGCAGGGTGACTGTGGTCCAAGACAGCTGCCGGGCACCTGCACAAATGCATCTAATGCAGGCTGGCACGCTGCCAGGGGTGCCTCTCCCAGCTCCTGAGAGCGCCAGCCAGAGAGAGGCCGAACCCATGCCTGTCTGCCAAGTCTCCTCTGCTCTCTTCATTCGTCAAACATTCAGCACCTCTCCAGGCCTCGTCCTGGGCTAGGTGCTGCGAACGCAGCGATGACCCAGACAGCCCCGGGTTCTGTCCCCACAGGAGTCATAGTCCAGTGGCGGAGTCAGATCCATCCCCAGACAGTGATGGCCCAGACGGGGCCAGACTGGGATGGGGGACCCCAGAGGACTGTGGGAGTACCAAGGGACCACCTGACCCAGCTCAGGATTCAAGGAGGGCTTCCTGGAGGAACAGGCATCTGAGCTGAGATCTGAAGGATGAGTAGGAGTGAGCCAGATCGCCTGCGAGGGAGCTGCATCCAGGCTAAGGAACCAACCTATGCAAAGACGCTAAGCTGAGAGGGCGCTCTCATTTGCGCGGTAATTCACTCAGCTATTTGGCCATTCCACAAACGTTTGTTTAGACCTGACCAGTCCCTGTGCTGCTCCAGCGGTGTGACTCAGTCATCCCTGCTCCTACACACCTCCCGGGCTGGTGGCTGCTCTGACTTGCTCACACACTAAGGCTGAGTGTTCACTTACTGGCATTTATGATGCGCCAGGTGTGTGTGGAGCCCGTCAGATGACGTAACTCATTTAACCTGGTCTAGAATTCTGTTCTCCCACCTGAAAAAAAAAAGAATATATATATATGTATAACTGAGCCACTTTGCTGTACAGTAGAAATTAATGCAACATTGTAAATCAACTATACTTCAATTAAAACTTTTTTTAAAAAATCAAACAAAAATGAACAAAAAATCTTTACTGCTAAAAACTGCTAACCATCAAAAAAAAAAAAGACAAGACAGCTAGCTCCATGATCACACCCAGGCAGTGCCAGCTACATCACAATGGCTGCCTGGCTGTAAAGCGCCATCGACTGTGACTCTTCCTGATTTCAGAATTGCTAAAATGCAGGGGGGATGAAAGGGGTGCATCTTAGAATCGATGAAGGTGTTTCCTGAGTGTTCGTGCTGTGTCTGCCGGTCCGGGAACACAGCAATGACGCAGACGGTATTTCCCGCGGGGAGGAAGTTTGTGCAATATACGTTTACTGTGGGCCGAGGCCCATCGGTTGACATTTGGGACCCGGCAGTGGCCAAGACAGCCCCAGTCCTGTCCCCACGGGACTCAGAGTCCCGTGGGGAACGCAGACCCACGCCCTAACCGTGACAACTCACAGTGGGTGAGGTGGGGATGGAATGGCCCAGAGGGCTGCGAGAGCCAGGGAATGCCTCACCCAGCAGCGTGTTGAGATGCCAAGTCAGCGAAGGGTTTTTGGAGAAAGTTACTCACCCAGCACACATTTTCTGGACACCTGCTGTGTGCCAGGCCCTGTGTTGGTCAAGGCTGGAGATACAGCCAGGACTAAGATGGTCCCTGGTCCTTCCTTCCTGAAGCTCCTGGTCCTCTGCCTCCTCATCCTCCTCCCATTTCTCCTTCCCACTTTTCATCGTCCTTTCCCCTTTGTCCTTTCTCTGTGTGCGTCTGGAAAATCCTAAAGCACCGCCTTAGAAATATCCACACATTAGGACCTTGACCTTCCTGCCATTTGCCATCACCCCGGGGAAACCTGAAGCTTGTCCCCAGGGATTCATTCGTTCATTCATTCAAATACGTTCATTCATTCATTCATTCAAATACGTATTGGCTGTCTTCTGGATCTGGACACAGTTCTGGGCACTGACACACTGGTGAACAAGATACAGATGGCCTTTGCCCTCATGGACCTTATATTTTTGGAAAGATTTAGGTAATAAATAAAAATAAGGTAGTGTCCGATAGTGATAAGAAAAAAGAAGAACAAGATAGCAAGGGTCCAGGATGGGGTGGAGGGTTGGTAGATCACCTGTAACTATGGCTGCCAACAATTTCTCCCATCTCCTTAGACACATGCCACTCTTCCCATCAAGAGGGGGAGTCGCTGTCCTTTCCAGGATCTGAGCTGGCCTTACGACTTGCTTTGATCAACAGAATGTAGCAGAGATGACATTCTGGGATTTCTAGGCCCAGGCTTTAAGAGGGAAGCTTCTGCTTTCTCCTTCTCAGAGCCCTGAGCTACCATACAGAGGTCCTGCTACCCTGCTGTAGAGACCCCATGGAGAAACAGAGACCACGTGGGGATGAGCCTGAAGCCATCTAGGATGTTCCAGCCCCAGCTGAGCTCCAGCTGAATGCACAGGAGTAAACAGGAGTCACCCTAGCCGATACCATGTGGAAGTAAAAGAACCATCCAGCTGAGCCCAGCCAACCCTCAGACTTGTGAGAAATATTAAATCATTGTTTTACGCCACTAAATAGCCAAATGATTTGGGAGAGGGAGTGTGCTATTTTTGATAGAGTGGAATGGGAAGTCGGGTCTAAAAAGGTAACATTCTTCTATCTTAATAAAGTAAGGAAACAAGCCATGTGGACATTAGGAGGAAGAGCATTCCAGGCAGAGGGCATGGACGTGCAAAGGTCCTGAGGCAGAAGTGAGCCTGATGTGTCTGGGGAGAATCATGGTGGCTGGTGTGGCTGGAGCAGAGTGACAAGGGAGGGAGTTCTAGGACAGGAGGTCTGAGAGGTGATCAGGGCCCAGATCTCATGCTAGGCGGTGAGGATTTATATACCTTTTACCTGTGGGGGAATCCAAGGCTTTTGGGGGGATGTCAAGAGGGGGCCAGAAATGAGGTGGGGGATCCTTCTGCACTCAGTGACACAGTTTGGTCAGAACTAGTCAGGAGTAGGGTCAATAAGCTGGCAGTGGGTGCAAAATTTAAGGGGGTGCCAAAAAACTCAGTTATCAAGATAAATGATATTTTTACTGCAATACTTTTTTTAAAAAATTTATTAATTTTTCATAAATTTATTTATTTATTTTTGGCTGCATTGGGTCTTCATTGCTGCGTACAAGCTTTCTCTCATTGCAGCAAGCGGGGGCTACTCTTCGTCGCAGTGCATGGGCTTCTCATTGCGGTGGTTTCTCTTGTTGCAGAGCACGGGCTCTAGGCGCACGGGCTTCGGTAGTTGTGGCTCACGGGCTCTAGAGTACAGGCTCAGTAGATGTGGTGCACGGGCTTAGTTGCTCCGTGGCATATGGGATCTCCCCAGACCAGGGCTCGAACACATGTCCCCTGAATTGGCAGGCAGATTCTTAACCACTGTGCCGCCAGGGAATCCCTCTTCACAGCTTCTTGACTCCAATTTTGAGTTAGGTTTCCTTAACACATTTTCACATTTCCTCCTTTTGATCAAGATCTTTCTCTGAAAGCACAGCTGATCAAAAGTTGGGTCATCTGTTCCTTATTAGAATAATTTTTGTCCTTCAGTACCAGGAAGGACCTTTCCTGGGTGTCATGTCCAACATCAGAAGGAAAGTGCATATTGATCAGAAACCATTTGAGGCTACATCTGAGTAACAAGGAAGATAGAAAGGGTGACTCTCAGGCATTCTCACTCTAAAAGATCATACCTAAGCTTATAAACATTAAAATTCACTGCAAAGCACTGAGCCAACATTATTCTATTTGGTGCATTGCTTCTGCAGAGGTTTGACAGGCAACAGATGTAAAGTTTAAAAATAATTATTCAAAGCAGTATAACAAATCCAGTTTGTATAATCATCCTGAACCATGAACCCAGACCTGAGGATAGTCAACTGAACAAGTTAAAGGACCATGGACAGTCAGGTGAAATTTGTTGTAATCAATGCACTTGTTCCCTGATCTTGTGTAACTGAGTTTCTACTTCTCCAGAGACATTTATTCATGTGAAAAAGGTATTTGCTATTGCATAGATGCCTCTTTCTTCAGCAGGTAGGTAATCAAGGGCTATGTGATTGTCCAAAACTATTTTAGTTAACAAGTCAAGTAATGGTTGTTGGGCTGCTATTGCTTTGGCTGTGGAATTGGCCAGTTTTCCTAATGTTAAGGAGAGATTTCTGATCATACTTTTATTGGCACTGAATCCAACTCAAGGGAGAAAGGCTCTCCCTATGGAGGCAACCCCAGAGGCGTGTATGTCTCCAAGTTGTTCACGCCTGAATCTGTGGCTCAGGACTGGAAAGGTGACAGCCACGGAGGCCAATAAAATTTTAATGGTCTCTAGACCAAACAGGGAGTTTTATTCTTGTTATTCTTTCCTTATGTCCATTTCTTTACACAGAGCCTGGACAAAAATTTCCCCATGTTTGGGTTTAACAGGAGAAAGGGAAATGGACCAGGGTGGTCTCTAGAATCACGGACAGATCAGAGTTTTTTTTTTTTTGGTACGCGGGCCTCTCACTGCCGTGGCCTCCCCCACTGCGGGGCACAGGCTCCGGACGCGCAGGCCCAGCGGCCACGGCTCACGGGCCCAGCCGCTCCGCGGCACGCGGGATCCTCCCGGACCGGGGCACGAACCCGTGTCCCCCGCATTGGCAGGCGGACTCCCAACCACTGCGCCACCAGGGAAGCCCCCAGATCAGAGTTTTTGATGACAAATCCAGCAGTCTGAAAAGTTATCCCCCTTAACAATGGCCTGAGAGAAATGGATGATGGCATTATCTTTCCAGACCAATGCCAGAGTAAAGGAGAGAAAGGGAAGAAGAATGGAAGTGTTTTATATTTAGCTAAAGTAAGAAGTCTTTATCCGGCATCTTGGGAGGAAGCAGTCTACCTCAATGTCAGCTACCTCTCTTCCTGGTCAATTTGATTTGGAGGTCTCTGGCATTTGTACAGGATTGGATGCCAGTCAGAGCCTTTTTCAGCTGTGAGATGTATATCCAAGTTTCAAGTCCCTGAAGTCTGGCTGCTATCCAGGTAATGCGGAAGATATGGTTAGTCTCTTCCAAGGAGACCCAAGGGCAGTCTTTGTTCTTACTGACTGAAACATTAGTTTGGAGATTCATAGCCAGATATTTGACGATACTAGAAGAATTCAGGATCCAGTCCGGTTTACAGGTATATAACAAAATCTCAGAGACTCTTAACAGGACTGAAATATAGACAGATTTCTCTCTCTACAACTGCCGCCATTTTAATCAAAGATACACAGTGGGCTTCCCTGGTGGCGCAGTGATTGAGAATCCGCCTGCCAATGCAGGGGACACGGGTTCATGCCCCGGTCCGGGAGGATCCCACATGCCGTGGAGCGGCTGGGCCCGTGAGCCATGGCCCCCGAGCCTGTGCATCCGGAGCCTGTGCTCCGCAACGGGAGAGGCCACAACAGCGAGAGGCCCACGTACCACCAAAAAAAAAAAAGATACACAGTAAAACTAAATTTATTTGCATTAAATTTGGCCAGATTATAAATGCAGCAAGAACAGTGATTGACCACATAATCTCTTTTTAAGACTGCTTTGTTGGAACTTCTTATAAGGAATCTCAGATTAAATGCTAAAAACCCCTCGAGTCCAGGAAGTCAAGCCAAAGTTAAGGCAGTTCCTTAAAGCTGTTTGGTCATATTTGACTCTATGCATATCTCTCTTGAATATAATATTCCAGTCAACACGTTGGTAATACTGCCAGTGTTTCTAATTGTCCTGTTACAAGGAGAACAGATTTTTTTTTTTTTTTTTTTTTTTTTTTGCGGTACGTGGGCCTCTCGCTGTTGTGGCCTCTCCCGTTGCGGAGCACAGGCTCCGGACACGCAAGTCCAGAGGCCATGGCTCACAGGCCCAGCCGCTCCGCGGCATGTGGAATCATCCCAGACCAGGGCACGAACCCGCGTCCCCTGCATCGGCAGGTGGACTCTCAACCACTGCGCCACCAGGGAAGCCCGAGAACAGATTTTTATTGAACTTATGTAAATAAGTAACTATATTGCCATGAAAATAATATGCAAGAATTTCCAAATTTTGGAGGGATCAGGTAGGAAGAGAAAGTAAATATTTCATTTTTGTTTACAAAAGTATACTTTGCCAAATTGCTATAAGTCATAGATAACTTAAGACAAAAGGTGTCGGACTTCCCTGGTGGTTCAGTGGCTAAGACTCTGTGCTCCTAATGCAGGGGGCCCGGGTTCGATCCCTGGTTAGGGAATAAGGTCCCACATGCTGCAAATAAGAGTTCACATGGCAACTAAAAGATCTCACGTGCCGCAACTAAGCCCCGGCGCCCTCCCCTGGTGGCTCAGTTGTTAAGAATCAGCCTGCTAATGCAGGGGATATGGGTTCGATCCCTGGTCTGGGTGGATCCCACATGCCACAGAGCAGCTAAGCCCGTGCACCACAACTACTGAGCCTGCGCTCTAGAGACTGCGAGCCACAACTACTGAGCCTGTGTGCCACAACTATTGAAGCCCAGGTGCTTAGAGCCCATACTCTGCAACAAGAGAAGCCACCACAATGAGGAGCCCGTGCACCACAACGAAGAGTAGCCCCTGCTCTCCATAACTAGAGAAAAGCCCATGCACAGCAACGAAGACCCAACACAGCCAAAAAAATACAATTAAAAAAAAAAAAGACCCAGCACAGACAAATAAATAAATAAATATTTTTATAAAGACAAAAGGTTTCCTTAAATATGGAAAAAGCTGGGACTTCCCTGGTGATCCAGTGATTAAGACTGTGCTCCCAGTGCAAGGGCCTGGGTTTTATCCCTGGTCAGGGAACTAGATCCCACGTGACACAACTAAGACCTGACGGACGCAGCCCAATAAATTAATTAATTAATTAACAAAAAAACACACAAAATCTTTCCTTTCTAGGCATATTGCTTAAAAAGTAAGGAAAAACCTTTTACAAGCTCCTCTCAGAAGCAGACCAATAGTAGAAGCAAATTTTGTCATTTTAGCAGATGAAAGAAAGTTAAGTTCCGGTTCTATTAATAAGTACACTATTGATATTAAAGCTTATTTTAAAAAAAAACCTTTATAGCAAATTTTTTCAATCTTATCCAGCTTGATCACACCATAAAATTCCTTTCCCAAGATTCCTTTTCCACGAGTCTTCTACAAATATCTATGTTCATTTTAGTTTCTTTCCCTTTCCAAAATAACCAGGTTTACTTTAGGACAAAATCACTTTCATCTTGCTCAACAAAAATGCATCTCCATACCTCACACCCCTTCTAAAACAATAACAATTTTTTAAAAACCCATATCCTAGTTTTCTTGCATACTGAGTTATTTCTCTTATTATTTCCAGTAGCTTTAATTACATATATTAATTAGAATTCTTAACCCTTAGAAACCTTAATTTTTAGTGAAAATAAAAGAGTAAACAATTATGAACTGTTTCTTCTAATTAGCATTCTGTGGCTTGGCAAATTTACAAATACTTTTTATAATTTCTAAAAACAAAGTTTCTCATAGAAAATTTTCTCAGTGTGCCATAAAACATGTTTACTAATAAACCCAAATGTCTAAAGGAAGCCCAAAATGGATAAACCTACGTTCAATATTTAATGTTTCACAGACTTCCCTGGTGGTACAGTGGTAAAGAATCACCTTACAATGCAGGGGACGCGGGTTCGATCCCCGGCCAGGGAACTAGAATCCCACATGCTGCGGGGCAGCTAAGCCCGTGCGCCACAACTACTGAGCTCACGCACCTCAACTAGAGAGCCTGTGTGCCGCAAACTACAGAGCCCACGCGCTCTGGAGCCTGTGCGCCACAACTAGAGAGAAGCCTGCACACCACAACAAAAGATCCCTCATGCCTCAACATAGATCTTGCGTGCCGCAACTAAGACCTGAAGGAGCCAAAAATAAATTAAATAAATAATAAATAAATCTTTTTAAAATATATTTAATGTTTCAGTGTTTTATCTACTTGGAGATGATTTGGATATTCAATGAATTCAACTTAACTCATTATTTAACTGAACTTAGCAAAACTAAGGTTCCAGGTTACAAAAGATTTGGGGAAACTATTTTTTAAATTCACCTAAAGACTTTTTATCCTACTTACATCTATTTTATTTACTCATTTTAACAACAATGTTTAGATTACTTATGAAAATTTCATCATACCAAGTTACTTTTCTTGCTGACAAATTTTGTAATATGAACCTATTTGACTAATAAGCCCAGGTAGAATAAAAGTTGTATGTTTGCATTACATTCCATGTTTATAACTCTAAGACATGTCCATTTTAATCAAATTATTTTAACCGAACAATATTTTCCCATATCACATGAACCTGAAAAGCATTTTGGTGAAGTTCTACTATATTTCTTGAAATTTTATGAATACTTAATTTATGCAAGCACTTTATTTTCTTTAAGCCAATTAAATCGAACTCTTTTACACATTAATTTTATTGATTTTTAAATTTTTGGCTGCGTTGGGTCTTTGTTGCTGCGTGTGGGCTTTCTCTAGTTGCGGTGAGCGGGGGGCTACTCTTCGTTGCGGTGCGCGGGCTTCTCACTGTGGTGGCGTCTCTTGTTGTTCAGTAGTTGTGGCACGCGGGCTCAGTAGTTGTAGCTCATTGGCTCTAGAGCACAGGCTCAAGAGCTGTGGCTCACAGGCTTAGTTGCTCCACGGCATGTGGGATCTTCCCAGACCAGGGATCGAACCTGTGTCCCCTGCATTGGCAGGTGGATTCTTAACCACTGTGCCACCATGGAATTCCCTACACATTAATTTTCGTGATACCATCCAAAGGTAGAAAATCCCACACATCTACAACACATTTATTGACACACAGATGCAATTTATTGCACAGAGACAGATGCAAATGGAGACCTTATAGTTTCATTTTAAAATTTGTGCCATGAATCAGGTACAATAATACAAAGCACACTAGTTATAAAAGGACAGTTAGAACAAGTTAAGTTTATCTTCTCAGATGACTAAAGCTCTCCTCCACCACCCAGGTATATTTTAGCTTAAAGGAACGGGTCTAAAAGAAAATTCGTATCAGGATCTGAATATTAGCTTCCAGATTGGCCAAATTTCTGATCATAAAGTTACTAAATCCTTTCAAATATCTTGTCAGGTTTCAGCTGGGACAAACAGTAAATATTTCTGGCAGTATTAAATAACTCCATGGACCCAAGAGGTGTCCTCAAAGAAGGTGCAAAGGTTATTACCTTCCGGAGATCCAGAGTCGCTCCTAAAGATAGCCAAAACGAGGAACCAACAGCTGCTTGCCCCAGGCAGGTAGAAAGCCAAGCCAAGGTCTTCGGATGCAAAACAAGACAAGCAAGAAGGCAGCAGCTATCTCTAGGAGAGAAAGGATCGATAATGAATGGGTCTGGACCTGGAAAGAAGAGACAACGTGAAATTTTATTTTCCTATCTCAACTGGCCACTACAGATGGAGATTTGGGAGAGTTGATCTTGGTTAGAATTTTCACCTTTTGTTGGCTTCTGACAGATTTTTTTAAGGATTGCATCTACAGATTCTAAGTGGGGTTTAAAGTGGATAGTGTAGCTCCAATATTTGCCAGAATTTGGCAAGGTTTTATTAACTTTTAATTTTAGTTTTCCCTTAGTGGTTTACAGGAATAATGTAGCAGTTTACCAGGAAACCCCTCGGAGTCCCGTCAACTTTAGGAGAACCTATAGGTCAAGAGAGGAAGTGACAGTCGGAGGTTCAGAGAAAAGGGGAAGTTCAGGGAGAGGATTAGAATGGGGAAGTAGAGGGTACAAAGGAGATGGGGCAGGTACAGTAGCCAACGAGGAAGTTAGTGCAGTGGGGTAAAGGGGGTGAAGAGGCCTCTGATGCCTTTTTTATTTTCTTTCAATTGTTTACCTCAATTTAGAATAGTATTTTGTAAAGAGATAGGCATCCCTTTCCGTTTGTTTTATTTTAGAGCCACAGTCTTCAAATTTAGTTTTGAGAAAAACAAGTTTGGGGAGATCAAAAAATGCCCCGTGGGGCTTCCCTGGTGGCGCAGTGGTTGAGAATCCGCCTGCCGATGCAGGAGACACGGGTTCGTGCCCTGGTCTGGGAAGATCCCACATGCCGCGGAGCAACTAAGCCCGTGAGCCATGGCCACTAGGCCTGCGCGTCCGGAGCCTGTGCTCCACAACGGGAGAGGCCACAACAGTGAGAGGCCCGCATACCGCAAAAAAAAAAAAAAAAAAAAAAAAAGCCGCGTAATGGTCATTGAAGTTCTAAATTATCTTTGGTTAGGTTAATCCATATAGTTAAAAATGCGCATGATGAGGGGCCATAGTTTTTAAATATAAAGCTAGGGGCTTCCCTGGTGGCACAGTGGTTGAGAGTCCGCCTGCCAATGCCGGGGATGCGGGTTTGTGCCCCGGCCCGGGAAGATCCCACATACCGCGGAGCGGCTAGGCCCGTGAGCCATGGCCACTGAGCCTGCGCTCCGCAACGGGAGAAGCCACAATGGTGAGAGGCCCGCGTACGGCAAAAAAAATAAATAAAAATAAATAAATAAATATAAAGCTGGCCAGGATCCCAGAAGGAGGACCCTCCTGAGATATTTTAGAGGATTGGGATCCCATACTTCAAGATCAGAGGTTCAGGGGCTTCCCTGGTGGCGCAGTGGTTGAGAATCTGCCTGCTAATGTAGGGGACACGGGTTCGAGCCCCGGTCTGGGAAGATCCCACATGCTGCGGAGCGGCTAGGCCCGTGCGCCACAACTACTGAGCCTGCGCGTCTGGAGCCCGTGCTCTGCAACAAGAGAGGCCGCGATAGTAAGGGGGCCGCCGCTCGCCGCAGCTAGGGAAAGCCCTCGCACAGAAACGAAGACCCAACACAGCATAAATAAATAAATATTTTTTTTAAAAAAATCAGAGGTTCAGAAAACAAATAAACACTCACCGAAAAGACGATGCCTTCGAGAAAAAAAGATCTCGAATAAAGTTAGAGAGCTCTGTCAAAAGGAGGGAGCACGAATCCAAGAGAAGACTTAACCAAATCAAAAGGAAGAAGATGGTTCCCGGAAGCAGAGAGCACAGGGGCTTAAATGGGTACTGCACACGGTTCTGGGGGTTGTAAATTCCTCAGGAGTTTCTGTTTCCTTCGGATCCCACTTATAACAGTGATATCGATCAGGGCCCTGTGGGGTTCCTGGGCACAAAGCCTTTCTGTGTCCCCCATTTATTTGATTACAGGAAATAGCCTTCATTCAGCCTCCATGACCTTCCCTGAGTTCCAACAGGCGGATTCAAGCAGCTGTTAATTAGGGAAGGGAGGGGATGCAAGACAGGGGAGAAACAGTGGAGAGAAACAATAGTGCAGCCTTGGGGCAAGGTCCTGGTGCCCCATCAACAGATACACACAACATCTTAGAGCTGTTTTGCAGATACTGAAACGCCCTCCAGGTGGGAGAAGTTAACAATTGATGATGGTATGCTGCTCACAAGCACGTAGGCACCAGACCATTTGGAACCTGAAGGTTGATGATGCTGCCTTACTTACCTCACCACCAACCCATCAGAAGCATGTCCCCGAGCTGATCACACTCTCTTTGAACAATTACTATAAAACTTTTCACTATCCTCTCCAAGTGGGCACCCATGGTTTTTCGAGGCAGGAGCCAGCTGTGTCCCCCTTTGCCTGGCAAAGTAATAAAGCTGTTCTTTTCTACTTCACCCAAAACTCCGTCTCGGAGATTCGATTTGGCGCCACGTACAGAGAAGCTGAGCTCTCGGCGTCAACACCATGAAATGTCAACCTTAATCAGAACAAAGAGCAATTTTATTTAAGCAAAAATTGAGGTTATTCAGGAATAGCAGAGGAAGTGCAATTCAGAACAAGCAAACCATGGACAACCATATGCAAATCCAGAAAACGAAGGAGGAAAGTATTCTTTCACAGAGGAAAAGAGGAAGTTGGGGAGGGGTTGTTCTGAGCAAAAGTTCATTGAAGGAAAATGAGAGTTTGAAGTGGTGGTGGCTTCTCATTGACTGCAGACAAGGACAGCTTGCTGTTGCCAACCAAGAGAGGAAATCTTCTTTCTTCCTGCTGGACTATGCAAGCTGCAACACGTGGCGTGCATGAGAGCCCTCCCTTTGTGGCTTCCCAGCTCCAGTTTTGAGTTAGGTTTCCCTAACACATTTCACAAAGGTATTTTCTCCACTTTTGTCCATGTTGACATTTCCTTAATGTTTAAGGTAGAAAAAACTTTATCTTCTGGAGTCAGGCAGATGTGGGTTCAAATCCCACTGCTGACACTCATTAGCAGTCCTTTATCCCGCCTGAGTCTCAGTTTTGTCTTCTTCACAATGCAGATAAATAATAGTACACTTATCATGATGATTAGCAACCACAGGAGATGACTACTTCCATCTGTGGAAAGCTTAGACTGTGCCAGTCCTTATGCTTTACATACCTTACAATAATGGGAGGTCAAACTCTAAATATCTCCCAATTACAAATGGGAACACAGAGCCTAGAGAGGTTATGAGACTTGTCCAAAGCCACACAACAGATAATCTGTGAATCTGCACTACAAACCCAGGTCAGGACGCCAGGTCTCCCAGGTCCAGAGATCTTAACCACTACCCTACCCAAGGCAACAGTGTGAGATATTTGGTTCTACCCCCAACTCTGCCTTTCATTACCTTGTGACCTTTGTACTAGTCAGGATAGGCCAGGTGAAGCTACGGTAACAAACAGCCCCACAATGCTTTGGTGGCTTACAACAACAAGAGTTTATTTCTCACTCACATCACATGTCCATGGTGGTCAGCCTGAGGGACTCTGCCTTGTGGTCATCCAGGTAGAGCAGGGATACGGCAAACCACTCTTAAGGCTCTTAAAACTTCTGTCCAGGGCTCCCCTTGTGGCGCAGTGGTTGAAAGTCCGCCTGCCGATGCAGGGGACACGGGTTCGTGCCCCGGTCTGGGAAGATCCCACGTGCCGCGGAGCGGCTGGGCCCGTGAGCCATGGCCGCTGAGCCTGCACGTCCGGAGCCTGTGCTCCGCAACGGGAGAGGCCACAACAGTGAGAGGCCCATGTAACACCACACACACACACACACACACACACACACAAAAAAAAAAAACTTCTGTTCAGAATTGACACCTGTTGCTTCTGCCCACATTTCAGAGGCCCTGTAAGGACATCCCCATTCTTTCAAACTAGGCCTGATGACACTTCAACCCACATGAATCAGTAATCATAGGTGAGTCCAGCTACTTGATGGCTGACCTTGAGATGGAGACTCAGGGACTCATCTCTCATTTGCAAAATGAGGGTCTATAATGCCTAACTCATAGGGCATGAAATAAGATTAATTATGTTTAACACCCACACAGTGCTAATCAGAAATATTACCTCTTTCCTTTAAGTAATGTTAGGGACTAAATGTTTGTGTCCCCTCAGAATTAATATATTGAAGCTCTAACCCTCCAATATGATGATATTTGGAAGCAAGTCCTCTGGGAGATAATTAGGTTTAGTGAGGCTACGAGGGTGGGACTCCCGTGATGGGATTAGTGTCCTTATAAGAAGAGGAAGAGAGCCCAGAGCTTGCTCTCTCTGCCATGTGAGGACACATCGAGAAAACAGTTGCCTTTAAGCCAGGAAGAGGGTCCTCACCAGAACCCAATCATGTTGGCACGCTGATCTCAGACTCCCAACTTCCAGAACTGTGAGAAAATAAATTTCTGTTGGCTAAGCCAGCCAGTCTATGGTTTTCTGTTTTGGGTTGTTTTTTCTTTTTTCTTTTTTTTGGCTGTGCTTTGTGGCTTATGGAATCTTAGTTCCCTGACCAGGGATTGAACACAGGCCCTCAGCAGCAGTGAGAGTACAGAGTCCTAACCACTGGATCACCAAGGAATTCTCCAGTCTATGGTATTTTGCTATGGCCACCTGAGCCAACTAAGACAAGTAGCCTTCTAACAGCTGCCATCTAATGAATGCTTATTAACTACTAAGCACTCTATATTCGTTTGCCTTTTCAGGAACAGTTACTACTCCCATTTTACAGATGAAGAAACTGAGCAGGAAGGGGCCTGTTTAATGTCATTGTTATTTACCTATGGTCCCTCAGTTCCATATCTACCCTTCTCTGCCCTGTAATGCTGGGGCTGGGGGATTTTGAAAACTACATTTCCCAGGATCCCTTGCCACCTGACTCCTGCAAAGAGGAAGCACTCCAGGTCAGAGGGTAAAAAAGAGCCTCCCCCGCCCCTGCTTGTAGCATTATCTATGGAACTGTGCCTGTGTGTGGTGCCTCCTCTGTGGCCCCAGCCCTTGCCACACAGCCCCCCACCCATGGTTCCAGCACAAGTTGCCCTGCAGTACAGCAGCAAGGGGCTCTTAGGTGTGCTAACACCACCTCCTCCCTTTGGTTTGCCTGGCGTTAGGGGTGGGACCTGCTACCTGCAGTTGCTAATCAGTGGAATACTCCCTATGGCAGATTGTATTTTTCCAAAAGTATTTCTGCTCTTTTAGAGCCTTGTCACTCTTCACTCCCCATCAAGAGTGGAGTGCAGCTCCCCTTTCCTCCTCTCTCTCTCTCTCTCTCTCTCTCTCTCTCTCTCTCTCTCTCTCTCTCTCTCTCTCTCTCTCTCTCTCTCTCTCTCTCTCTCTCTCTCTCTCTCTCTCTCTCTCTCTCTCTCTCTCTCTCTCTCTCTCTCTCTCTCTCTCTCTCTCTCTCTCTCTCTCTCTCTCTCTCTCTCTCTCTCTCTCTCTCTCTCTCTCTCTCTCTCCTCTCTCTCTCTCTCTCTCTCTCTCTCTCTCTCTCTCTCTCTCTCTCTCCTCGTACCCCAAAGCCTTTGTGTTTTCCATTCCCTCCACCTGGAATGCCCCCCACTCACTCCTCAGACATCTGCACTGCCCTCTCCCTCAGCCCCTTCAGGTCTTTACTCAGATGTCACTCTTAACCCACCCTGCATAAAAGTGCACCCCTTTGGAAGTATCCCCACTTCTCTTCCCTGCACTGTTTTCTCCAGAGAGCTCATTACTATCTGGAATATCATATGAGAGGTTTACGATCTCCCCCACGAAAACATAACCTTCCTGAAAGCAGGGGATTTTGTTTACTCTGTATCCCTGTGTCTAGAATTATGCCTGATGCATACTATTGTGATCGATACCTGCTTGTTAAATGAATGCTGAGTGAATTGTTTCAGTTCTCCTCCTTGGACTTTCTATTACTTTCAGCTGCAAGCAAATGTTCCTGGCATTCTGCCTCCCGTGAGTTCCTCGATTTTACCTCTCTGCTCAGTCCTTTGGGTCCAGTGCTTGCTCTAAAAGGACGCTCACTCCAGACTGAGCATTTGATCTTATGCCCACTCTGGCTCCCAGACATTGTCCTCTGCAGGTCCCCTCAGGTCCCAGACTCCCCAGAGGTGAGAGCAGACCACATCCAGGCCCCACTTGAGGCTGCAGTGTCAGAAAAAGGAAACTCAAACTTCTCGGCATTGTGCAAGGCGATTCATTCAGATCTGGTTGCAGCTGGGAGACTGAGCCCAGACAGAAGAGGGCCCGTGGTGGGGGTGGAATGGGCTGCTCTAAAAGACTGGGTGGGGGAGGCGGTATTTGGTCCTCAAGCCCCAGGCTGACTGCCCAGGACTTTGCTAGACCCTGAAGAGGGAGAGAGAAAGAGTTATTGCCCAGTGTTCCTGAGAAGAGATACAACCCTAGTCTGAGGGAGCAGCCTGGTGATGGGGACCCCCTAGTCTGAGGAAGGATGCTTAGTCTTTGGGGTCCCCAATCTAAAGGTGAATGTGTAACCATGGTGGCTTCTCTTATCTGAGGAAGAAAAACAGCCTAGCCTGAGGGAGAAGGTACAGCCTTTGGGGTCCTGGCATGAAGAAAGAGGACTAGCCTTGGGGAAGCTCTTAGCCTGAGGGAGGAGGCCCACCCCTGGGTTTTGACTTTCTCACCAGAAGCTTCCAGGCCCCTAGAAACGCCCTAGTGGAGGGGAGCCAGGGCGCCATCTAGCGGGACAAGCAGGCGGGCTCCGGGGAGGGGGCCGCGGGTGCGGGTCGGACGGCTCAGGAGCGGGCCGCGGTGCCCAGGGCGACCATCAGCACAGGCAGGGCAAGGCGGGGGCCAGGCGCTGCGCCCGAGGGGCACTCGGAATCCAGGACGGCGCGTTGGGCAGTGCTGCAGAGCGGCCGGCGGGCCAGCCGGTAGCCGGGGAGCGTCGAGAGCCCCTCGATCTGGCACAGGTCGCGGGTGCCGCAGCCGCCCAGGCTCAGGTTCCGGTTCCAGCCGCCTGCGGAGACGCGGGTGAGGACGGGGACGTGAGGATGCGCGCTGGCAGGTGTCCCCCCGCACGCGCGCGCCTGGCACACGCACGCCACCGCTGGCACCAGCCCTGCGTCGCTGTCCCCGGAGTCCGGGGGTTCCTCCAACCGAGCCGATGGCCCTGAAACTCCCTCCAGCCCCCGCGGGGTCGCCTTCCTAAAAGACTTCGACACATGGAAAAGGGAACATGGGAGGCAGCCAACCTCGGGGGGAATGGCCGGCCCTCACGTCCATGTCCTTGGGGAAAACTCACCAGGAATGTTCTGGTCCTTGATCTGGGGCTGGCCACGGCTGTCCCTTTCGTCATTCTTTATACCTTACACGTATGTTACAGGTGTTCTTTTACTTGTGTTCAATATTAATAAAAACTATGACACCTGGAGGCCACTCGGCTTCACACATCCCTCCAATCGGTTTCACGACTATTTCCTTTGTGTCCTCGGAGCCATCCATATGCGATATAATATGATAGGTTGTGATATATTTATATATAAATGTAAAGGTACCAGTGTAACCAGCTTATTGAGGACTTGATGGGAAATGCGAAAGTGAAATAGTGTTATTTTACCAACAGAAAAACACCTCACCACAACTCTTGGTTATTTTCCGGTCCTTAACTTTTAGCCATATGTGGAAATACTTATTGTCAAGTGATAAGATATCTGTGTGTATTCAAAATAATATGGGGCCAAAGTGGAGATGAAACACGATCGACCATGAGTGGATAATTCTCGGAATTGGGTGAAGGGTACATGGGGCTTATTAAACTGTTTGCTCTTTTATTTATCTTTGAATTTTTCCATAATACAAAAGTTAAAAAGAAATGTAAGCCTCACAGCACTGTCTGTATTTGTCTCATCTTGACCTGGAGTCTGCTGGAGTCTGCGTCCTCAAAGAGCCATGTTTGTGAGCCATGGTCCCACATCCACTATCATGCACACCTACCCACACATGTACACACACACATCTCAGTCACAAACAGCTCCCAGAACACGATCCACACCAACATGCCCAGCCTCCCTGCCCGCGGTCATATCACCCCTCCCCCAGAAACACACACACATACACACCCATTGTGTACACAAACACAAGTTCCCCAGTACATCCGTTCCCTGGACAGTGATTGGTTGAAGGTCCGTCCAGTCCACATAAGCCTTATACACACATAACAATGATGACCACTAACACTGAAAGTCGTCAATTCCAAGACTCACATTCACATCCCCCAACACACACACACACACATTTTAACATTCCTGAATACAGCTGTCTTCCTGTCTTCCCTTCGGTAACATCTTAGATTTGCTGAAATGCCATACATAGTCCTAACTATGTTCGAGAATTAAGCTGTGCAATACAGTAGCCAGTAGCTGTATGTGGCTCTTGAGCACTTGCCATGTGGCTGGTTTGAACTGGAATGGGCTGTGAGTGTAGAAGCCACACCAGATTTCAAAGACTTAGTAGGAAAAAATGAATGTAAGATATCTCATTTATGAGGTCTTATATCATTTGCATGTTGAAATGATAACTGTTGGGTGTATTGGGTTAAATAAAATATATTATTAAATTAACTTCACCTGTTACCTTTTACATAAGGCTAGTGGAAATTTTTAATTTACACACGTGAACATTGTATTTCTTTTGGACAGTACTCACCTAGAAGCTTCGTGGATTATCTTATTTAATTTTCACAGCAGTCTTGTGGATAAGAGACTGTAATTATCCCCTTTCTCAGATGGGAAAATTGAGGTACAGAGAAAGGAAGTCCCCTGCTCAAGGTCACCCAGCTCATAAGAGCTAGGATTTGAACCCAGGCAGCCTGGCCGCCCCAGAGTCCTGCTCTATGCCCTCCACTCCATCACCTCTCTCATGAACTAATTTCATCCTCACAAAACCCCGTGAGGTGTTCTTCCAGAATCCCCACTTACCATAAGGGAAAACTGAGGCTCAAAGAGATTAAGTGGCTTGGGTCACACAGAGTCAATGATGGAGATGGACTCCCCGCAAACCCAGGCATGCCTGTATCCAAAACCAGTGCACCCAGGCTCACTTGTGCACACATGCGCACACACACACACACACACCTTACCTTCTTCAGACACCAGGTTCATCTGGACGCACTCTGTCTCCTCACTGGGACACTGCACATAGAAGTTGTTGCAGGGCCCTGAGTGGCCCACCGGACATGTAGGACACAGGAACTTGCTCAAGGTGCCTGAGGCCGGCCGGGTGACTATGTAGGGGAGAGTGACAGTCAGCCAGGAGGACTCTCGGGACCTCCCAGGGCCCTTCATGCGCTCATAGGCTCTACTACAAGGGGATGACGTTCATGGGCTTTTCCCACTGAACTGGGGTCAGGGTGCCTTAGGGTAGCCTGGCTGGAGAATGGGTGTTGAGTGCACGCCCTCTTCAACGCAGGACAAACTCTCCTCCAAAGTCACCCCACCACCTCCTTGGCCACCCATCTGACTGCTTTCTGGTGGCAGCGTACCGAGAGGAGTGGGCTCTTGGCAGTTGCCTTGGCAACAGGTGATGTTGACCCAGAAGCCAAAACCAATGCTGTAGGTCAAGGCAAAGATGGAGTTGTCAAATGTGCAGTCCTTGGAGGCCACACAGGAACCATTTCTCCAGGAAACAGCGTTATTTGCACCTAAGACTGGAAAGATATGGAGGGCAGGCTCATGAGGAGAAGCAATTACCAGCCACCACCCAACTGAGCCCCCAAATCCCTCTGGGTGCCATTGTTGGCATGCACTCTGTCTGAGATTCCCCCTCATGGACTTGATGTCATTGAGCGTCAAGACATAACCCTCTTGAGGACACGGTGGTGGGGAAGACAGAGACGAAGTGAGAGAGTAGCAATGACATATATACACTTCCAAATGTAATATAGTTAGCTAGTGGGAAGCAGCCGCATAGCACAGGGAGATCAGCACGGTGCTTTGTGACCACCTAGAGGGGTGGGATAGGGAGGGTGGGAGGGAGGGAGATGCAAGAGGGAGGGGATATGGGGATATATGTATACAAATAGCTGATTCACTTTGTTATACAACAGCAATTAACACAACATTGTAAAGCAATTACACTCCAATAAAGATGTTAAAAAAAGAAAAAAGACGCACAGTCCCCTGCCTTCTCCCCTTAGGGTTTCAATGAACAAGGTGACTCTGTACCTGCGATGTCTCCCCAACCTGTCCCTGAGTCTCACGTGGGCTTAGCCAGAAACTTCTCTAGGACCCCAGAAACGCCCAGCACTTGGTCTGGTACATTATCCTTACTATTCCTAATTATATTGCTGGAATTCCTGTTTCAGCTAATCATGTGCATCTTGGAATTCATCCCAGAGAAGAGCTGGTTTCTAATTTAATTCCTCTTCCCATTTATAGAAGAGTCCAGTTTTTCCCTTTATGATGCGGATTGACAGGGAACTTTGGGGGCTCCCCGCCCAGAATGTTGCAGTAGATTCCAAGATGGCTGCAACTGTATCTCCCACCCCACATGCTTTTTTGCAACATGACTTTACCACTGCCCCATCGAGAGGTGGCATCAATTTCTTCACCTCTTAAATCTGAACTGGCCTCGTGACTTGCTCTGATCAATAGACTGTGGCAGAAGTGACAGTGTGCCAGTTCTGGGCTTATCTCTTAAGAAGCCAGTGGTTTCCACTTTTCCCTGCTCAGAAGCCAGCCACCATACTGTAAGGAAGCTCAACTAGGCTACAGACTATGAGAGACCACATGGAGAGAGGCCTCGGAAGGTGACAGGCTGTATTGAACATTGCAGCCTCAGTTGAGTTCCCAGCTGAGTGCAGCCACACCCCTTGGACCTCAGCCTTCACCCCTGGAGCAGAAGAACAGCCCAGCTGAGCCTGGTCCACCCACCCAAACCTGGTTTGGGTTTTGGGTTTTTGGGCCTTGCCGTGTGGCTTGTGGGCTCTTAGCTCCCCAACCAGGGATTGAACCCAGGTCATGGCAGTGAAAGCGCTGAGTCCTAACCACTGGACTGCCAGGGAATTCCCAAAATCATCGTTGTTTTAAGTCACAAAGTTTTTTTTTTATCCTTGTAGTAAAAAATACATAATATAACATTTACTTTCTTAACCACTTTTAAGTGTACAGTTCAGTACTGTTAACAATTTTCACGTTGTGGAATGATACATCTCTAGAAATTTTTCATTGTGCAAAACTGAAACTACCACCATTCTGCTTTCTTTTTCCATGATTTTGGCTGCTGTAGCTACCTCCTTTAAATGGAATTATACACTATTTGTCCTTTGTGCCTGGTTCAGCCTCTACATCTTGAGCTGCTTGGTTACTCAGGAATAACTATGACAAACGTGACACTGGATTTTAAGCTCACATCCTCCACTGCAACCAGCTTCTGTCCTCCATGGCCAGGAAAGTGCTACCATGACTGGAGTCAAGGCAGCAAACACAGGAGGGCAAGGAGAGGTCTTGGGTGTCTCAGGTCCCATTTCTTCCTCTCCTGCCCAATCCTGTCCACAGGGGCGCTCACCTGTGACGCCCGCTATCTGAAGGCAGTGGTTCCTATCTTCCGTGCAGGGGAGAGGGTTGCAATGGCGGAGGTCTGGGCAGGTGAAACAGACGGTGACCTTAGCCTTGGTATGGGTCGCAGGTACATGGGGACCTGGGGAGAGAGGAAGATGAACTGGCTGGAGGACAACGTGTGTGTGTGTGTGTGTGTGTGTGTGTGTGTGTGTGTGTGTGTGTGTGTGTACATTTCTGGGCACACAGCTATATGCCTGTGACTGTGCTGCGTGGATGCACTACTGCAATGATATAGTTTGTGTGTAGGAGCATGCAGGTCTGTTTCTCTGTGTGCACATGTGGTCACATGGTTGTGCGTGCATACGTTGCACTCTGTGTGTTCTGGAATTGTCTGAGGAGGGCTGGGGATGTTTGTGTGTCCGCTTCCATGGGCCCCTGTGTGTATAGGTATCTATGTGCTTGTCTGTGTTTACGTGTATATGTAGGAGGCTTGTTTGGCGGGGGGGGGTCCGTGTTTCCAGCAAGGTTGACTGGAACATATATATCCAAGCACTAGGCTTGGATATATATGTTGGCGCACAGATATGGATGTTAGTAAAGTGTTTCAGTATGTCTGTGTATATTTTGTACTTTTGTATGTTTGTGTGTTTGTACCTGTCTCTTTCCCTGTCCACGTGTCTGGATCTGACAACCGATGTGTCCCTGCACAGATATGTCATATGCCCACAGGGACTGTATACACAAAAATTCCAAGTCCCATCTTCCAGTGGTTAGTAATCCTATTTTGCCCTTTTTCCCTTTCCACGTTGTAAATTTTAGCTCCCAATCTTCCATTTTTTTTTTCTTCATCGTGAGCATTCATTTAATCCTCTGCTTAGTTTTGAAAAGTAAACCACCTAGCAGCTGGTAATCCGAGAAAGTGAAGGTGAGAAAGTTCCTGCTTTGCCTGCAGATTCAGCAAACAGATCTCCTTCATCACAGAACTGTCCTTGCTGTGCGGGTTTCTAACAAGAGCATCTTCTACATCCCCGGAGCTGAGGGGATACTGCTCTATCCAGGTTTGAAAATTTTCTTTGCTGGTCTGAAATGTCTGTAATTCTGGTCAGTTGTCTCACTTAAAAAGCTGTTGCCCTGGTAAATACTATCTCAATTAACATCTCTCTTTTCTGGAAGATGAAAATTATTGTCAATGTTCTTTCTTAAGCTGAAAGAAGATTATTGGCAAATCTGGCTTCTTTCACAAGCAAGGAAGTGAAGAAAAGGGAAAGACCGCCAGATTTCTTATCTAAATCGAGTTTAGATGTCTAATCTCACTTACACAACAGGATGTTTGTGTTTTGAAGTACATGCTCTTCTGGAGGTGTGTTTTGGGTGCTGGGATGTAAATGTAGATGTCTGTGGAGGTGTGGATATACGCCAATGGGATTTTCTGCTTCCAGGTGTCAGGTGGTATGAGTCTGTACGTGTGTGTGTGTGTGTGTGTGCGCGCGTGCGCGCACGCACATATGGGTAATTGCACTCCCTGGGAGCATGATGGTGGGGGAGGGGATACCCTGGGAACACGTAGGATCGGGAAGGGCATTTGGGACCCAGAGAGAGCAGCAAGGGTAGGGTCTCAGGAGGTCAGGGTTCAAAGCACCTGGGTGGGTCGTAGGAGTCGTGTAGTTGCATTCAGGCTTGGCGGTGAGATGAAATCCAGACGCTTCCGGGCCCAGGGTGGTGTTGGCTTGCAGGTGGCAGACCTCTGGTGTAGCGCAACCCTTCAGGGTTTGGGGGTCCCCTGCAGAAACAGGGGGAAGCTTGAGGAGGAGACTCAGAGCTTGAGCCTTCCCAACTTGATGTCTGTCTTTCTCTGTCTGAAAGTTCCCAGCTCACTTGATTGTTCTGTATGATTCATTTTCAAATCTATCCGGTCATTTCTTACAACCGCTTGTCGCCTGCTCATTTGGAGGCTTCTAACTTTATTCCTTCATATATGTCACATATAGCTGTGCTATGTTCTGTAGCTGCTAATTATAATAGCTGAGTTCCTAGTGGACCTCTAGCTGTTGTTTGTTACTTCTGCTCTCACTCATGGTGGCTTGTTTCCTTGTGCATATCATGGGCTCTGGATTGTGAGCTCACGTTTGGTTAATGTCAATCTGTGGGAGTCCTGGGGGCTTCTCCCTGGAGACGCTTTGCCTTTGCTTATACTGAGAGCCAGGAGGTGCTACCAACTTGGGATCATTTCAGCCTCCTTCCACTGTCCCTGGCTTATGTGGGGATTAAAGAGTCAGCTGCCCAACCATGCTGTGAACCCAAGACCTAGTCACTTCACCCAGGCTGTTATCAGCATCCGCTCTCAGGGCCACTGCGCCTTTCCTTTTCACTCACTGATCTCCTTCTGATTTCTGCTCACATTTTAGTTTTATTTGGGGACCCTTGGAAATTTCCCTAACTTCCCATAAGCCCCCAAAATCATGGAAAAACTTTTTTGACAGCGTCTAGTTCATCTGTAAACGGTACCAAGGGGGATGGATGGTGGAAGGAGGCTATAAGAGGGTGCATTGTCTGCAGAGCGGTTAAAAAACAGTAATAAAACGACCTGAAAGTCAATCTGCTTTTTATTATCACCACATAGCCGCATTTCTAAACACTGGTGGTGATGAAATACCTCTCTCCACTGGAGTGGACCACTCCCCCCACCTCCACCTTTCCAGCATGCCACTGTTTGTAGAAGAAAGACCCTTCAGAGAATCTAGTCTGCCAGGAGCAGAAGCCCAGGCCACTTCCCTCTTTCACTTTGCTGCCTTAATAGTTAGTCTAGTCTCTGATCAGTTTGGTTCTATTCTAAACCTTTTGTTCAAAAAGCCTCTGCTCCAACCATTTGCAAGCAATAGTGATGATTTAAAAATACATCTGCACATTCTTTAAGACCAAAAGGTGAGGGTCTATGCCTCCTCTCCATGAAATCAGATGGACTTTGGGGACCATTTCAACGAATAAAGCATGGCAGAAGTGACAAGGTGTGATTTCCAAGGCTAGGTCATAAAAGACCATGCAGCTGCCACCTCGTTTGTTGGAATACTTGCTCTTGAATTCTTCAGCTGCCATGTAAAGATGGTGGCAGCCATGATGTGAGGAAGCCCGATTTGACCAACGAGGAGAAATCACACAGAGAAGCTTGGAGATTACATGGAGAGAGAAGGGGGCCAACTAGCTCAAGCTGCTGCCTTGTTTCTGCATTATTCAGTGTATTGGAGTCTCCGCCACCATACAAAAAGCCCCAAGGCAACCTTGCTGTGAGGAAGCCCAATCTGACCAATGTGGAGAGAACACATGGAAAAGCCTGGATTCTACATGTATGAGATACTCATCAAGCCCCTAGTTGCCCTCAGCCCTGCAGTTCTAGCTCCAGCAACCCTCTGACTGTAACTATATGAGAGACCCAGAACTGTCCAGCTGAACTTTTCCAGAATTCCCAACCTAGAAGAGTTAGTAAAATGATTGTTGTTGTTTTAAGCCACTACGGGTGAGAGTGATTTGTTAAGTAGCAATAGATAACCAGAGCACACATGCAAATAAACCTCAACACTGATTTGTGCAGGTGGGAGGGAGGCCAGCCATGCAACTGACCTCCTGAAGGGAACCCTTACCTCCATGCCATGTCCCACTGAGAGTGAAACACACAGTCTGGTTCCCGGTGCATTTCATGACCGAAAGGGAGTCACACGGGGCCGACTTATTCCCAGAACAGTAGGAACACTTCACGCCGTTGGGTTGAGCTTCGGGTCTTGCTTCTGGTGGGAGCGGTTGTGGTGAGGGTAGGATGGGGCTGAGGGAGACCCCCTCTCGGCCCTCCTTTCCCCCTCCAGCCCTCTGTTCTTGCTGTTTCCACTCACAACAACCCAGAGCGGGACTTCCCTGGTGGCTCAGTGGTTCAGAATCTGCCTGCCAATGCAGGGCACACAGGTTTGATCCCTGGTCCAGGAAGATCCCACATGCCGCGGAGCAACTAAGCCCGTGCGCCACAACTACTGAGCCTGTGCTCTAGAGCCTGAAAGCCACAGCTACTGAGCCTACAAGCCGCAACTGCTGAAGCCTGCGCACCTAGAGCCCGTGCTCCGCAACAAGGGAAGCCACCCCAAGAAGAAGCCCACGCACCGGAACAAAGAGTAGCCCCCACTCACCGCAACTAGAGAAAGCCCACGCACAGCAATGAAGACTCAACGCAGCCAAAAATTAAAACAAAAACAAAAAAACCCAGAGCATTTTCCTCCAAAGTGGGACCAGCCTGGTCTCAGACACCCTTCCGGCCCTTGAAGATTTATTCCGAGGAGCAGAGAGAACAGAACCAAAGGTGGAGCTGGCCCCGCTCTGTTTATTTGTCCTACACAAACCTTCAGGATGAATCCCAAGGCTTCTTTCATTCATTCCACAAACATTTCTTGAGCACCTACTGTGTGCCAGGCCCTGTTTTCAAGACACAGCCCTGACCACACAGACAGAAGCCCTCCCTCAAAGACCCTACATTCCAAATGTGACGAACAGGTGATCCTGTTATTTTAGGGTTTAAGATATTGTGGTGTTCTACAAGAGCGGCACTCCACCACCAGATTAGTTTTCAGAGTTTTCTTAGAGATCTGAAACATTTAAGAGGAAGCCATTTAAGCATGTTTTTCCTGAGTAAAAACTAAGCCACGGGGGCTTCCCTGGTGGCACAGTGGTTGAGAGTCCGCCTGCCGATGCAGGGGACACGGGTTCGTGCCCCGGTCCGGGAAGATCCCACATGCCGCGGAGTGGCTGGGCCCGTGAGCCGTGGCCACTGAGCCTGGGCGTCCGGAGCCTGCGCTCTGCAACGGGAGAGGCCACAGCAGTGAGAGGCCCGCGTACCGCAAAAAACAAAACAAAACAAAAAAAACTAAGCCACGTATCGTTTCAATATGGGTTTATACTGAAACATTGGCAGATATAGAAAAGTAGAGAAGTGTGCTGATTAATACGCGGCTGCTGTCTACACATGGCTATTAAGTAGTTAAACTGTGGCTCCTTCCCTCTGGGATGCGTCGTGAGTATAAACACACTCTAGATTTCAGAGGCTTAGTTTGGGAAAAGAAAGTAAAATATATCATTAGTAATTTTATATTGATTATCTCCATGTTGAAGTAACAGTGTAGATATGGTACCTTAAATAAGGTCGATTCTTAAATTAATTTCACCTGTTTCCTTGTGCTTTTGAATGTGGCTACTAGAAAGGCTTTCATTCCCTAATATGGCTCACATTGTATTTCTACAGACAGCACTGCTATCAGCATCTGCCAAGAGACAATTACTCTAGTACACCTGAAACTAACACAATATTGTAAATCAACTATAGTCCAATATAAAATTAAGATTTTTAGGGAATTCCCGGCAGTCCAGTGGTTAGGACTCCACACTCTCACTGCCGAGGGCCTGGGTTCAATCCCTGGTCAGGGAACTAAGATCCCACAAGCCGTGTAGTGTGACAAAAATAAATAAATAAATAAAATAAAATAAAATAAAAAAATTTAAAAAGAACCAAAAATTTAAAAATGATCAGTAGAAGAAACTGAAAAAGAATGGGTATATTTATATGTATAACTGAATCACTTTGCTGTACAGCAGAAATTAATACAACATTGTAAATCAACTATACTCCAATATAAAATAAAAATTTAATACAAATTTAAAACTTCCTGGTAAATTGGTCTTGTTGATATGAAGTGCCCTTGTTTATTTCTAGTAACGCTTGTGCTTTCAAGCCTACTGTATCTGTTATTATATAATTTCCTTTTGGTTTAGATTTGCACAGTATATCTTTTCCAACTCTTTTACTTTCAACCTTTTTGTACCATGATGTTTTGTTTTTTTAATAAATTTTTAAAAATTAAAAAAACACATCATGCTAACAATTTTTCATACTAAAGAAAAATTTAAAACAGAACAAAAAATAAAATAAAAATGATCAGTAGAAGAATCTGAAAAAGAATGGATATATGTATACGTTTATTTTAAAATTAAAAAAAAATTAATAATAAAAAAAGAGTATTCCGAGGTAGTCCCTTCAACCTTGCTTTACACATAGGAATTTTGTTTGATGCAGTTATACTCATAATTGACATTTTATATGCTGAATAGCATGCCCACCTCTCAGCTTGGACTTGGCTATTTTATTTGGTTGATGTGCACAGTTTAGGAGGGAAATCCCAGGTGTCTGGAAGGATGGCTAGTAGCCCTGAATGTGGAGCTGTCTCAAGTCTCCCCACCGCTATACCTGCCAAATACAAAATTCCTTCTCTGGAAAAAAGTAACCAGGCAACCGAAAGTGATCTTTATCACCTCTCAGAGACAGGTCTGGAGTGAGCTGGCAAGGAGATGCTCATTGTCAAGGTCGAGCAAGTGCAAAGTCAGCACCTGAAAATGAGCACCTCCCCTCACCCTAGGCCAGAGCCCATCACCACCCATGACATTTTTTGTTCTGCTTGACTATCCTTCGGGGCAGCCTCTCTCCTAAGGAGAAATAAGAGTCTCGGGCTTCTCTCCAGCCCCACCGCCAATAACTGAATAAGCACAGCTACAATTTATAGAGTGCCTACTATATGCCAGCCCTGTGCTGGATGCACCCCCTGCCAAAGTTATTTCACACCCATTTTCCAGATGAGAAAACTGAGGTTCTTCCTGTCCCGGGCAGCCAGGCAGAGCCGGAAACCAAGGCCAAGTTCCCATGACACCCCACCCGGGTGTGTGACCCCCCAGGTCCCACTGACCAACCTTGTCGGGTTAGCCTGCTACAGCTGTCTTCACAGCAGTCTGTGCTGATCCAGAGACTCAAGTGGGGGCCGTAGGTCAGGGAGTAGACATCTCTTTGGCATTCCCCAAGGGCCACACAGGACCCATTCTTGATGAGAGTCCCATTTGCTGGTGACAGAAGTTGAGGAGGGGAAGTTAGAGACCACCCCCCAAGCCCTCCCAGACCTCTGCCCCTCTGCAGCAATGCCCAGAGGTCAATCTGGGGCCTCAGCGGGTGTTGAGAGCACCCCATCTCCCAACCCCCCCGCGGCAGTGAGCTGGGCTGCCAGGACCTTCAGTCCCAGGGCGGCAGGTCCAGGCCTCTCCCCTCTGACCCCTGCCCACCCACTTTGGGTACTTTGTCCATCCTCCCTGCCCACCCCCTGGCCGATCCCCCACCCAGGTGCAACTGGCTAAATAAGCAGGAGTCCTGGGCTGAAGGACAGGTTATCTCCATGCAGTTTCCTGACAGAGGGCAGACTGGACACATCTTGGAGGTCCCTGTGGAGAGAGAGGGGTGATCAGAACTTGTGATCTGAGAAGGAGAAAAGGGGAACAAACACACACACGCTCAGGCACAGTTCAGGAATAGAACTAGGGGGGAATTTCCTGGCGGTCCAGTGGTTAGGATTCGGCGCATTCACTGCCAAGGGCCTGGGTTCAATCCCTGGCTGGAGAACTAAGATCCCGCAAGCTGGCTGGCACGGCCAAAAAAGGATAATAATAAAAGTAAAAATAAAGAATAGAACTAAGGCCTGGGGGTGGGAGGACTGTTGGGAGAAGATCAAGGAACATTTCCCTGGTGGTGAGTAAATGGCATTCCAGGTGGGCGAAACAGTGTGGGCAAAGTTTGGGGGCCGGAATCAGCGCCTCCAAGCTGGGGCTGAGGATGGGCTCCGTGTGATCTATCAGTTCTCAGCATGGAACTCTTTATCACAACGTTTCCCCCCTCCAAGTCCAGAACTGAACAGATAAAGAGTGTCATTTCCCTTTGTCATTTCTCTTTATCAGCTGGGCTGAGGACAATGTCTAGTGTCTTCATCTTAACCCCCAAGAGGCCCCTGAGGCTCTTACAAGAAACCGCAAGTCTCTAAGACACACGGTCTGAAAGGTTGTGACCTTGACTCATAGACCTCTTACAGATAAGGAAAGTGAACCCAGGCGGGGGTGGGGGTGGGGGGAACGACTGAGAGTCTCCCCCACAATCACGCAGCGAGGTCCTGGCTAGGTTTTGACCACTTAATTCCCAGCCAAAGCGGGTAGAATTAGAACCAGGGGGGAGATAGGCAGACGAGGTAAAAGAATAATAATAAGTTATGAATAATAACTCACCTTCAGGCAGGGCCACTTATGACCTGATACTGTTCTAAGCTCTTAAAAAGCTCCTCAAACCAAAAAAAAATTTTTTTAAGTTGAGGATTATGTTTTATTTCGGCATTCCAGAGCACTTAAGCCTGGGATACACCCTCTCAGATAGTTCTGAGGGGCTGTTCCCAAAATGTAGGGGAGGAGCCAGGGTATATAGGAGTTTCTGCGAAGGCAGAAACCCCCACAGGTAGTCGAACATCAAAAGACTACTGCTAATTAAAGAAGACCCAGGGACTTCCCTGGTGGCGCAGTGCTTAAGAATCCGCCTGCCAATGCGGGAGACATGGGTTCGAGCCCTGGTCCGGGAAGATCCCACATGCCGCGGAGCAACTAAGCCCGTGCACCACAACTACTGAACCACCCTCTAGAGGCTGCAAGCCACAAGTACTGAGCCCACGTGCCACAGCTACTGAAGCCCACACGCCTAGAGCCTGTGCTCCGCAAGGAAGAGTAGCCCAACTAGAGAAAGCCCGCACTCAGCAATGAAGACCCAACGCAGCCAAAAATAATTTATTAAACATCCCCCAAAACCCAGACATCTCAAGTTAATGAATTTAACACTTTTCTATCTCTTCAAACATGCCCCCAAGAGCCCCCTGAGGCAGAGTCCTTATCACCCTCATTTTACAGATGGGGAAACTGAGGCACAGAGAGTTTAAGTGGCTTGCTCAAGGTCACACAGCTAAGAAGTGGCAGAGCCAGGATTTGAACCCAGGCGGCCTGGCTCCAGAACTATGCTCTCAAACACTCCCTCCAGCTGCTTCCATTGGACAAAAAGTCAAGATACAAGAAGCTGGCACTCAGACTCCCACCACCCATGTGGCCTTGGGACCCACCCTCTCCCTCTCTGAGGGAGCACACACAATGAGCCTACCTTCTGAGGCTGCCAGCGCTCCCAGGAGCGCCAGAGGAGACAGGAGCCAGAGCATGATCCAGGCTGGAGAGGAGGAAGCGGAACCCGGGTGCCCTGCCCTTTTATTCAAGGGCATTGGCTAGGGTGGCAGCCCCGGAAGAGGGAGAGCAAATAGGCTGGGGAGATAGCGGCCCCACCTGCCATCCTGGCCACTGGGAGTGGGGGAAAGGGCTTAGGGAATGTGGTGATAGGGAAACTGGATCCTGAGGAGCAGGTAGGACAAGCTGGAGGCTACTCAGCAAAGCCAAAGAAGAACGATGGGCATGTTGTTATTATTGTTATTATTACTAATAGGTTTGCTGGTCATTCCATAGAGATGTTAACTCACTAGATCCTTACAATAATCCTACAAGCTATCACCATTAACCCCAGGAGGCATATTCAAAATATTTGACCATCAGTCAGTATAGGCCAGGCTATGCAGCAGTAACAATTCGGCCCCATTACTAGAGCAACGTCCTGGTGCCCTCCACTGACCTGGTGTTTCCCTTTTTAGTTAGTAGAACCTGGGGATGTCTGGGAGGACCCAGACATGCCATAGGTTGGGGGGAAACCAGGGTCTTGGGGGAGCAGATTTTTACCAACCAAATCTGGAGGTATCTCAATATTTTTACAACTGGTACAGTTGAAATCAGCCCTGAGTTTCCCCATCTAACAGAGAAGGAAACTAAGGCTCGGAGCAGTCCAGGGCCTTGTCCAAGGCCACAAAGTGAGGACGCTGGCACAGTCAGGATTTGAACGCAGGCCCCACTGAATTGACCATTGGGTTTCACCAAGAGGGGAGAGGGAAGACAACTCCCTTCCTCTGGATGAGGCCTGCATTGCTCTCTTGCCCGGCCTCTGCTGGGCAGCCTTGATTTGCCCATCTGTTCAATGGGAATAAGGTCCATCTCAACCACCCACGAAGGGCCTTCCAATGTCTCTTCAGGAGCTCTGAGTCCCCACCGGCCTCTCCTTTTCGGAGTAACCCTGGGGCTATCCCTTCCCTTGTTTGAGGCCTTGTGTTGAACACTGAGATCCTTTTCTTTCTATTCTGGAATTTTTTTTTTTTTTTAATTTTTGGCTGCGTTGGGTCTTCGTTGCTGCACGCTGGCCTTCTCTAGATGCGGCGAGTAGGGGCTGCTCTTCATTGTGGTGCACGGGCTTCTCGTTGCAGTGGCTTCTCTTGTTGCAGAGCAGGGGCTCTAGGCGCACGGGCTTCAGTGGTTGCAGCACGTGGGCTCAGTAGGTGTGGCGCATGGGCTTAGTTGCTCCACGGCATGTGGCATCTTGCCGCACCAGGGCTCGAACGCATGTCTCCTGCATTGGCAGGCGGATTCTTAACCACTGCGCCACCAGGGAGGTCCCAAGCCCTATGATTTTAAATCAGAATTGTTCATCCTCAATGGGACAGTTCCATTCTTCTGCAGACTCAGGCTCTGACCTCGGAGGTTAGGACAGGGATCCCTGTCCCACCCGCAGGATCCATATTAGATCTTAGGAGACCACAGCTTGGCTGGCACTTCCCAGGAAGGAAACAAGTTAGGTCATCAGGCCTCCACCAGTCCCTAAGCAGATAAGGTGAGTGATATGCCCTGGTGACATTAAACTGGCATCCAGCCAGGGCCTTCAGTAAGCACTCCATAAATGTTGGCTACTTGACTGTTGAGGTGATTGATACTAGCAATGCCCAGGCTTCAAGGAAACCACACACCCGTGCAGAGGCGGATGAGCGCTGCGGAATCAGAAGGCCTGGATTCAAGTTCCAGTTCTGTTGCTTCAAGCTGGGTGGTCTTGGACATTTCACCCCCTTGAGTCTCAGTTTCCTCATCTGCCAAAGAGGGCAAATGTAGAGCCCTACATCACAGGGCTGCTGTGAGGATAAAATGAACTGATGCATCAGAGAAGAGCACTGAGAACAATAGATGCTCTATATCATCATCATCACCTTAGGTGTTGGCCTACCCCCTTGGCTGAGACAAGAGAGCCCAACTGAGAGAAACGACCAATCCAAGGTCACTCCGCAAGACTGTCAGGCTTCCCAGAGTCTGGGGAAGGGCCCTCAATCAGGGCGTACAGTCAAGGGGCTCTCTCTGGAAGGTGCCAGTCCTAAGGGACAAAGACAGGAGCCTGGAGGTGGCTCTTCCTGACAAGGTGCTGTAGCAGGAACAAGTTTGGGCAGGAGGCCCACCTCCTTCCCAGGTGGATCTTGAGCCCCTCGGTTCAGGAGCAGCGGGAAGAAGGGAGAAAAGTCCCCAAGGAGCCTGGAGTCCAGGAGGAGGGAGCGGCCTGACTAGCAGCCAGTCTCGTCAAAGGTTAGCTGATAACTCAGGCTGGGTAAACAGGCCATGAGCTGCACAAACACGAGGCTTTCAGGGTAAAGAGTGTGAAGGGCGGGGAGGCCAGGGTGGACGTTTCCCTGTCCTTAATTTGAAACCTGGAGGTGAGGGGACATCAGAGCAGTTCGCTGATGCATGTCCAAGCAAATATGGGCATATGCACACCCCCATTTTAGGTACAAACAACAGGATATGATACACACTGTCCTGCCCCTAGATTTTTCAACCTGACCATCATGTAACCTGAATTACATAGTTTCCTCTTTCTTTTTTCCACTGGACAATTGTACCTCTTTGTACAGTTTGGTGTGTTCCCATCACTCGGTATTGCAAACGATGCTGCCATGAAAGAAGAACATAGGTGCTGAGTTCCCAGAAGTGGTTAAGTGTTTTTACAACATCAAAAAAGTTTTTCTACGTTTGTAATTTTGAGAGCAATTGCAAAATGACGTCCATGGGGTTGTACCAATTTACACTCCCACCAGCAGTGGGGGAGTGTCCGTTTCCCCACAGACTGGCCAACTGTGTGTATCATCCAACTGTTTTATTTTTGCCAATCCGTAGGTGAAGGGGTGTGGTAGGATGCTGGTGGCCATCAATTCTGTGCAGCTCCTTCCATCAAGAGGCAGTCCTTGCTTCCCTGGCAGTCCAGTGGTTATGACTCCATGCTTCCACTGCAGAGGGCGTGAGTTCGATCCCTGGTTGGGGAACTAAGATCCCGCATACCAAGCAGGGCGGTGTGGCCAAAAAAAAGTAAAGAGAGAGAAAGAGAGAGAGAGAGAGAGAGAGAGAGAAAGATGGAGTCTATTTCCCTCTCCTCAACTCTGAGCCAGTCCTGGAAATTGCTTTGACCATAGAATGTGGCAGAATTAACATTGCATGAGTTCTGAGCCTCTGCCTAAGGGGAACTTGCTGCTTCTGTCATCACCTTGTTGCTGCTGAGAACCCTTTTGCCACTGTGTGAACCAGGTTGCCTCCTGTAGGATGGCAGAGGCTCTGGGCATCCTAGCCATTCCAGTTGACAGCCTACAAGTGAAGCCATCCAAGATCAACCAGGCCTGGCTGAGCCAGCCTAGACCAAGATGGGCCCAGCCAAGCCACAGAATCTCAAGGCATAATGTTTGTTGTTTCAAGCCACTCAAATTTGGGGTGGTGTAATCTAGCAAAAGCCAGCTGTTGCAAATGGTATTTCAGTGTCATTTTTACAAGAGTCATTGTGTTTCTTCTTCCATCCTTTCCTAATTTTTCTATTGATTCATAGGAGCTGTATCTGTGTCCTGTGGCTGCCACAGCAAAGTACCACAAACTGGGTGGCCTGACACAACAGAAATGTATTGTCTCACAATCTGGAGGCTGGAAGTCCAAAATTCAGGTGTTGGCAGGACTGTGCTGTCTCTGAAACCCGTCAGGGGATCCTTTCCTGCCTCTTGGCGCCTTCTTGTGATTTGCTGGCAGTCCTTGGCTGGCGACCCATAACTTCAATCTCTGCTTTTAGCATCACATGGCCTTCTCCCTGTGTCTCTGTCTTCACATGGCTATCTTCTTATAAAGATACCAATCACATTGGATTAGGGGAACACCCTACTCCACTCTGACCTCAGCTTAACTAATTACATCAGCAGCAACCCTGTTTGCAGATAAGGTCACATTCTGAGTACGTGAGTTAGGACTTCAACATATCTTTTTTCTCTTTCTTTCCTTATTTTTTGGAGGTGGGGCACGCCCTTTAATCCCTGATAAGAGCTTTTTATCTGTTAGCAACATTAGCCCTTGCATTGCAGTGGTTATTTCTGCTATTGCAGCTAAATGGGGAAACTTGAGTTGCTAAGTGCTAGAGGCCGGAAAACCTTTCTTTGCACAAACTCAGCACATGCTTTTCCTCTGGCTCCCCTATTCTCCCCAGGTCACCCCAGCATCATGAAACCAGAGGGAGGCATGGCAAAGAGGACTGGTGGAGGATGGGATGGAAAAAGGCTGGGGGCTTCCAGCTCCTGGTTCTTGTCTCCCAAAGGCAGAGACACTCAGCATGGTAGTTATGAGAGCAAGCAGTAGAGACAGACTGCCTGGGTCCAAACCTGACTCTGTACTTACAAGTCATCACGGGCAAGTCATTTAACTAACCTCTTGTATTCATTTGCTATTGTTGCTGTAATAAATTACCACCGACTTAGTACCTTAAAGCAACAGAAATGTATCCTCTTAACAGCAGTGGCAGTTGGAAATCTGAAATGAGTCTTTTTTTAAATATAAATTTATATTTTTTAAATTTATTTTTATTTTTGGCTGCCTTGGGTCCTCGCTGCATGCAGGCTTTCTCTAGTTGCGGCGAGCGGGGGCTACTCTTCGTTGCGGTGCGCGGGCTTCTCATTGTGGTGGCTTGTCTTGTTGCAGAGCACGGGCTCTAGGCGCGCGGGCTTCGGTAGTTGTGGCTCACGGGCTCCAGAGCACAGGCTCAGTAGTTGCTAGTAGCACAGGCTTAGTTGCTCCACGGCACGTGGGATCTTCCCGGACCAGGGCTCAAACCCGTGTCCCCTGCATTGGCAGGCAGATTCTTAACCACTGCACAACCAGGGAAGTCCGAGTCTTTTTTTTTTTTTTTAAGTCTTTTATTGAATTTTTTACAATATTGCTTCTGTTTTATGTTTTGGTTTTTTGGCATGTAGAATGTGGAATTGTAGCTCCCTCACCAAGGATGGAACCTACACCCTCCACGCTGGAAGGCGAAGTCTTAACCACTGGACTGCCAGGGAAGTCCCTGAAATGAGTCTTAAGGGGTCCAAACCAACTGTGGTTACAGGTAGAGCTCACTCACATCATCAGGATAATGAATGTCCCCATCTTAAGCTCCTTGACTTAATCACATCTGCAAAGACCCTTTCTTCACATGAGGTAACATTCACAGGTTGCAGGGCTTAGGACCTGGATATCTTGGGAGGCCAGGGCTCAGCCTACCACACCCCTGTGAACCTCAGTTTCCTCCACTGTAAAACAGGCGACCGTGAGAAGTCACCGAGTTATGTAGAGAAAGCACTCAGACCAGTGTCTTGCATAGCTCTGGCATCCAGTCAAATTGAGACAGGGAGAGCCTCATTGACAGTCTCCCCTTTGAGCCTCAGTTTCTCTGTCTGGAAAATGATGTGGGTGCGGACCTCAGGGGTCTCCCAGCTCTGCTGCTCCTGAAGGTGAGTCCTCTTCTGTCCCTCGCTTTTGCAGAGGGAAAGCCAAGGCCCTGGGAGGAGTTGTCCCCCAGGTAGGAGGCGGCCAGGCCAGGCTGGGAAAGCCCATGAGTGTTACCTGGCAGCCCTCCTGGAGTTGGGGGGGTAACAGTTGAAGCCCCACCCCCACTCTCAGCCCAGGCCAGAGGGGGTCACTTCCTCAGGCAGGTGGCAAGAGGCTGAGGGGGTCTTGGATACACACACACACACACACACACACACACACACACACAGAGTATCTGTCAATCTGTCTCTACTTTTCTCTCATTGAAGGCAATTGGAGGTCGTTCTCACTAACTCCGTCTGTCCCTCTGTTTCTTGCTTGGCTCTCAGCTGCTGTGTTCTTTTTTCCTTTTTTTTTTTTAATGAAAAAGAATTAATTTTGATAAAATGCATGTAACATAAAATTTACTATTTTGGGCTTCCCTGGTGGCGCAGTGGTTGAGAGTCCGCCTGCCGATGCAGGGGACACGGGTTCGTGCCCCGGTCCGGGAGGATCCCACGTGCCGCGGAGCGGCTGGGCCCGTGAGCCACGGCCGCTGAGCCTGCGCATCCGGAGCCTGTGCTCCGCAACGGGAGAGGCCGCAGCAGTGAGGGGCCTGCGTACCACCAAAAAATAAAAAATAAAAAAAAATAAAAATAAATAAAATTTACTATTTTAATCATTTTACATGTACAGTTCAGTAGTGTGAAGTACATTCACATGGTTGCGCAACCAATCTTCAGAACATTTTCATCTTTTTTCAAAAATTTTTATTTTATATTGGACTGTAGTTGATTTGCAAAGTTGTATTAGTTTCAGGTGTCCAGCAAAGGGATTCAGTTATACATATACATATGTCTGTTCTTTTTCAAATTCTTTTCCCATCTAGGTTATTACAGAATATTGAGCAGTTCCCTGTGTTATACAGTAGGTCCGTGTTGGTTATCTACTTTATTTTATTTTTTTCGGCCACGCAGTCTGCGGGATCTTAGTTCCCCGACCAGGGATCGAACCTGTGTCCACTGCAGTGGAAGCGCAGAGTCTTAGCCACTGGACCACCAGGGAAGTCCCTGGTTATCTATTTTAAATAGAGTAGTGTGTATATGTCAAGTCTCTGTCTCTCTCCCTCTCTGATTTCCCCTGAGTCTGTCTGTCTTTGGCCTCTGGCTCTATCTCTCTCTCTCTCTCTCCTTCCCTGTCTGTCTCTTTCTCTGTCTCTGTCTCTCTCGATCTCTCTCCCTCTCTGTCTCTGCACGAGATTCTCCTTTCCTCAGCCCCGGGAAGTCCCAGAAACCCATGGGCCTCGCCCAGGATCCAGAAGGCAGGTAGGAGCTGGGTGAGGCCCAGGTGAGTCACCAGGAGGAAGGAATTGACATTCCTGCCGCTTTTCTGGGATTGTGCTCGGCCCAGCCCCCTGCTTGCCCCCTCCCGTAACACGTCACTGGACCTCACAGTGTGTGTCACTTGAGAGAGAGAACAAGTCGGAGACAGAGACAGAGAGACAGAAAGAGACAGAGAGAAAGAAACAAAGACAGGCATTGAGAGAGACAAACAACAGAGACATAGAGACAGAAAAAAAGATACCGAGACACAGAGATAGAGGACAGAGAGTCAGAGAGATAAGATGGAGAGAGACAGAGAGAGGCAAAGAAAAGGAGCGAGACAGAGAGATAGAAAAACACAGAGAAACAGAAAGGGAGAGACAGATGGACAGATGGGGAGACCAGAGCAGTCTGAGGTTGGGATGGGAGGGCTCCGAGTTATTTCTCTCATTCTTCAAATAAAAGAGAAAATCATGGGGCTTCCCTGGTGGCACAGTGGTTAAGAGTCCGCCTGGCAATGCAGGAGGCACGGGTTCGAGCCCTGGTCCGGGAAGATCCCACATGCCAGGGAGCAACAAAGCCCCTGCGCCACAGCTACTGAACCTGCACTCTAGAGCCCGCGAGCCACAGCTACTGAGCCCTCATGCCACAACTACTGAAGCCCGTGCACCTAGAGCCCGTGCTCCACAGCAAGAGAAGCCACCACAACGAGAAGCCCGGGCACCGCAACGAAGAGTATAGCCCCCAGCTCGCCGCAACTAGAGAAAGCCCGCGCGCAGCAACGAAGATGCAACGCAGCCATAAATAAATAAATAAATTTATTTTAAAAAGAGAAAATCGTGGTCCGGAGCAGTGAGGTCATCTGGCCAGGAAGTGGTTAGTGCCAGACCACACAGCTCCATGTGATCCCAAACTTGAACCTACCTTTCACTGAGAGATGCCTCCACCCACCCCAGATCCACTTCACAGCTTGGAAAAGCAGAGCTTTGTGGTGTGAGGCCATCGGCCCAGGGTCGCCCAGGAGCAAGTAGGTGAGCTGGGTCTCAAGCCTACTTGCACCAACGCCCCGACTTTCTATCTCCCCACGTCATATGCACGAATATCTCATTCAGTCTTCACGCCAGCCCCAAGAGGGACCCCATTTTCCACATGAGGAAACTGAAACTTGGCAAGGAGGGTATCAGTTGACCCAGGGTGACCCAGCTAGGGAGCTGTCCTGTCCTGCTGTCATCAGCAGGACAACAGCTATCCTAAGACTCATGACAGCTCTACCTCCATCCCTATCCCCCAGAGAGTAAATACAGGGCCAGAGTCTAGAGTCAGGCCCAACAGCAATAACAATGGCAGTGATGTTTTTTATTGAGCACTTGCTATGTGCCAGGCACTGTGCAAGTGCCTGGGGTGTGCACTTTTCTGTCACTAGCCCACAAGCCCTGGGAGGGAGGAGCTTAGCTTTACTTTCCAGATAGAGGACTTGAGGCACAGAGAGGTCAAGTAACCTGCCCAAGGCAGCACAGCTATTGAATAGCTGAAATTTGAACCCTCACAGTCTGGTGTCAGCCCCCACCCTCTTAACCTCTTAGAAAAGAGAATTTCTTTGGGATTTTTCTTACCTTATCCTAAAATGATTACCTTAAGGTTTTGATGCATTAGTAAGAATAACAATAGTATAATCATTATTGCAGTGGTAGAGGTAGCTACTGCTTACTCATAGCCTACTACTGTTCCAGCCACACTGGCCTCTCTGCTGTTCCTAGATCTCATCAGGTCTGCTCCCACCACAGGGTCTTTGTACTGGCAGTTTCCTCTCCCTGGAATTCTTCCTGGACCATCTGCCTGGACTTCTTGCCTCACTACCTTCAGCCTCTCTTCAAATATCACCTCCTCAGGAAAGCCCTCCTAGATTACCTGGCCTAAAACCAACCTTGCCTCACTTGTACCCTTGCACCTCCTTCAATCTGGTTTGTTTTTCTGCACTTTACTTATCACAGCCTGACAGCAATAGATTAGATAACATATATTTACTCCCTATTGTCACAAGGGCAGGGACTTTCCTGCTGTGTCCCCAGCTTCTGGACCAGTGCCTGGCACAAAGTAGGTCCTCAGTAAATGTTGACAGAGATTGTTGAGCCCTCCATGTGGGCCAGTGACTGTTTCAGGCATTTAATTCAACTGCATTAAATTGCTCTGACTGGGAAGGAGAGACTATTTTACCTTTGACACTTTATTTTCCTTTTAAAAAACTTATTATGAACCTTTACAAACACAGAGGAGACAGAATGGCATATAAGTTACCTCGATATAATTGATACAGCTATTTTGCCTTTCTTTTTCATAAAATATTTCAAGGTAAATGCAGACATCGATGACATTCAGCCTCTAAGTATTTCACTGAGCATCTGTAAAATATAAGAAAAAGTTTTCCACATAACCACAAAACCATGGTCATAACAGCAATATCTACTTTTTGGCTGAAGTGTTTTAAGGTAAATGGAGACATTGTATTATTTCATCCCCAAATATGTCAGCGTGCAGCTCTAAATGATAAAGACATTTTCCCATATAACCACAATACCATTATGCTTCCTAACAAAACTAAGGAAAGACCTATATTATCTAATAATCAGCCACAAATTTCCCATCGTGACAAGTTTTAATCCGAGGGGTGAGGGCCCTCGCCCAAGGTCCCATGGCAGGAAGAGAGAGAAGTGGAATTTGCACCCAGGCAGTCTGGGGACAGCTGTGACCACGACCATCGTGAGTCAGGGCAGAGCCACCCCCCTACCTCTCGCCGGCGCGTCCTGGTAAAGGAAGTTTCTGAGGAAAGTGGGTGGGGGTGGATGACCCACGCATCTGGAGCTGACTCGCTCTTTCGCAAACGTCTGGGAGGAGCCCCCAGGGCCACAAAACTGTCTCCTCCCGGGGCCCAGACTGAGAGGTGCAGGGAGACCGCGGAGAGGAGCCGCCGCCGGACATGGGCCGCCCGCTGCTGGTGCTGCTACTGTTGGCTCAGACCTGCATTCCAGGTAGGGGCTGGGTGCCTGAATCTCTGCGCTGGGGACCGGGTCAGACGGGGGGGGGGGGGGGGGGAGGGAGGGGGGAGGGGAGGGGAAGAAAGCTCAGAGTCTGATGACTTGGAGGAGGGCTCGGTCCCCAGCCCCTCCACCCACACGCAAATAATACCGGGCACACAGTAGACGCTCAGGAAATATTCGTTGAGCGAAGGCGCTTAACAACGGCCGCCATGTAGTGAGTACGCTCTTTAGTCCAGGCACTCTTCTAAGCTCCTTCCTTGCAATTTCCAACTGGGCGGGCGGAACTATTTTAACCTCGTTTTACAGAGAAACTGAGGCACAGAGAGGTTAACTAACTGGTCCGAGGTCACACAGCAAGTCCTTGTAACTGGAATTCTGACCCGCGGGGGCTCCTACAGCCCTCTCCCCTCTGTCAGATCCCCCCCCCACACACACACACACGCACACACAGTCACATTTGCAAGACAGGGAGGACAGCGTCTCGTTTAACAAAAGGTCTAGGGCTTCCCTGGTGGCGCAGCGGTTGAGAGTCGGCCTGCCGATGCAGGGGACGCGGGTTCGTGCCCCGCTCCGGGAAGATCCCACATGCCGCGAAGCGGTTGGGCCCGTGCGCTGAGCCTGCGCGTCCGGAGCCTGTGCTCCGAGAGGCCACAGCAGTGAGAGGCCCGCGTACCGCAAAAAAAAAGTCAGTCAGGCTCAGCGTCGCAGAGCCGGGGGACGGGGACCCAAGGCTCGTCCTTCGAGGTGCCTTCCCCTTCGAGGTGCCTTCCCTTTCACTATCCTCTAGTCAACGAGACTTCTCACCTCCTTTCTCTGGAAAATCTAAAAAGGGTTGGAAAATGAAAGGAAGTTGAGAAGGAACTGACTACTGTCAGGGCGCGGCAAGGCCGGGTTGCGGGTAGGGGTTGGGAGATGGTTCGGTAATGAATAACTGGGAAAGCTTTCCGGACCAATGAATAACTGGGAAAGCTTTCCGGACCGCGGGAGGCCTAGAATGAGTAACGAATATGGAGCGGGGAAGGGACCGCAAGGGGGACGTGATGGGCAGGGATAGACCTTGGGGCGGAGCTAGTGGGCGGGGTCAGAACTTCGGGGAGGGGCAGTGGGAGGGGCTAACAGTTCCGGAGCAGCTAGTGGGAGGGGGAGAAGTTCTGGGGAGGCCACAGTAGTAGGGTTAGACTCTCGGCACGGCTGATACGCGGAGTTAGAAGTTCGGTGTGGGCTGTTGGGTGGGGAGAGAGAACGCTGGGGAGAGGCTACGGAGGGGAGGAGAGCCAGTGGGCATTAGTGGAGGGCACCAGGAACGGGGGTAGAACGTAGAGACTGGCTGGAGTTGGTGAGGCTAGAACACCCCTAGGAGAGCTCGCGAGGCGGAGTAGGCCGAGGCGGGCGGGGTGGAGGAAAGGACCTAACTGGGAGCCGGGCTAGAACGTCCACACCTGCGGAGGTGGGGGGGTCGGAGTGTCAGGATGGGCCCGGCGCTCAGACAGAATTAAAGGGAAAGCGAGCGAGGGCTGGACTTAGGAAGGACCTGTGGACGGAGAAAGAACTTTAGGGTAGAGGGTGGAGATAGAACGTTGGCCTAAAGACGGTATAGCGGGCTGGAAAGCAGCCTTGGAACCCAGGGGCGGGCAAAAGTGGAGCTCGAACCGGAGTGCACATGGCCTGGAGACTTGGTCCAGGTATTGGGGCTTAAGGGGGCGAGAGCGGGATCCTGGCGCGGAGCGATAACACCTCTCCTCTCCCCTCCTCTGCCCGCAGCCTCCTGGGGCCTGCGGTGCATGCTGTGTAAGAGTACCCGGAATTGCAGGGTGGAAGAGTGTGCCCCCGGCCAGGACCTCTGCAGGACCACGGTCCTGCACACATGGGAAGGTGAGCTGGAGCAGGGAACGCGAGTGACAAAGAAACCTTATTTCACGAGAAATCGGGGAAATACGCATGAAAAAGACACGGAGACCGGTTACACGGCCCCAGATGGACAAGCATTTAAAAATCTGACAGGGACTTCCCTGGAAGTCCAGTAGTTAAGACTCTGTGCTCCCAGTGCAGGGGCTACGGGTTCGATCCCTGGTTGGGGAACTAAGATCCGGCATACCACTTGGCGCGGCAAAAAAGAAAAGAAAATAAAGAAAAATCTGACAATACTGAGGTCGATGAGGATGTGGAGCTGCGGGCTTTGCTGTTGGGGGTAAATTGGTGCATCCACCAAACAGAGCAACGTGGCAATAGGCAATATCTGGTTAAAGATGAACATACCCTACAACCAGCAGTTGGACTTCTAGGAATGTAGAGACCCCAGAGAACCTTGGCCACACTTGCCCAGAGACACATGTCAAAGAATGTTCTTAGCCCTAATGTTTGTGATATGGAAAACTGGAAAGACTGAAGCCAGTTGTCAGCAGAGGAAAAACGTTACAGTATAATCACGCATTATACCCCACAGCAGCTTAAATGAAGGAACTAGGGCTTCAGGTATTAACCTGGATACATCTCAAAAATGTAAGGTTGAAAGAAAAAAAAAAAAAGCATGTTGCAGAGTTTGACACCTTTTAATAGAAATAGTGTCTAACAATCTAAATAAGTAAATAATATACAAATAAACAATAATATATATTCTGCATGCAGAGGTGTTAGAATTACCTACACCTGTGGTTGTAGAGCATAAGGGAAATGGGACTTGAGGGAGAGAGGTAACCAGGAGGCTTTAACTATCTTTTAAACTTGGTTTCTTTTTTAAAAAATATCTGAAACAAGGGCTTCCCTGGTGGCACAGTGGTTGAGAGTCCTCCTGCCGATGCAGGGGACGCGGGTTCGTGCCCCGGTCCGGGAGAATCCCACGTGCCACAGAGTGGCTGGGCCCGTGAGCCGTGGCCGCTGGGCCTGCGCGTCCGGAGCCTGTGCTCCGCAGTGGGAGAGGCCACAACAGTGAGAGGCCCGCATGCCGAAAAAAAAAAAAAAAAAAAAAAAAAATCTGAAACAAATATAGCAAGATGCTAATATTTTATAAAGTCCAGTGATGAAGGCACAGTATTTATAATATCATTCTCTTATACCTTTTGGTAAGCTCAAAGCATTTTCCTTTAAAGATTCCTTTCAGAGGCATCTCCCTGCTAAGATCACCAAGCTGGGAGGGAGAGGGTAGATGGACCCAGAAGATCCCAGGGATAGTGCTGTCACTAAAAGAAAGTAGGCTTCCAGTGTAGGGGCTTGGGGGGAGGGTGGATGAGTCTAGAAAAGAGAGAGTTGGACTCAGGCAAGAGGAGAGGCCTGGCAGGGATCAGCCCTGGGAGCAGGTGACCTTATAACCAGGAGTGTCAGAGGCGGGTTGGGCCCAGGGGAGCCTCTGGGGTGACACTGAGACTTTCCTCATAGATGGTGATGAGCTGGAGGTGGTGGAGAGAGGCTGTACCCACCCAGAGAAGACCAACAGGACCATGAGCTATCGGATTGGCATGCAGATCATCACCCTGACAGAGGCCGTGTGTGGGTCAGACTTGTGCAACAAGCCCAGTCCCGGTGAGTAGGGCAGCCCTCACCATCCCCAACTCCAAACCAAACCAAACCCCAGCTCAAACCTCCATCATCACCCTGGTACTATCCCTAATCCTAGGCCACCCCAACCCCAGCTCCATGCCTTACCACGGCTCAAACCTTTCCTTATCCTAAACACATCTCCAGCCTGGCTCCAACCCCAACTCAACCTCTCCTCCAATCCCATCCTCAACTTCATTTTATCCTCAACACTCTCCAACTCAAACCCATCCTCCTTCCAAACACATCTCTAATCCTATCCCCTAATCAACCCCATCTCATCTCAACTGTCCCCAATCCCACTCCCAACTACAAAGGCATCCCATCCCTAATCCTATCCCATCTCATATGTGTTTGTGGGTGTGTGTGGTTGTGGGGGGGTGTGGTTGTTATTTATAAGATGCAACACCTGCCTTTAAGAAGCCACGCGCGCGCACACACACACACACACACACACACACACACACACACACACACACTTGAGAGGTAGGTGAGGTATCTCACTGATGTTTTGCCATGTAATTTTTTTCATGGGACAGGAGATGATTCAAGCAATAGATGCTCAGCAAGGGATACAAAGACCAGAGATAACCAAAGATTCAGAGTTCTTAAAGGAGGTCAAAATAGGAGGGAATCAGACAGGCTGCCGTGGGCTTGGAAAGTTCCCTAGAATCGATGATTTGTAAGTTGGGCAACAAATAAGAACGTGAAGAAACTTCCATAAGGCTTTTTGTTGAGTTTCATGCCTTTAGACTCTGGTCAGCATAAGAAAAAGACTTAGAAAGGCTCAAATTCCCCAAGTTCTCACCGCAGAGGAAGGGTGGGGAGCGAATGGGCCCATGGTGCACGGTCAGGTCGGACGGAGATTCCTCTTTCTGGCTCCGTTGAGGAAGGAAGCGGGTTAAGGCCAGTCTAGTCACCATGACGTCAGGAAGCAGAGCACCTGCCTCTGCATTGGGTATTTTTCCTTGTTCTTCATCCATCCTGATTCCACTAGATTTTCATTTATCCTGACCTCGAACTTTCATCTGTTGGTGGGGACTGAATCAGATGTTTATTTTCAAGGAAATGACAACAGAGGATGCCGGCTTCCTCTCTCTGTTAGATGTGCTGAAGGAAAGCACTTGTAACTGAGTCTAAATAATACTTGTAATCAGAGATAATAGTCAAAATTTTTAACAATATTGGTCAGTGCTGCAGAATAAAATTGACCAGTCAGAACTGGAGGCCTCTTGCTGGGCCTGGTGTTACCCCTTTAGTGGATCTTGAGGACATAAGAGTTCTAAAGACAGGTTTGCGGGGCGTTCCCTGGTGGCCCAGTGGTTAGGCTTCTGGGCTTTTACTGCCGTGACCCAGGTTCAATCCCCGGTCGGGGAACTGAGATCCTGCAAGCTGTGCAGCGTGGCCAAAAAAATAAAATACAGAGAGGGTTGGGAGCGGTCAGGGGTCCTCTTGGACAGCAGGTGTCAATTCAGTAATTTAATAACTACTATATCTGTATCAGCTTCCCCCCTTTTATCTTTTTGGCCGTGCCACGCAGCATGTAGGATCTTAATTCCCTGACCAGGGATCGAACCCATGCCACCTGCATTGGAAGTGCATAGTCTTAACCACTGGATCGCCAGGGAAGTCCCTATCAGCCCCATCTCTAACACCATTTAACCCAGCTTGTGATGACTAGAATAGTCGGTTAAACCACATCCTCTTCTTCTGTGATGCTGGGGACACAGGAGTGACCAAGATAGGCTTGGGCCCTGCCACTATGGGGCTCATAGCCTAGTGTGTATGTGTATGTGGGCGGGGAGGTGGGGAGGCAGACAGACCCATCACCTGACGGTGACTGTCCTGATTAGTCACAGCTGGGATACGGAAGCACGTGCAAAGGAGTCAGGACCATGATAGGGGAAACAGAGACCAGAGAGGTCAGCGCTGTAATAGGGAAGCACAGTCCAGAATCGTCAGGGCTGAGACAGGGGAAACAGAGGCCAGAGTGATCAGGGCTGAGATAACTAAGAGTAGGGGCTGTAGGACCCTAGAAGAGATACTTGACTCGGGTCAGGGAAGGTTTCCTATACAGGAAGCAACAGCTAAGCTGGATCTTGAGGGATGAATAGGAGTCAGACTGTTAAAAAGACAGTAGAAAGGGTTTTCCAGAGGGAGCCACAGATATAAAGGCCCAGAGGAGGGTGAAAGTAGCATGGCTGGAAGAAAGACGAGATGGGGCAAGAGGACCTGCTGAAATTGGCAAGGTCACATTATACAGGGCCTTCTAGGCTATGGTGGGGCATATAGACTTCATCTGGGGAGCACTGGGAGGTCATGAAAGGGTTTCAAGTACAGAGCATCAGATTTGCATTTTTTGACACGTTATTCTGACCTCAGAGTGGAAGAGAGATTGGAGGGAAGGAAGGATGGAGGGAAGGTAGATGAGGGGAGACCAACTTGGAGGTGCGTGAGGTTGTCCAGATAAAGAAGAGAGGGTAGGGACTTCCCTGGCGGTCCGGTGGTTAGACTCCGTGCTTCCACTGCAGGGGACGCGGGTTCATTCCCTGGTGGAGGGACTAAGATCCCGCATGCCGCGTGGTACAGCCAAAAAAAAAAAAAAAGAAGAAGAGAGTGTCTGTCTGCTGTGCAAATGGAGAGAAGTGGATGGATTTAAGAGCTATTTAGCAGGTAGATGAGCAGAATGTGATGACGGATTAGATGTAGGGGTGATTATGCAGTTCTGGTCATGTGGAGTCACCTATATCAGACCAACCCCCCTGCCAATGACAGTTATAAAAGCTGGACAAATTATAAACAATTATTAAAGTCACTCAAGAGCAAGCAAATGAAGTTGAGGTGCTCCAATCTTCGAAATAAGGGAAGCACAGAAGTCGAATTCCACAGACAAGCTGGCTTTTTCCTTGAGTGCACTTGCCAATTCACTGCTCTGGAAGGGAAGTAGAACGCATATAGGAAGAGATCGTCGCTAGACTGACAAGGCAGAGGTTGGAGTCTGGGGTTGTCAGAGTGTCTGTAAAATGAGAAGTAAAATCCTGGAATGCACGGAACCACAGAAAACGGAGTCCCCAAATCTGCAAATTTCCTTCAAGTCACTGGCAAGCCGTACATGCATAGGGTGAGACTCCAAGGGACTCTACAGAAAATAGTATCCGGGAAGCTACAGAACTGAGCAGGAATTCCAGCAGGCATATGATGCTGGGGGACCGAAGTTGCCACGTTGGAAAGAGAGGTCTCAGGCTTTCCCCTGAGACCACATCCTAGGAGTAAGGGCAAAACTGAAATAGACCAGCCCTAAAAATGCCTCTGTTGGATCTTCAACAGAAAGAAAACCTAATCCTCTCTGGCAGAAGATAACATCATTTAGAGCCTTTACAAATAGTCGTGTGTGTCTGGCATCTAGTCAAAACATACAAGGTATCCTGAAGAAAACAGAAAGGACCAACTGACCGGAAACCAAGAGAAAAATCCCACAATAGAAACAGACTTGACATGAATCAGATATTGGAGTTATTAGACAGGGGAACTTTAAAAGAGCTATGATCAATATATTCAAGAAAGTAGAGGAAAGATTACTTTTTAGCAGAAATCTGGAAACCATTTTTAAAATGATTCCAACAGGAAATAAAGAACAGGAGCTTAAAAAAAACAGGAACTAAAATTAAGAACTCAATAGATGTACTTACTGGAGCTCAGAAACAGTAGAGCAAAAGGATTACAGAACCAGAAGACAGGGCAGTAGAAATATCCAGATGAGTGCCTAGATATGGAGGATCAAGGAGTCTGCCAGGATTCTACCCTGGGGGACCAGATGGGGCCGTCTCAGAGACGTGGAATTCAGGAGAAGGAGCAGTTTGGAGAAGATGGAGAGTCTTGTTGGGGGCAGGTAGAGATTCCGGTGTTTGATGGATAGTCAGGGGACCTCCAGGAAGCCCTTGGGTATAAAGGTATGGAGCTCGGAGAGAAGTCTTACCTGGAGAGAGATTTCTGAGTTCCCAGCAGATAGGTGGAGATAAAACTGTGTCAATGGATAACATCCCATGGGAGAGAGTGTGTACCATGAGAAATGAAAAAAGGGCCTAAGACAGAGCCTGAGAATCACCCACATTTAGAAGAGTGACATAAGAAGAAGAGCTCACAAAGGAGACCCATGGGTGGTATGAGACAGCCATTTTGGCAGTGATGGCAATTCGTGTTTTAATTTTCATGGTGGTTCATATTAGAAGATGTGGGTTGTCAGCCTTTTAGTTATTTTTCTTTTGGGAGAGGGTAGGGAAGATCTGGCTTTGGAGGTAAGTGATTCACCTAATTACAGCTGCTGGCCTCCCAGTTGAGAGCCTTGGCTGAGACAGCCCTCTAATTTCTCTAAGACTTGGCCCATACTCAAACTCGGATATCTGGGGTCACGAAGGGAAGGGCATGCCAGGCTTGGGAATGGTGTGAGCCAAGGCCTGGACAGAGGGATGACTCTGGTGTTTCCAGGGAAAAATAACTCATCCACTTGGCCTGGACTGGAAGGTCCGTGTGAAAGGCAAGTTTATCACAGATCAAATCAAGTGAGGCTTTGACCTCTGACATGATTGGGTAGTGTATTAAATATCTATTGCTGCATTACAGATTGCCCCGAAGCTTAAAACAAAAGTAAGCATGTTATTTCACAAAGTTTTTGAAGGTCAAGATTCTGGGAGTGGCTTAGCTAGGCGGTTCTGGATCTTTCATTATGTCGTAGTCAAGATGACAGTGGGCTGCAGTCATCTGAAGGCACCCAAGGTAGCTTCATTCACATGGATGATCAGCTCCCATGGCTTTGGCAAAAGTCTCAGTTCCTCACCATGCAGACCTCACGGTGGGGCTGCTTGAGTGTCCTTACAACATGGCAGCTGGCTTCCCCCAGAGCAAGTGATCCAAGAGAGAGCCAGGAAGAAATCTCAATGTCTTGTGTGATCTAACACAGAAGTCACACACCATCATTTCCACAGTATCCTATTGGTTCCACAGGTAAGCTCTATTCCTTATGGGAAGGGACTACACAAGGGACAAGTACCAGGAAGCAGGGATCACTGGGGGCCATCTTGGAAGCTGGCTACCACAGGGAACAATAGAAGGGTTTTCAGTGATTGTTCATTCATTCATTCATTCATTTAACAAATATTTATTGAATATCTTCTCTGGCCCCAGCCTTGTGCTGGGACACAGTAATGACCAAGACAGCCCTGGTCCTACCCTCCTGGGACTGAATCCATGGAAGGAAACAAACAAGCAAACAAACAAAAAGAGTGAAAAAAAAAAAACAGGGAATTCCCTGGCAGTCCAGTGGTTAGGACTCCATGCTTCCCTGCAGGGGGCACGGTTTCCATCCCTGGTGGGGGAACTAAATCTTAGAAGCCATGTGGCATGGCCAAAAACAAACAAAGAAACAAACAGTGAGAGAAACAGACTTGTCACCAGACGGAGATGACCCAGAATGGGCAGGACTGGGACTGGGGAGCCCCGAGAGGCACCTAATCCAGCCTGGGAGGTCAAGGAGGGCTTCTTGGAGGAGGCAAAATTGGAGAAGATGGCCTCTGAAGAATGAGTAGGAGATAGGGAAAATAGGGAGCAGGGAAAGGGTTCTAGGCAAAGACCACAGCAGATGCAAAGGCTGGGCAGGAGTCAGCATTTATACTCAGGGACTGAGGAAAACCAGTGTAGAGTCTGAGGGGCTGGTGGAGGGAGATGAGGCTGGAAAGGTGACCAGGACCAAGTCTTTGATGGAACTTGAAAGCCACAGTGATTTTCTTGGATTTTATTCTGAAGATACTGGGGAACCATGGAAGAGTGTTGAGCAGAGGAGAGGCAGGGTCAGATTTGAGTATTAGAAACATTCTTCTAGGGCTATGTAGGATGCATTGGGGTGGGAAGGGCAAGAATGGAAACCAGGAGGCCAAGGAGGAAGCTGGTAGTGAAGGAGGTCTGACCTGGTCATGGAGCTGGAAAGGAGGGGATGGATTCTAGAAAGATTCAGGCAGTGGGATGGGCAGCACTTGATGATTGGCTGAAGGGTGGGATAAGGAAGAATTGATGCGGAAGTGAGTCCTCAAGGAAGCTGGGTCTCTAGGACTGTCCCCATGGAGTCTCACCCTCCTAATCCTCCCCAAACAGGCCAGGTTTCTCCTACCTTTCCCCGAAGCCGTTACCTCGAATGTGCTTCCTGTGCCTCATCAGATCTGAGCTGTGAGAGGGGCTGGGACAAGACCCTGCAATGCCGCAACCCTGGAGAACAGTGCCTGGAGGTGGTAACCCACCAGAACCTGGAAGGTGAGCCCCAACCTGCCAGCAACTCCCCCTCCCTGTTTTGCTCCTCCCCAAGGCTGCACTTAACAACAATCCCCAAATAACAGGGATTTAAGCAAGGTAGAAAGTTAGTACTCACGCAGAAAGTCCAGTGATGGGAAGTCCAGGGCCACTAGGACAGTTCCACAGTCACCAGGAACCCAAATGTCTTCTCATTTCTTACATATTGCTTCCATTCTCAAGATTGCCTCATGGTCCAAGATGGCTGCCTGAGCTCCAGACCTCATGTCCAAGTTCCAGGAAGAAGGAGGGGGGAAAAGAAGGGGCAAAAGGGGGGCTCCCCTCCTTCTATAAAGGTTCTGCTTTCTAGAAGTCCCATAAAATCTTTCTACTTAGATCACGTTGACCAGAACTTAGCCACATGACTATACCTATGGAGGCTGGAAATTGTGTCTTTTGGCTAGATATATGGCTGCTCCCAATAAAATGAGGGTCCTATAATGAAGGATGAAGCAGAGGATGGACAGAGGACTGCTACCATGGGCCAATCCAATCTCAGCCCCTCATCAACAATCTGACCTCCCCCTCTGCCCCCACAGAGAGTCCAGGGGATGAGCGCCACTCCCGAGGCTGTGGCAACCTTCCTGGCTGCCCAGGCCCCACTGGCTTCCACAACAACCACACCTTCTACTTCCTGCGGTGCTGCAACACCACCAAATGCAATGGGGGCCCAGGTAAGGGGCAGGGGACCCGGCGTGAGGCCTGGGATTGGGGTGGGGAGGTGCACTCAGGCTGACTGCTGCTTGCTTTAAGGGAAACCCCTCCTCTCTGTTTCCTTCTCTGAAAAGTGGACCTATGAAGCCCTTTCTCAAAGAAGGATTTTGTGGGAATTCAATGAAACTATCAAAGCTTCACCAAGACCTGTGCTTTATGCGTCTATATCCTCTTGAATCCTTCCATCACCTTCCATCACCATCATCATCCTGGTGCAGAAGCCGCCATGGCCTCTTACCTAGATTGTTGCAATCACCTTGCCGGTCCTCCTGCTACCCTACAGCCAATGTTCAACACAGCAGCCAGAGTGATTTTTTTTTTAATAGATCTCTATTGGAGTATAATTGCTTCACAATACCATGTTAGTTTCTGTTGCACAACAAGGCGAATCAGCCATAGGCATACACGTGTCCCCATATCCCCTCCCTCTTGAGCCTTCCTCCCACCCTTCCTATTCCACCCCTTTACATCATCGCAAAGCACCAAGCCGATCTCCCCGTGCTGTGCTTCTGTTTCCCACCAGCCAACTATGTTACATGAGGTAGTGTATATATGTCGATGCTACTCTCACTTCGCCCCAGCTTCGCCCTCCCACCCCATGTCCTCAAGTCCATTCTCTATGTCTACCTCTTTATTCCTGCCCCGCAACTAGGTTCATCAGTACCATTTTTTTTAAATTCCATATATATGCGTTAGTATATGGTATTTGTTTTTCTCTTTCTGACTTACTTCACTCTGTATGACAGACTCTAGGTCCATCTACCTCACTACCAATAACTCAATTTCGTTTCTTTTTGTGGCTGAGTAATATTCCATTGTATATATGTGCCACATCTTCTTTATCCATTCATCTGTCGATGGACATTTAGGTTGGTTCCATGTCCTGGCTATTGTAAATAGTGCTGCAGTGAATATTGTGGTGCATGTCTCTTTTTGAATTATGGTTTTCTCAGGGTATATGCCCAGTAGTGGGATTGCTGGGTCATATGGTAGTTCTATTTTTAGTTTAAGGAACCTGCATACTGTTTTCCATAGTGGCTGTATCAGTTTACGTTCCCACCAACAGCTTAATGTAAATCAAATCATGTCACTCTTCCTCAATCACTTCAACGCCTTCCCCTTGCTTTTAGAATGAAGTCCAAAGACTCTACTATGCTCTCTCCAATCCAGCATGTGTCTGTCTCATGGCCTTTGCACATGCAGTACCCTCTACCAGGAACATCTCTCCCCGAGGGGTTCACCTGGCTGGCTACTTCTGATTCGTTAGGTCTCAGCTTTAAAGCATTGTCCTCAGGGAAAATCTCCCTAACTCTGTCCTTCAATATAATCTAGATCCTTTGTGTTATTCTGTCTCTGTAAATCACTGCTGTCCGACAGGACTTTCCATGGTGATGGAAATGTTCTGTATATATACTGTCGGATATGGTAGCCTCTACTATATATGGCTTTTGAGCACTTGATACTTGGAAAATGTCTCCTTTTTCTTTTTTTCTTTCATAAAAATATGTCCATATGTCGTGAATTTTCAATTGTTCTTTTAAAATGAACAGATACATTTTGTAAAGTCTCTTGGTTTTCATTTCTAATGCAGTAAATGTCTATAGATATTACTGACACAAGCAATAATTTTTTATTTAATATTAATTTCGATGTCAATGTAAACCACCACATGTGGCTAGTGGCTACCATATGGGACAGTGTAGCTCTAAATCGTAAGTTCTCTGAGGGCAAGGACTGTTTCGTCTTACCCTGTGTCTAGGCAGGTGGGGGCTCTTGGGAAGCTGGGTGTTGGAATTTCTCTCGCAGGCCCTAGAGAACCCCCACAAAAGAGGGTGCTGTTCCAATGCCTGACCACAAGAGGGCTCCACGACATCTAGGGCTGAGAGTCGGGAGTCCTGGGGATGCAATGCTGTGAACCGCTCATGCTAATTTCTTTGGTTTCTGTGTCGCTTGGTCTTCCAAGTCCTGGAGCTTCCAAACCTGCCGCTGAACGGCTTCCAGTGTTACAGCTGTGAGGGGAACAGCACCCATGGATGTTCCTCCGAAGAGACTTCCCTCACTGACTGCCGAGGCCCCATGAATCAATGTCTGGAAGCCACTGGAACTAATGGTGAGCCATTAGGAGGCTGGGAGAGGATACTTATGAGGGGGATGGGGGGGTCTGCAAGAGGTAACTTCCCATGAAGCTGGACTCAATTGAGGTGGATCATCCTGTTGGAGAAGGTGGGACTTCCTTCAGGAGGGTGCAAAGTGCAGTAGGAAATTAGGACTTGTTCATTAGGAAGTATATACTTGGGCCACAGAAATGTGAATTTCTTTGGGGGTGGGACTTCCGGTGTACCTCCCAGGATCCTATCCTGTGAAGTTCTGGGCAGGTTCCTTTATTCCAGAGGTTCTCAAACTTTGGGCTCTCAAAATTCCTTCACGCTCTTAAAAATTATTGCTTATGTCAGTCATATCTATAGTATCTGTTCATTGTAAAAGAACAATTGAAAAGTCACGACATGTGGACATATTTTTATGAAAGAAAAAAAGGAGACATTTTCCAAAATGAAAAAATTGAACGAGAAGACTGGCATTGTTCTACCACTTTGCAATCTTTTTAATATCTGGCTTAATAGAAGACAGCTGGACCCTCATATCTGCTTCTGTTGCAAGATCACATGTCCTAGGGTTTCTAGGAAACCCCTTGTGAGAGCAAAAAACATTTGTGAGAGCAAGAAAAGGCAAGTGAGGTTTTAGCATTATTACAAGAATAAGTCTGACTTCACAGATCCCCTGGAAGGGTCTGAGGGAAGGAACCCGAGCGGTCCCGGGACCACATTTAGAGCTGCTGCTTTCTCTGGGGGCACCCACCACGAGGTAGTATCCTACCTGGGTAATTCTCACTGGTACCCAGTGAGAATTCCAGTCCCAGGCCCGAGAGCTGGGAGTCTCACATGGTCTTCTCTCTCCTCAGGACTGGGGAACCCAAACTACACCATAAGAGGCTGTGCAGCCCCCTCCTGGTGCCAACGCCTCCATGTGGCTGAAGCTTTCAGCCTCACCCATCTCAGCTTCTCTTGCTGTACTGGAAATGGCTGTAACCATCCAGCCCTGGCTACCAAGCCCCGCACGGGGGGTGCCCCCCTGCCTGGCCCTGCCCACCTCAGCCTCTTTGTCACCCTGCTTATGACTGCCAGACTGTGGGGAGGTACATTCCTCTTCACCTGAACTCCACATTCCCACTGCCCTGGCTGGATCCAGGGGACCCCTTTGCCCTCCCCTTAGCTCCCAGCCCTACTGACTTGCTGTGTGACCTCAGACCAGTGTGCTCCCCTCTCTGGGCCTTAGTTTTCCCAGCTGCCAAAACACCTATCTCAGAGAACTGTGAGAATCAGAGGAGAAAAACTAGAGGAAAGCTACGGGCCAGCAGGCGAGAGCTCTTGTGATATTAATATTGTTGCCATTCTTATTATTAATTAATATTTGTTTTATTTAATATTTTGTACTTAAATAAAAAGATTTTTGTATCAGTGAACAAAGCCAGATCTTCCCTTCTCCAGAGAGGACGATTGGGGGACACCTTTCCTCAGGCTCCTGGAATTAGGGGTCATATTGTAGGACCCAAGCACTCGAGGTCCCAGCTTTGGGAGCTGTCCCATGCAGCCTTCCACCCTAAGCCACCTCCACATCTATTCCTGGGCTCCCAATGCAACCTTCCAACTCACTCACCCAAGCACTAACCTTCCAGTCTCTTCTCCCACATCCAAAGGTCCAGATTACTTTGTTGTTCATGTCTAAGGAGACATGTCTGCATTTCCTAGGGGGCTCTGAGATAGGAGATGACTAGGAGATGACCCCTGGATGCCCTGCAGTGATGAGGAAAGACTGAACCTCATTCCCCTGCTGCCCTGGGGGCAGGAGATAAAGGCTGGGCTATATTTCCTAGGATACCCCCAGACAAACTGAGAAAGAGGCAGAACTACCATTTCAGTGGGACTCTTTGAGTACCATGGCAGAATTCATGTTTTCCATGGTTCGCTGAGGCAAGCCCACAGACACAAAATTACGTTCCCCTGGGGCCCTACGGCTGATGAAGAAGAAGGACATTTTCCGTGGTATTTGGGGGCAGGTGAAGGACAGGGTTTCTTTTCTTTTAAAAAAAAAAAAATTGCATTTTTTATTGGAGTATAGCTGATTAACAACATCGTGTCAGTTTCAGGTGTCCAGCAGAGTGATTCAGTTATACATATCCATGTATCTATTCTTTTTCAAATTCTTTTTCCATTTGGGCTATTACAGTGTATTGTGCAGAGCTCCCTGTGCTATACAGTAGGTCCTTGTTGGTTATCTTTTTAAAATATAGTAGTGTGTGTATGTCAATCCCAAACTCCCAACTTTCCCTCCCCCGCTGAGGGACAGGATTTCTTTTTAGGATCTCCGCAAATCACATATCACCAACTGTCTCTGTGGTCACCTAAAGGGATGGGGTCAATATCACCACCCCTTGAGCATGACTGGCTCTGTGACCGCTTTGGCCAAAAGAATGTGGTGGAAGTGACGCCATGCCATGCTCTGGGCCGGGGGTTTCAGAAACCGTCCAACACTGGGGAAGCTGGTTGCTGGGTCCGAGTCCTCCTGCACTGAGACTGCCATGCTCTGAGGACACCCAAGCTACTCGTGCGTGGATGCCACATGAAGAGAGAGCCCCAGATGTTCCAGCCATCTCAGCCCACGCACCAGCCAAGTGGGTGAAGGAGCTACCCCGGACATGGCAACCCCAGCAGATGTAATGTGCAGGAGACCCCGAGAAACCCAGCTGTTTTCATTTCCTAGGGCTGCCATGACAAATTACTACAGAGTTACAAATGCAGTGGCTTCAGACAACAGAAATGTATTATTCTCTCGACTGCTGGATACTAGAAACAAAAAACCAAGGTGTTGACAGAGCCATGCTTCTTCTAAAGTCTCTGGGGAAGAATCCTTCCGGGCCTCTTCCTAGCTTCTGAGGGTTGCCCACAATCCTCGGCAGTCCTTGGCTTGTGGCCGCATCACTCCAGCCCTTGCCTCTGTTGTCACGTGAACTCCTTTCCTGTGAACATGGCCGTGTGTCTCCAAATCTCTCTGTCCTTATAAGGATACCAGTCATTGGATTTAGGGGCCCGCCCTAACGCAGTTTGACCTCATCTTAACTTATCACATCTACAAAGACCCTATTTCCTTATAAGGTCACATTCACGGAAGCTGGGGGTTAGGATTTCAGCATATTTGGGGGGGACACGATTCAACCCACACCACCAGCCAACAGCCAGCACCAAGGTTTCAGATATGAATCAGCCCCTCCATCTCCAGCTGTTCAAGCCAGCCCATTTTGGCCCCGGTCCCTTGTGGAGCAGATACGCACTGATCTCACTATGCCTTGCTCAAATTCCCAACCCACAGAAACATAGAATAAAGAGGTTGTGGTTTTACAGAGCTGAGTTTTGGAGTATTTTGTTATGCTGCAATGGTTGACTGAAACAGTCACTTGTTTGTTTGTCTGTTTTTTTGCTAACTCTCCCCACTAGGATCTCCATGAAAGTCAAGCCCTTTTATTTGCTCAGTACTGTATTCTCAGTACCTAGATTAGAGCCCAGGACATGGCAGGTGATGAAGAAAGGAGGGAGAGAAGGAAGGAAAGACTACATCTTCTGTGGTACCTTACAACAAAACCTGGGCTAGGGCTATATCTCCCATGATGCCCTAAGGCAGAGATGAGGCTAAGATGACATTTTCTAAGATGAATCATAATTAAAATTGAGGCTAGTTTCACCTTTCCCGTGATGCCCTACAGCAGAAATTGTGTTACCGAATTAGATGGGAGGCCCCCCATCTTGGGGCCCTGACGGAACCAAAGCCCCGCCTCCCACCCAACCTCAACCCCGTCCTTCAGGAAGTTCTTTCCCGCTCAGGTTCTGCCAATAACAAAATTGACTTTGGTGCAAGCAAGACAGGTTTTTATTCAATGGCCCAAGAGTGGAGAAGGGAAGCTCTGATTACAACCGGGGACATGCTTTTTATAGAAAAAGGTGAAAAAGGTTATTGGGGATGGGGGTCGTTTGTCATCCTGATTCATTGAAATGGGTGGTGATTTTCCAGAATGCAGTTCATGCCTTTTTCTGCCCTTGTACGGCCCTTGAGTGTCTGGGTGGGAATTGGGTTGAATCAATATGGCCCGGTGGGCAGAGATCTTATTTTTACAATGAGATGGCAATGAGCTGTAGAGCAACCTTTATCCCAGTTTTGAAGTTCAGTCAGCTTATACTGATGTCTTATGGTTAACGCTCTCTTGTTCCTGTCTTGTAAACACAGCTAGAAAATACAGATACGGTCAGGTTTTTTGCAAGTTTGCCCAGAGTGAGGTTTTTATTAGAAATGGGAGGGGTGGGGGGTGGCTTCCTTACCTCCTTGCCTAGGATAGGTGTACATGTTTTATAGAGAGAGTTTAAGTGTGGGTTAGGGACACTCGGATTGCTCCCCTGGGTGACAAGTGGAGGCTAGGATTGCATCCATCATGATACCCCACAGCAGAGATTGGAGGCTAAGGAATACATTTCCCGTGTTGCCTTACAGCAGAAATTGAAGCTAGGGCTGCATTTCCCAGGAGACCCTATGGCAGAGATTGGAGGCTAAGATTGCATCTCCCATGATGCCCTACTGTGGAGATCAAAGGATGGAAATACATGTTCCATGGTGCAGATATTGAGGCTAGAGATAAATTTCTCAGAATGTTCTATACCAGACCTTGTGATCAGGACCTCATAGTTAATGGCTCCCAAGTTTTTGTTCAAGGGATCTGTGTTGCAAGAAATAAAATCTGTTTAAGCTGACTCAAGCAAAAACGACAGCCTTATTGGACGTTTAGATGCAAGCAAGAGCTGGGTCTCTGGGCTGCACCAGGGACAAGAAACAGAATTGAAAAGCTGTGTGAAATCAATGTTGTCTCTGTTTTGCAAAATCTCTCTGTCCCTCTGTGTCACTCTCTCTCTCCTACCCTGAGTGTGTGGTTTCCCTCATGGGCTGGGCTTTCACTTTATTTTTGTCTCTTCACAGACTACCTTCTGCGTCAAGCATGGTAGCCACATATGCCCTTGAAATGTCAAGAACTACTTTTGCCCGGTTCTAAAATTTTAACGGACAGACTCTTCTCCGGTGGCGTCCAGTTTGGGTGAGGGCTCTGCCTATGACCTCCTCTGCTATGGCCAGGGAAGTTTACATCAAAGCCACCACATACAGTTGTTCAGGTTGTAAACAGGTCGGGCAGTTCTCATGGTAAGCAACCCACTTGGCCCGAGCCGAGAAAACAACCTCTGTGAGAGAGATCCTATCACAAGGATGGGGGAGCAATTGAAAAAGAAAACTACCACTGAACAGCGTTTTAATCTGCAAGCAGGGCTGCCTCCATGTATTCTAGGTGAATCACAGGCAATATTGTAGCCAGGGCTGTATTTAGGAGGACACCCAACTCAAAATGGTTGAAACAAAGAGGAAATTGATTATCTCACAGAACAAGAGCTCAGGACTTAGAGCAGTTCCTGGGCTGACTTATTCAATGTTTCCATTATGTCCTGAAGGATCCATTCAAGCTTATCTACCTCACGGCCTTAAGATGGCCACTGCCGTTCCAGACATCACGCCCACATTCAGAAGCAATAACAAAGAGTCATCTCTTCTTGGGTGTCTTTTTTAAAGCAAAGAAAGCTTATCCCAAAACTTCCAGGCTGACCTGCCCTCCCCACATTTTATTTGCCTGATTTGTTCCATACCCCCATGCCTATAGCATTCACAGAAAGGGGCATGGAACCATAATATTTGGCAAAATATATTCAGACCCTACTCCTAGGGCTTCCTGCACATCATCTGGCTATAAAAGGAAGGTTGATGCCTGAACAAAATCAGGATTCTCTTAGGAAGGAACAAAGGAGGAGGGAATGTGTATTAGGAAGAAACACCCACCTAGTCTTCCTCCTGTTAGGGAACAACTCAGTTCTTCCCTCCTGTGTCTTTCTCCTGTGTGTCTCCTTTATTCTCACACTACGACCACACTCAGAACACTTCTGGTCCTCCAATGTGGTGGTGCGGGGTTCCCCCACACCAAGCAATTCTCTGTGACACCTTCTGGTCAATTCTGACACTACCTACCTGGAAATAGCGTCAGATCCCACAGATTAAGGGCTCAGTCCCACAGTCCCCACTTCAGATGACAATTGAAAGTCCAGATTGGGCTTCCCTGGTGGCGCAGTGGTTGAGAGTCCGCCTGCCGATGCAGGGGACGCGGGTTCGTGCCCCGGTCCGGGAGGATCCCACATGCCGCGGAGCGACTGGGCCCGTGAGCCGTGGCCGCTGAGCCTGCACATCCGGAGCCTGTGCTCCACAACGGGAGAGGCCACAACAGTGAGAGGTCCGCGTACCGCAAAAAAAAAAAGAAAGTCCAGATTGTACTCCCGACCAATCGGCTACAAATCAGAAGTTCCCATGACCCCCTCTACAGGTTTGATTAACCTGCTAGAGGGGCTCACAGGACTCAGGAAAACAATTACTTACCTTTACCAGTTTATTATAAAAGGATACGATAAAGGATACAGAAGAACATCCGGATGGAAGAGATGAATAGGGCAAGGTATGTGTCAGGGGGCACACAGCTTCCATGCCCTCTCTGGGCATGTCATTCTCCCAGCACCTGCATGTATTCACCAAACTAGAAGCTCCCTGAACCCCGTACTGTTGGGATTTTTACGGAGGCTTCATCACGTAGGCATCATGGATCATTAACTCCATTTTCAAGAGAAATGGGGATCAGGGCTGAAAATTCCATGCTTCTAATCATAGTTTGGTCTTTTCGGTGACCAACCCTCATCCAGGAGCCCACCAAATGTCACCTGTTAGAACAAGAGACACTCTTATCACCCAAGAAATTACAAGGACTTCAGGATCCCTGTGTGGGGAACTGGGGTCAAAGACTAAATATTAGAACAAAAGATTCTCCTGGTGTTCTTATCACTTAGGTAACTACAAGGGTTTCAGGAGCTACGTGCCAGGAAGCAGGGGCAGAGACCAATATATATTTTTATTATCTCGCAGAATAATGCTGAGAAAACAACTAACAAACTCTGAACCATCCCTAGACCTCAAAAACTCAAGGAAAGTCAACCCACAGCGTGCAGCCCATCCCCCCAGAATAGCAGGCACAGCAGTTGTCTCCCCCAGTGTTTATTTCTTTTTTTTTTAACATCTTTATTTGAGTATAACTGTTTTACAATAGTGTGTTAGTTTCTCCTTTACAACAAAGTGAATCAGTTATACATATACATATGTTCCCATATCTCTTCCCTCTTGCGTCACCCAGTGTTTATTTCTGTTTGAGAAATCTAATTTCACCTCTGACCTGGTGGTAGGGGGAGCCTGTGGCTCATATCTAATTTAACCAGTTTGGCCATTGATATTGGTTCAGTAATAGGCAGGTGGCATCACCTGGACCAATGAGACACAATAGAAGGTTTTTGGGGGGCTTCTAAGGAAAAATATTTCCTCACTCTGCTGAGGGAGCTTCTTCAAGTCTCTCCTCTGCTAAGTCTCCTACAGTCTGACTCGCTCAGTCTGTCTGTCTTTTTCTCTCTCTACCCCTCTCCAAATGTGAGGGAAAAGTGTGGCCCCAGAGGTATTTGCCAGCCATCCTGCAACATGAAGGGACTATTTAGGACAGACCATTTTGAAGCCAGTCATACACAAGACTTTTTTTAAAAATAAATTTTTTTTATTTTATTATTTTTATTTTATTCATTTAATTTTTTTGGCTGCCTTGTCTTCGTTGCTGGGCGCGGGTTTTTCTCTGGTTGTGGTGAGCGGGGGCTATTCTTCGTCGCGGTGCGCGGGCTTTTCATTGTGGTGGGTTCTCTTGTTGCGGAGCACGGGCTCTAGGCACGTGGGCTTCAGTAGTTGTGGCACGTGGACTCAGTAGTTGTGGCTCATGGGCTCTGGAGCGCAGGCTCTGTAGTTGTGGTGCACGGCCTTCGTTGCTCCGTGGCATGTGGGATCTTCCCCGACCAGGGATCGAACCCGTGTCCCCTGCATTGGCAGGCGGATTCCCAACCAGTGAGCCACCAGGGAAGCCCCCCAAGACTTTTTTATATGTGAAAAAAATGCTCTTTTTCTTAACCCAGTTGGGTTGGATTTTCTGTCACTGGCATGAAAACCCTAATGGATAAAGTATCCTGGAGTAGGATAAGGACAGGACCACCTCAGGTGGGACCCAAAAAAGACAGATGAGAAACAAACCAACATCCCACAGGGTGCCCTGCAGCTGGAGCAGGAGACATTGGTTAGAGCCACGAGCAGGGGACCTATAGGTTCTTGGGAGAAGAGATAACCCTTAGCTACTCCCTAACCCAGTATCCCAAACCCAGGTTGGACACCTCTTTCCCACTTATCTTAACAGAGAACATGAGCCCTGGGAAGATTAGAGATTATCCAGCGTGACACCTCTTTCCGCAGTTTACAGAAAGGTAAACTGAGAATTGAAAAGGAAAGGAATCATTTAGAGCTGTGGCCCTGGGGACATAGAGGTTGACGGGAGCTTGGGTCCTGAGAACTCGGCACTGAGGACAGAAGAGGTGCCGGGAGCTGAAGTCTGTTGGAGGACCTGGATGTAGGATTTTTTGGTAGTGATGGAGATAAAGAACGAGGACTTTCAGAGTTGGCATATCCCAGTTTCCCTGATCGTCAAATGGTGGTGGGAGGGCTTCCCTGGTGGCGCAGTGGTTGAGAGTTCGCCTGCCGATGCAGGGGACACGGGTTCGTGCCCCGGTCCGGGAAGATCCCACATGCCGCGGAGCAGCTGGGCCCGCGCGCTGAGCCTGCGCGTCCGGAGCCTGTGCTCCGCAACGGGAGAGGCCACAACAGTGAGAGGCCCGCGTACCACAAAAAAAAAAAAAAAAAAAAAAAAAAATGGTGGTGGGAGAGGTTGAGGTCTGCTACCTTCCATGGTTTCTAACTCTTCCAGGGTCCTAAGGGTGATAATCCTGCACCAGGTCTACAAGGTCCCACAGAAGTGGGCTCAGGGAGACTCACCTCCCAGGAGGGAGAAGGGACTCAAGTCTGGAGAGGTGAGTCTGCACCAGCAATGGAAGAGAAGCGGGGAGAGCACATAGAGAGACAGGGACACAAAGAGAGACTGGGGCTGCAAGAGCGGGGAAGCAGGGTGAGGAAGCTAGACGCTAGGCCCTGGGAGGGGTCCAGCCGAGCCTCTCCCTCCGGGGAATGATGCAGAAACACGGAGTTTCCTGGTGATGACAGGAGGGAGGGTGAGACCTGACCTCAGCCCAGCCTAGCCCTGCCCTGGGAGATGCTGGACCTGCCCAGACAAGCTGCTGCCTTCCTCGCAAAGTGGCTCAGCTCACAGCCCGTAACATGACACTTTCACTCTCACACTCACCTGTCCACAGAATACCTCTCACACTCACCTTTCCCATAGCCCACTCCCGTCCCCCCACGCTCACACTCTCACCTACACTCCCCTCTGGAATATGTGCACGCCCCCGCCTTCACCTCCACACACCTGTCCACGGAACACCTCCACCTGCCCACTGAACACCTCTCACACTCACCCTTCCCACAAAACTCCCCCTGCCTGGACACTCAGCCTCACACACATCCTCACTCAACACTCTCCCCTCCACACACACCCGCACCGTGGCGCACCCTTCCAACAGCACCCTCACCTTTCACGTGACACTCTCCCCCTCACACACCCCTGCACGCGCTCCCCTCTTCTCCATCACCCACCCCCTCTGCCGTCACCCAGCCCCCGCACTCTCCGGCCGCGAGTCGCGCTCGCACACGCCTCCTGCACGCCTCCGCCCGCGGACCCCCAGCTCTCGGGCGCCTCCCCTCACTCCGGCTCCCCCAACCCTCCCGCGGCTCCCTCTCCCCCATTGTCTGGGGCCTCCCCGCGTCTCCCTGCCCCTCCCCGGGCCGGCCCCGCCCCGGCCTCGGCGCCCCGCCCCCCGGGCGGGCAGGGGGCGGGGCGCGGGGCGCGGGGGGCGGGGCGGGGCGGGAGGCGCGGGAGGTGCAGGTGCCGGCCGGGAGCGAGCAGCGGCGGCGGCGGCGGCACCATGGGCCGGGCCCGGCGCTTCCAGTGGCCGCTGCTGCTGCTGTGGGCGGCCGCGGCGGGGCCAGGTAGGGTCAGGGGCCGGGGTGGGGGGTGCGCCGCAGTGACAGCCCGGCGGCCGCGGGGCCGCAGAGGCGGAACAATGCGCGCGGGGCCGGGCCGGGCCCCCTCCCCGGGACAAAGCGCAGCGCGGGCCGGGAGCCGCGAGCCGGGAGCCGCGAGCGGGGGAGGGGGCGCGGGCCCCGGCCTCCGTGCCGCAGCCCCCACCCCCACCCCGCACAGGCCCCGATCCCGGCGGGACAAAGGGCCCGAGACCCCCAGTCCGACCCCAAGCCAGCCTTCTCGGGGCCGGCCCCGCTGTCCTTCTGTCCGGTCTCTGGGTCCCTCTGTCCGCCTGTCTCTGAGTCCCTCAGTCTCTCTCCTTGTCCCCCTACCCTTGTCCTCTGTCCCTCAGTCTCCAAGACTGTCCCTCTCTGTCTGTCCCCCTTTCTCCTTGCCTCCCTGTCCCCCAGCTCTCTATCCTGTCTTTGTCCCCTACATCTGTCCCTTGGTCTCTGTCCCTTTTTACTGGGTCAATCTGCCTGCCCCCCATCATCCTCTCGACTCCCTTCTCTGTCCCCCTGTATTTTTGCCCCCCCTCTGCCCCCATTCTCCTTCTCTGTCCCTGTCTTACTGTCACCTCTGGTTCTCTGTCCCTCATCTGTCCCATTCCCTTGTCTCTCTGTCCCCTTTCTGTCATTCCTGTTTCTCTAGCCCCCTCTATCACCTATCTCCCTCATTCCCCACTCTCTCCCCTCTCTCTGGCCCACTGTCTCCCTGTTGCCTGTCTCTCCGCCTCTCCTTTCTACCCTTGACTCTCCTTTCTCCCCTTACATCCTCCATCCTGGGCTCCCCCATTGCCATCCTTCGTTTCTCCATCTCTCTATCCCTCTGTGCCCCTGAAGAGAAATTGATTCAGGGAGGGCCATGGATCAATTGCCCTGGAGGGCCCTGGAGGGAAAATGTGTATGGGGAACCTTGGCATGTGGACACACACGTGGATTCAGCAAATGCCTCCCAAATGCTGCCCCTCCACACCCGTTCACACACCCAGGCCACGAGCTACAGAGAAGCCCCTTCCAGGACCTCCAGGGAGCCCTCCACATACCCTTATCACGCACGGTGAAAAGCTGGAGACCTCCAAGATAGGGCGACCCTGAGATCCGGGACAAGGTCAGGAAATGTCAGCCCCACACTCACACTCTCACACTGTGTGTGCCTGGCACCTGCCACAGGTCACCCCGTCCCCGATGGCGGAAGCCACTCCTGAGGGGAGCGGATGACTGGGAGGTGGCTGAGCAGAAGTGGGAGGGCCGCACGTCCTGTAGAAATTTGGGAGCTGTGACCAGATGGCACAGTGCTGGGGGCCTGCCTGGGTTTAAATCCTGGCTCTTGCCATTTGCCAGGGTAGCCCATGGCAAGCACCCTCCTCTCTTGGGGCCTCAGTTTCCCTTTCTGTAAAGTGGGGATGTTGAACTTGGTGACCTGAAAGGAAAGGAACTGCAGCTTGGACCCCTGAAGGGGTTTCTGGCAAGTTGGGTGCAGTGACACCTTCCCCATTCGAGTCTGAGGCAGAGCCTCCCTCTCCTCTCCTCGGGGCAAGGTGAGGGGCACAGTCGACCTGTCACCCTCCACCTTGCTTTCTTTTATAGTCTTCTGCCATCGCTTCAGAACTTTCACCATTAACTCCTTTCTTTGTGGCAGACATGCCAGTTTCCCAGATGAGCACTTTGGTACCTTAGCTACATCTCCATCCAATTGTGTCTCTCTTTCTTTGTTAGGCACTAAAACCCAGGCTCATAGACTCCTAGAACCAACGAATCCAGTAAACAAAGAACCTGAGGGTATTTTAGAAGCGTTGACATCTTTAGGCTTCCAGAATCCCAAAGTCTTTATAATCTTGACACCTTTAAAGTTCTAGATCTTTGCTGGCATTAGCATTCTAACCTCCTGATATCTTCACAATTCTGAAACCTTGACCTCTTGGAGATTCTGGATCTTGACACCTCTGACATCTAGAATCTTGAGGGCTTAGAATCGTGGGAACTTGGATTCTCAGAATCAGAGTATAGCCTAAGATGACCACCTTTGCAGTTCAAAAATCCTTTCTCCAGCACTTCTGGGAGGTAGCTCTACAGGCTGGTCCGTTGTTTGGTTTTAAAGTCACTGCTTCCTGGTACACTAATGCCTTCTATAAACTTTCTCTAAATAAAATGCGGTGGGACTTTACAAGCTGGGAGAGAGCTAGGTGTCATGGGAAGCACTCTGGAACCAGGCCTCTCTGATGTAATTCTGGGTCAGCCCCTGCTCTTTCCCGCTCTGAGCCTCACTTCCCCTTCTGTAAAGCATGGAGTAGGCAGCTGGAGGACCTGATCTCAGAGGACCCTTCACGCTTTCCTTTTCTCTGGTTATCTCTGAATGGCTTTGGCCACCAGATTTTAGGAGTTGTCCATGGTCCCCACGTTTCCCTCTTAGTCACTCCCCTTCCCCTCTCACCTTGCCCAGCCAGCAGGAGTGGGGATGGAAGATGGGGTTCATTTACACCCTTTCAGGACTGTATTCTCTTTTTCTTGGCTCCCTCATCTACCAAGAATACCAGCAGAGGCTGATGAGATTTATGCCAAGAGAAAGAAGAGGTCCAGGGTGGGTGGGCGAGAGGAAGTGAGAGAGAGATGGCTTGCCTGCCCAGAGATGCCCACAGGCAGAAGCAGAGACCCACAGGCCAGGAACTGGATGGAACAGAAAGGAGCAGAGGAAACAGATCTCCAGATCCAAAGAAAAGATAAAGAAGCTATGAAGAGTTGGGGGGCTTTGTGGAGGGAGAGTTTGTTGATCCCGAATAATGTTTCCCTCCCAAGTGACTCAGTCTTCCCTCCCTCCTAAAATTCTGCCCAGCCACTCGGAAAACAGAGTTCTGTCACTGTTCCTCACCCACCCATGAGCCGAATGCCGGAGTCCCCAGAGCGGGGGTCAGGTTCCGCAATGGATTCCAAGACCTTAGACGCAGCAGGGCTGGGGCCTGGGGTGGGTTAATGTCGTGTGAGCCTGGCCTGTCCCGGTCTTGGGGAACACAAAGGCAGCTTTCTCTCTCTGGGTGGTGTGAGGGGCGGGGGGGGGGCGGGAGACTGTTGGACTCGCCAGCACCCATTGCCCTGTGGCACCAGGACATAAGCACCCACTGGTTCCTGCCTGTGCAGACCCCAGGCCCATAGGTCCTCTGGGAACCGGGCACCAAGGCTCCTCAGCCGGCACCCAGTAGGGCAAGAGGACGGCTGCAGAGCCCAGGCTCTTCTGGAAGGGGGCAAATACAGGGCCCTGGGGGTGGAGGAGAGGACAGTGGGTGCTCAGTGCAGGCTCACCCCCTTCCTGGAGCAGGAATTCTTCCCCTGACCCCTCACCCAGGGGGAACCTCCGGAGGAACTCCCCTACCCCCTGGCTGGGCTTGAGGCCCAGAATCCAGGGAGCTCTAAGTATCCCAGGAACGTGGGGACCACAGGGGTAACTTTGTGTGTGAGCTGCTGACTCACCCCTACGCCCCCACCTGATGCTTGCTTCAAAGACAGGAGGAGGAAGAGCAGGCTGCGGAGCTGGGCTGTGGTTCTGGGGGTTGGGGACTGTGGAGCTGGAGTCAGAAGTTCCCAGGAGGGAGCTGGGGGCCTGGACTCTGGGTCTGAGTGGGGAGGGGCCGGGGGCCTGGATCCTGGGTCTGAGGGAGGAAGAGCCGGGGGCCTAGATTCTGGTTCTGAGGGAGCGGGGGCCAGGGAGCTGGATCCTGGGTCTGAGGAGGGAGGGGCTGGGGGCCTGGATCCTGGTTCTGAGGGAGGAGGAGCCGGGGGCCTGGATCCTGGGTCTGAGCCGGGAGGGGCCGGAGGCCTGGGTCCTGGGTCTGAGGGAGGAAGGCCTGGGGTCTTAGACTCCTGGATCAGAGGGAGGAAGGGAGCTTGAACTCCTGTGCCCAGAGGGAGAAGGGGGCTGGGGTCCCAGACACCTAGGTCTTGATGGAGGCTGGGGTGGGTACAGATTCTTGAGTCCTGAGAGAGGAAGGGGCTGGGGGTCCCAGTCCAGGTTTCTGAGGGAGGAGGGGCTGGGACCCTGATGCCTAGGTCCTGCGAATACAGGCGCCTTCACAAGGCTGAGTTGGGGAAGAATTGATGCTTTGTGCGAGGATGTTCGGACTCCGCCATTGATGGGGGGCTGAGGGGGGGTTCGGTCAGGACGCAGGGACGTACCACCTCCCTAGGGGAGGTTGTGGGGGAAGGAGGCATGATGCCACGAGCCCCTTGGGGAGAGGATATGGAGGTGGTGGCTGTGACCTTCCCGGAACTGTGACCTTGAGACTCCCTTGGGTATTCGCTGACTCAGGACCCAGGAAGTACTCCCCCCATTCGGCTTAGTCTCCGTGGAAACATCCACCAGCTGTGTAGTCTGGACCCCTGACTCCTGGGTCCTGAAGGAGGAGGGGCTTGGAGGCCCAGAATCCTGGATTTGAGGAGGGAGAAGGCTGAGGGCTTGGGACTTCTGGATTTGAGGGAAGAAGATGCTGAGGACCCCGATTCCTGATCCTGATGGAGGAGGGCACTAGAAACCAGGACTCCTGGATCCTGGGAGAGGAGCCAGCTGGGGTGGGGGGGCTGGATTTCCAGGTCTAAAGGAGAAGAGTGCTGGATTCTGGGTCTCTACATATCACCTTTTCAGCCACTCTTCCCCAAACCCTCCCCGGTCGCTTTTTACAGGCACCATCCCCATGACGACTCCAGGCTGTCAACACAGTTTAAAGGGCCAGTGCCCCAGTCCCCAAGCTCAGCCCCTCTCTGACCAGAAAGTCCTGCCTCACCACCCCCCAACCCCGAAACAAAAGCTCCTAGGACATTAATATTCCAGGCACAGACACTGTTGGTTACTGACTCCTCAGGAGGGGGAGGGAATAAGACAAAAGCCCCCCACCCTCACCCCATGTGCACCCTCAAGCAGAGAGCAGGGGACACATTTGGGGGGGCAGACCCAGAGGTCCTGAGGGCTCCCAAGAGATGTTGAGTTTCTGCCACTGACTTGCCTGGGACCCCTGAGCCTCGTTTTCCACATCTATAAAATGGGGGGCTAGCATTGGGCTAGTCCTGAGGTCCAGGATCCATGGATAGGCTTCAAGATCGTTTTTTTAAAGTGCCAGAATGTGTAGGCAGGCCAGTTTTCAGGTGGATGGGCATGTTTCCAGAGGTTATAATAGCAGCAGCTTTGCACAGAGGGCTCCCTGAGCCTCAGGTCCTGGGCCAATCCTTGTGAATCAGGCATTGGCATCATCCCCACTTTACAGACACGGTATCTGAGGCTCAGAAAGGTTAAGCCAGTTGTCCCAGGTCACACAGATGGCAAGTGGTCCAGCTGGGATCCACCCAGGTGTTTAAGATGAGAATAATGTGATGTCACAAAGTTGCTGTGAGGATGAAATGAGATCCTGCCTGACACGTGCGATTCATGCATCAGTCTCCCCAGAGACATCCCCATGCATGTGCCTCCCCAGGCACACTTCCAGGCACTAGGGTGCTGCAGTAAACCCAAGGGATTACATCCCTGCCTTCATGGGGTGTATATTCGAGTGATGAGGGACAAGCAGACAACAAACAAGTATGCAAATTAATAAAATAATTTCGGTGAAATTTCCATAGAGGAAATAAAACAGTGGTGACGAAATAAGGAAGTGTTCTGGAGGGGAAGGCACAGGAAGTGAGCAAAGGCCTCTCTGATCTGAGTCACAGAGACCTGAATGAGAACGGGAGGCAGTCCTGGGACGATCAAGAAGAACATTCCTGGCAGATGGAAGAGCCAGTGCAAAGGCCCTGGGGTGGGAACAAGCTCAGCATGTTGGAGGGACATCAAGGCCAGTGAGCCCAGAGTGAACTGAGTAGCAGGAGGGCGTTCGGAACTGTGGTCAGAGAAGGGCCACCACCAAGCACCTTGAAGACCCAGGGAAGGGGTCTAGATTTTATTCTAAGTGTCATGGACAGCCTTCAGAGTGTTGTAAACACTCTGGCTGTGTTGAAACTGGCCTGGGGGGAGGCAGGTGGGGAAGAAGGGAGACTCATGAATAGCTCTTGAAGGTCCTTGGACTAGGTGATGGTAGGTGAGGTAGCCAAAGGTGAACAGGTTTGGGATATATTTTGGAAATAGAATGGATAGATCTTGCTGATGTTAGAGGTGAGGGAAAGGGTGAAAACTTGGGTGATTTCTAGGTATTTTGGTCTGAACAACCAGGTTGTGACATTTACCAAGACTGAGAAAATATGGGAAAGAAAACATTTGGCGCAAGGATTGGACATGTTAAAATTGATATTCTGGGAAGGACTAGATAAACCACTAATAGTGGCTTAAATTCACAAAGCATTATATTCAAAGATAAAAGAAGCCAGAAGTAGGGGCTTCCCTGGTGGCGCAGTGGTTGAGAGTCCGCCTGCCGATGTAGGGGACATGGGTTTGTGTCCCGGTCCGGGAAGATCCCACGTGCCGCGGAGCGGCTGGGCCCGTGAGCCATGGCCGCTGAGCCTGCGCGTCTGGAGCCTGTGCTCCGCGACGAGAGAGGCCACAACAGTGAGAGGCCCGCGTACGGGGAAAAAAAAAAAAAAAAAAAGAAGCTAGAAGTAGGCATCCAGGCCTTTTATGGCAGCTCCACATCATCACCAGAGACCCAGGCACCTTCCAGCTCTTGGTTCCAGAATTCCATCACATACTAATTCCATAAAGGTGACCTGGTGGAAAAAGGACTTATCTCCTTTCTTTAGAAAGTCCTCTCAAAATTATCACATGACACTTTTCCTGATATCCAGTTGGACAAAATTTTATCACATGGCCTCACTTAGCTGCAAAGGAGTCTGGGAAATGTCTCTTTCTGCTGGATATAGGGCAACCGTAAAATACAACCAGGTTTCTTTTTCTAAAGAGAAAGGGAAGAATGGATGCTGGGTAGGAAGCTAGCTGTCTCTGCCTCCTCTCCCCAGAATTAATCTTTTCCACCCCTCAGCCCCCAAAATAAGGTTACCTATCCCTCTTACAGGGACCATAACACTTCTGATGGGATTTTACAGTGATCTGTGTCTACCTCCCCATAAATGTTGAAGGCTTTCCAGGACAGGGACCTCATGTGACTCATCTCTGGGCACCCAGCCCCTGAAAACTTCCCCGCTGCTCAAATGAATGAATGAGACAGTATGTAAGAGACATGAAGTGAGAGTTGTCCAGCATTTAAAGGTAAATAACCAGATCTGATCGTGGCTCTTTCCTGCTTCAGTTTCTGCACTGGCCTTCTGGATGAAAGCTAATCTCCTAGCCTGGCATTTGAGGCCCTTCATAAGCACAGCCCACAACCCCTCACCAATGCTGGACACTTTTCACCCAGAGAACCAGGAATGGATGTGGATGCAGGTTACGGAATCAGAAAGATCTGGAGGCAGACCCTGCCTCTGCTACTCTCAGGCTGTGACCTTGGCCAAGTCATTTTCTCTCTCTGGACCAATTTTCTCATCTATAAAATGGGAACTGGGAAAAAAAAACTGGTGATTGATAATAATGCCTCCCTTGTTCAGGTATTGTGATGATTAAATGGAAATTATGTAGATAATGCCCCTAGCACAAAGCCTGGAACAGGAAGTGCCTAATAAACAGACGCTGTTATGGTTATTGTTGTTTTGAAGATGACAGTGACGATGATGCTGCTGCTGATGATTAATCTCAGCTTTGGGCTTTACGCTGTTTCCTTGGCTGGAAACACCCCCTTACTAACCCCTTACCTTGTCCCTCTGTTGGATTAATCAGGGTACGTTAACTGCTATAACAACAGCCCTGAAATCTCAATGGCTTAACAAAAAAGTGTATTTCTCACTCATGCTACAGTCCTGTGCAGGCAGGTCACAGGGGGCAGGAAGTCAGGGCGCTGGGCTCCTTCCAGCTTGTGATCCTGTCCTCCTCTGGGTTTGGGGGAGTCCTGTCCATTCAGCCAGTATGAAGGATTGCAAGTGAGATGAGCCAGGCTGGAAGAGGGGTTTCTCTCTTCTGCCTACAGCCTATTGGCCAGAAATCAGTCACATGGCCCCACCTAAGCACAAGGGATCCTAGGAAATGTAGCCTAATAGAGTGTGGTACCAGTTAACTTTAGCGGTGTTAAGAGACCCTCCAAAACATAGTGTCTTCAAACAACAATTATGTTTTTTGCTCGTGACTCTGGGGGTCAGCAATTTGGACTGTATCAGTTGGGTATTCTCTTGGTCTCACCTGGAGTCACTCATGTGGCTACAGTCACTTGGTGGTGCCACTGGGGCTGGGTGGTCTGGGATGGCCTCACTCACATGGCTGGCAGTTGGTGCTGGCTTCTGGCTGGGCTTTCTCTCTCCATGTGGTCTCTCATCCTCATGGAAGCTGGTACAGGCATGTTCACCTGACCGTGTCAGGGCAGCAAGAGGGCATGAAGCTGCAAGGTCTCTTGAGACCTAGGCTCCAGAACTCATACAATATCACTTCTAGCAAAGTGATATTGACTTCAAAGCAAGTCACAGGGCCTCCCCAGATTCCCAGGGTCAGAGTGCTTCGTTAATGGGAAGAGCAGCAAAGTCAGCTCACAAAGGGCACATACAGGGACGGGAAGAATATCGTGGCCATCTCTACAGACAAGTTACAACATGTGCTCAGGTGTGAAAGACGGGGTTTGGTGAACACATAGCAGTTTCCCGTACCTGGTGAACTCCTGTGCACTCTTTAAAATGTGGATCCAATGGAGCTTTCTTGTAGAGCCTTCCCTGATCACCCCTCTCCCTGGGTGGTCTTAGTCTCCACTTCCTCTGGGCTCCCAGCATGCCCTGTGCTACCCCCATTAGCACATATTCCACTGGATCTTGACTGCACCTCCTCTAGAGCAGGAGGCAGGTTTTCTCCAACTCCTGGACTTCAGCCTGCAGGAAGTGTTGGGTGTAATGAACTGAATGAGAGGGAAAGGAGAGGGATTGGAGGTTTGGATGGGCGAGGAACAGAGGGAGAGAGCAAAGACTGAATTGCACCTCTCTGTCTGCTGGTCCAGGGGCAGGACAGGAAGTACAGACAGAGAATGTGACAGTGGCTGAGGGTGGGGTGGCCGAGATAACCTGCCGTCTGCACCAGTATGATGGATCTATAGTTGTCATTCAGAACCCTGCCCGGCAGACCCTCTTCTTCAATGGTACCCGTGGTGAGTGCTGGGGTCTGGAATCCCAAGTCTTGAAGAGGGCTGGGGCCTGACAGAGGACAGAGCTGAGACTCTGGACTCCAGGGTCTGAGGGAGGAGGGGGCTGGGGGCTGGACTCCTGGTCCTGTGGGTGGGAGGGCATGAAACGTTCTGGGTACCCAAGGGAGTAACTAGGTGGGCACCTTAGACGCATGCGTATGGTTGGAGAAAAGAGGCAGAGGGCTGAACTCTAAGCTCCTGGGGAAAGGGTGGGACTTCTGAGGTCAGGATTCCCTTGACTCTTGTCACTCTTGTTCACTCTCTAGCCCTGAAGGATGAGCGTTTCCAGCTTGAGGAGTTCTCCCCACGCCGGGTACGGATCCGGCTCTCAGATGCGCGCCTAGAGGACGAGGGGGGCTACTTCTGCCAGCTCTACACGGAGGATACCCACCACCAGATTGCCACGCTCACTGTACTGGGTAACGGCCTCCCCCTCCTCAGACCCATCCCTTCTCCTTTCTCCTCTGCTTATCCCTTATCCTGAGACCTGACCCTGGCTGTTTTTAACCTCCTGGACATCTGGTCCCAGTAAATAAGGCCGGCCTTCCTGACCTCTGGCCTCTGTGTTTGACCCCTGCCACCTGGGACCCTTGTTCCCTTTGGTCCCTGGAATCCCGCAGCCTGGTTACTTTGAGCCCACCTTGGTGCCTCCCTTGACCTCCTCCTTGCCCCCTTCTCCCTGCGGCAGTGGCCCCGGAGAATCCTGTAGTGGAGGTCCGGGAACAGGCGGTGGAGGGCGGCGAGGTGGAGCTCAGCTGCCTCGTTCCACGGTCCCGCCCGGCCGCCATCCTGCGCTGGTACCGGGACCGAAAGGAGCTGAAAGGTACTACCTGGGGTCAGGGATGGGGGTGGGCGGGGGAGGTGCCAGCGAAGGGCGGGACTTAAGAGGAGGCGGGGTTCCAGGAGGCACGGCTTGGGAAGGGCTGGTTTATATGTGGGCGGGGCCTGAAGAAGAGTGCACAGGTTTGGCAGGCAATAGTCACTCAATATATAGCTATTGAATGAACTGATAGATGAGAGGGCGTGGGGTGAAAGAGGGGTGAGCTTTGGGAAGAGCCACGAGGGGTGGTGGGCCTCTTTCGAGGACGGCGTGGTTTGGAGAAGTAGAGGCGAGGGCTGTGGATAAGGAGCGGAGCTTGGCAAATAGCCTGCTTCGGGATTGGCTTGGGGGTGGGGTGCTTCTTCGGTGGGCGGAGCCATAACCCCGACCTGACAGTGTCTGGGCGGGTCTTGGCAGGAGTGAGCAGCAGCCAGGAAAATGGCAAAGTCTGGAGCGTGGCGAGCACAGTGCGGTTTCGTGTGGACCGCAAGGACGACGGCGGTATCATCATCTGCGAGGCGCAGAACCAGGCGCTGCCCTCCGGACACAGCAAACAGACGCAGTACGTGCTGGATGTGCAGTGTAAGTGCCTGGCGGGCCAGCACCCGGGGGAGGGAGTGTACAAACCCCCGCCTCCTGTTCCCGGGGGAGTTCCTAGTCTGCATGATGACCCGGACAACCACTCTCTCATCTCACTTCTGCCCACAGACTCCCCCACGGCCCGGATCCATGCCTCCCAAGCTGTGGTGAGGGAAGGAGACACGCTGGTGCTGACATGTGCTGTGACGGGGAACCCCAGGTGAGCTCTGGGGCCCGAGACTCCAGGGTCCTGAGGAGAATAGGGCTGGGGACCTGGACACTTGTGTCCCAGGAAAGAGGGGACTGGGCTAACAGAGGGGGCTGCGGCCCAGACTTCTGAGTCCTGAGAAAGGAGGGGTCTGGAGCTAGATCGTGAGGAAGGAGGCCGTGGGGTCCCGGACTCCTGGATTCTCAGGGTGGAAGGGGCTGGGGGAGAGGCTGGGATTCCTGAGACCCTGGTGATGGGTGGAAGCTGGGTCCAGGACTGTTGGTTTTCTAGGAAGGAAAGGGCTAATAAGGACCCTCTTATTTGGAGATGCGGCATGTCTAGATTCCTGAGACATCAGAATCGGGTGCTGGCACCTGCGTCCCTAACTCTCATATACCCCCGCCCAGGCCAAACCAGATCCGCTGGAACCGGGGGAATGAGTCTTTGCCAGAGCGGGCCGAGGCAGTCGGGGAGACGCTTACGCTGCCCGGCCTGGTATCCGCGGATAATGGCACCTACACCTGCGAGGCGTCGAACAAGCACGGCCACGCGAGGGCGCTCTATGTGCTCGTGGTCTACGGTGAGGACGCGCGGCGGAAGGCCTGTGGGCTCAGGGTAGGGGCGGGGCCTTCCGTGGTCTCTGCACTGTCCTGTGTGGGACTGGGCCTTGGGAACGGGTGGGCTGGATTGGATGGTGTTTGAGGCCCCGGCCTGTACAAAGAATGATTCCAGGGGGTCAAAAGCCCACAGAGTTCTTATAGTTCTGGGGCCAGACTGATCGTCCGGGTTCAGATTCAGTTCTGCAGCGTCCTGTTGCAGATAACTTCGCGCCTTAGTTTCCTCATCGGTTAAGTGGAAATAAACAACAGCACCTACCTCATAGGGTTGTTGTGAAGACTATATGAGCTAAATATATAAAGCGGTTGGAGGCCCCTGGCACAAAATAAATGTTATGTGTTTAGCTCCTATGACGGTGGGGCAGGAATTTTGGAATGGTTGGGCCCTAGTTCAGCATTTTAAATACCCGGAGCGTTTCAGACAAGTTGGGGAGGGACTTGGACCTGAAGTCAAAAGAAGAGGGATGTGTTCTTTCTGTTCTCTGGGGTGGTGGGATGGGGCGGGCGGGGGGAGGAGGCAGGTAGATATTAGCGAAATGACTCGGGGCCCGGGTCGGGCATTGTACAAACCTACACGCATTCCTTGAGGAAACGGAGCATTAAGAATGGCACCAGGGGGGCTTCCCTGGTGGCGCAATGGTTGAGAGTCCGCCTGCCGATGCAGGGGACACAGGTTCGTGCCTCGGTCCGGGAAGAACCCACATGCCGCGGAGCGGCTAGGCCCGTGAGCCATGGCCGCTGAGCCTGCGCGTCCAGAGCCTGTGCTCCGCAACGGGAGAGGCCACAACAATGAGAGGCCCGCGTACCGCAAAAAAAGAAAAAAAAAAAAAAAATGGCACCAGGGGAAGGGCCACCAGTGGCAGTGATTTGAGGGGCGTGGCACATAAGGGGGCGTGGTTGGACGTGCCGTTTAGAATGGTTTAAGAGATAGGCAGCGATTGGCCTGGGCTTGGACCGTCCTCTGATGACCTGGGCCTGCCCCCTGTCCCTTTGGCAGACCCTGGTGCGGTGGTAGAGGCTCAGACGTCGGTGCCGTACGCCATTGTGGGCGGCATCCTGGCGCTACTGGTGTTTCTGATCATCTGTGTGCTGGTGGGCATGGTCTGGTGCTCAGTACGGCAGAAGGGTGAGTGGGGGCGGGGTCTCAAATTCAGCGAGGGGTGTGGTTGGTTGTGGCGTTCGGAAAGGGGTGGGGCCTAAAACACGATTCGAAAGAGGGCGGGCGTAGAGCCGGGAGGGGGAGGAACCTAGATCCAGGATTTGAAACCTGAGGCCCAGATCCCAAAAAGGGGCGGGTCTTTTGGTCCTGGACCCTAAAAGAGGTGAAGGGTTGAAGCTAAATTAAGACCATGCGTTTGAATTCCTAATTGCTGAGTTCGTTGGTAGCAGAACAAGGGGATACTGTCAAGAGAACGGATAAGGGTTGATCTTTCCGTGAACTTTTGGAGTCTTCCTAATTCTGCTTTTACCTCTTCCTCTGCCCCTGTTTTGCTATTCCCTGGACTTGATTCCCTCTCCCTGTATGTTCCGTCTCTCTCTTCCTTCGTCTGGTATGTCTTGTCGGCCTCCCTGTCTGACTCTTGGGTCCACACATATCTGTTGCCTCTGCCCCGGGGTCTGACACCCCTCAGGCTCCTATCTGACCCATGAGGCCAGTGGCCTGGATGAGCAGGGAGAAGCAAGAGAAGCCTTTCTCAACGGCAGCGATGGACACAAGAGGAAAGAAGAATTCTTTATCTGACCCCACCTCCACCCCAGGCATGGGCCTGGGCTGGGGTCCACCCCACTGCCAGCTGCAAAGACATTTACCAGAGTCTGGGATGGTGGGCTTCTCCCCCCACCACTAACACCTCAGACGCTTGGGCAGGGATGGGGGTGTCGGATGCCTGGGTCTCTGCAAGGGCCAGAAGCAAGGGCCCAGAGGTCTGGGTCCCCCAGGGGGGCAAGGGCCAAAGGTCCAGACCCCCAAGTCCAGGGAGGGCGGTAGGGATTGGGTTGGGGGAAGATAACTTGGGGAAGGCCAAGGCCCCTAGGCTGCAGAACCAGGTCTTGTGGGGAGGGGTCAGATTCTGGGAAGGGTGGGGTGGGCAGGGAAGGGGAACAGAGATATCTTTGGGGGTCCCAGACCCCATGCCAGCCATTGGAGGAGTTCCACAGAGCTCTGGGCACCTCTTTGCAAAGCCATGTTTGCACGGTGGGGGTAAGGGTGGGGGGAGGGTGTGGAAACAGGGATTCTGTGTCTTTGTGTCATATCTTTGATGGGGGCGATGAGGGAGACAGCCCCAACTTTTCTCCAATCCCCCCTTCCCCAGGCTCCTGGGCTCTCCTTCCCTCTACCTCCTTCCCCCACATCTGTCCCTTCCATATTTGTCTCTCTGTCCACCCACTCCTTGGGGGGCCTTCCCCATCTCTCCTCCAGGCCCCCTGGGGAGGGGGAAAGGAGTTTGGGGGGAGGGTGCGTTGCTCTCTATGGTTTTATATATAATATATTAAAAAAAATCAAAAATCTGTATGAAAATATCAGATTGCGCCCCCCTCCCCCCATTCCTGGCTTTTGCCCCCTTTTTCTTGTTTAAAAAAAAAACCACACATTTTGTACGGGGCAGGGAGGGGAACGGGGAGGGGGTTTGGCAATCCCACTAACCACCATTAAACTGAGGAGAGAACAAGTGTTTGGGGTGGCTGTGTGTCTGTCCCTCTGTCCAGAGCTGTACCATGTTGGGAGGGGTGCTGAACTGAGGGAGGAGGGAGGGAGGGTGATGGTTGCTGGTGGACGGTGTAGGCCATGAGCGGGTCCTTACTTCTCCAAGGGCACCTCCACCCTTCCAAGATACCTGTTTTTTTTCTGGTCAGTCTTTCAGCCAAAAGTCACCAAGTCTTGTCTCTTCAGTAGCCACTGAGCTACCCCATCCCCACCCAATAGCCTGGACCCTTCCCCTGGCTTACCCCCACCCCTAACATCAATCTCCAGAGGAACTTTCAATTACTCACATCTTGCCCTGTCAAAACCTGTCCCTGCCCTGCTCAAAAATCTTTCTCTAGCTCCCCTTCATCTCTAGATCAAGTCAAAGCCCCTTAGCCTGGCATTCCAGGCCCCTCATTCATTCATCTAAATTTTAGACAAGTGCTTCTAATTTTTGAGTCAAAAATATATTGACCTTACTCTAGTGCCAGTTGCTGCTCAAAGGGCTGGAGATGCCATGGTGAATAAAACAGGCAAACGTTAGGTGTTCCAGACAGCTTAGCACTAAGCGCAAACTTGATCCTGTTCTAGGCACTGAGGACCCAAAGTGAAAAAGGTTGACTCCAGTCTTAGCTTCACAAAGCTTTCATGAGGAAACCAGACTACAGCAAGGATGGAAAAAGTAAAACAAAACAAAAACTTAACTTCAGATTGCCATAAGTACTATTAATATAAAATACAGAGTAAGGGGATGTGGGTACTGTTTTCTTTTAACTTGTTATTTTGGAAAACATCAAACATACAGAAGTAGACAGGACAGTGAAGCCCCATGCATCTGTCACCCCAGCTTCAACAACCATCACCTCATAGCCAATCCTGCTTTACCCATAACCCGCTCACTTCTCTAAAGCCAGTCTGGAGGTGCTAATCTTAAAAAGATCGGAGGAAGCCTGTCACATTGACATCTGTGCCAGGATATGAATGATGAGCACAAGAGCAGCTACTCGAAGATCAGAGGGAAAAGCATCTTCAGGCAAAGGGAACAGCAAGGGCAAAGACCTGAGATGGTAAAGAGATTGGGGTGTTAGAGGGGAAGTGGAAGTAGACAGGATTGTATGGGGATGGGGGTTGAAGTCAGAGATGAGCAGGGTTAGACCATGTGTATAGCTCCTGGGCCATGATAAAGGGTTTGGATTTTTTCTAAATGTAACGGGATCTCATTGGAGAATCTTAAACTGGAATGTGAGTCACGTCCAGGAAGCCTGGAATTCTGCAATAGCTTCCTATATCTTCATTGTAAAGTCTGAGCTCCTCACGACGCCTGTAGGAGACTTTCCCCTCTCTGACTCTGTTCCAGGTACACTAAACTGCTTTCACTTCCTCCAACCAAGCAATTTTTTTTTGCCTCTAGGCCTTTGCCCTTGCTGTTCCCTCTGCCAGAAAGACTCCCTGGGGCAGGCGCCTCCTGTGGCTCCCACAGCTTCCTCTGCTTTACTCATCCCAAGTCTGCGGGTTGTGGTTCTGATTATGTGTGAATCTCCTTCCTTTGACTGGGGGGCCAGCAGGATAGAGACCGAGTATGTTCACTGCGGAAACCACGGTGCCCTCTAGAACAGGGCCTGACACACAAGAGAGCAATAAGTATTTATCCTGGTTATGGGGAGAGGGTTGTGAGGGTTGGTAAGGGTCTTGTCCCTTGTGCCCCCTCTCCGGATGCAAACTGATTCCGACTGAACTGAGGATGCCCGCTTCGCGCTAGTCCGCAGTCCCTGTGCGCATGCGCTATTGCCCGGCGTTTTCCATCCCGCCAAGCCCCTCATATGCTAATCAATGCGCTCCGGAGTATGGCCCCTCCGGGGAATATGCAAATCAGCTCTTCCATCGGCCGAGGCCTCCCATTGTCCCGCGCTAATATTATGCAAATGAGCAGGCCTCAGGTCCAGGATCCAGGCAGAGATGGTACCCCCACCCCACCCCCAGCGCATCCCATTCTCTGTAAGGCGCGTTCATGATCGATCACGCACGCGCAAGCCTTGCAGTTTCCCGTTCCGTCCGGCTGCGGACTGTACCAAGTAAACCCGGACAGCGAGGGACAAGGCCCGGAACCCCCTGCACGAGCCTTGTCGATGGCCCGACTCAGCCCCTCTTCCCACTATGCTACAGGAATGGTCTCTCTCGCCGCGCAAGCGCCCTAGGCTCTTCACGCCCCTCGCACTCCCTTCTACCCCACTTGCAGCGCAGGCGCAAAGCCTGGGCGTGCAGCCGCTGCCGCCGAGCCGGAGCTGGGGCCGCCAGCGCCGGTGAGTGTCCGGGATGGAGATGCGCGGGGCATGCTGGGAAGCGGGCACTACGGCACCGCTGCATGATGGGAGTGACGGCTCCCGTCACGGAGGAGCCGGCAGGAGTCTTGGGCCGTGATGGCTTGAGGGCGAAATCCAGGATCCCTTTTCTCCCCCAACGCATCTCCGTGCCGTCCTGGGGCATCCTGGGAAAATGGGACGCCGTGCCCTAAAGCATTGTGGGAGTCTGTCAGCTAGTTGTTATGGGCCTGGTGCATTCTGGGATTATCCTAGCTTCTTGTGGGGAACCGTCCCTTTTGTCATACACCTTCAGCTGAGCATCTTGGAAGCTTGGAGTGCTTCGACGAAGAGCGCCTTGGAAGGTGGTCATTATAGGCCCGAGGCATCCTGGGGAAAATTGCAGCAGCAGGGGGGACTGGTCCTTATGGTCCTGTCTAAGGTTTTGTTCTTGCCTCCTCTCCCTAGCGTTGTGGGAATGGGTGCCTATTATGTTCGCGCATGGCATCTTGGGAGTTGGTTGCTGTAGGCTCATGACACTGTGGGGTCTTCGGCACTGTTTGCGTTATGGTAGTGAGAGAACCTCATTTATGTCCCTCTAAGATCGTAGAAGCCTGTCTGGCCGCCATGTTCACTGTAGGAATAGTATTTGGGCACCAAGGACTGCCTCCAGCCGACATCTGGAATACTCTGGAAGGGGCTTTGTGTGATGTGGGCTTGGGGAAGGGTAGGCTGCACTGGTGGGCAGTGTCTTCTGCTAATCCCATAGGAAATTCTGATTGTCCCTGGCGTATGGTTGCCGGTTAAAATATAGAACGCCCAGTTAAATTTGAATTTCAGATTAACAACAAAGAACTATTTAATATACCCATGCTCCATGCAATATTTGAGGTGTACATTTCTAAAAGACTCTTTATGTGGAATTCAAATTTAACTGGGTATTGTATACATTTTTTTTTTTTTTCATCGGTACGCGAGCCTCTCAGTGCTGCGGCCTCTCCCATTGCGGAGCACAGGCTCCGGACGCGCAGGCTCAGCGGCCATGGCTCATGGGCCCAGCCGCTCCGCGGCATGTGGGATCCTCCCGGACCGGGACACGACCCCGCGTCCCCTGCATCGGCAGGCGGACTCTCAACCACTGCGCCACCAGGGAAGCCCTTTTATACTTTTATTTACTAAATCTGGCAACCTATCCTGGCATAAAGTAGAGTTCCCAAATTAAATGGATCCCTATAGGCAATAGGGTATCATGAGAACTCTCCTCTGCCAGTTATGAATCCTCTCTGTCCTTAAAGCCCAGTCCAAGTGTCTTTAGAAAGCTCGCCTGCCATTGATGCCAGCTTTCCCGTGCCCCAGCCTCCTCCAGGCTTCAATCCTAATCTTTTTCTCTTTAGTCCCCAGCATTAAACTCGACCCCTAGAGTTTGAAGGGAATCATGCGTTTTCCACCATATTAGCCAGTGCCCAGCACAGGCCTTGGTATATAAGAGGTGCAGCTGAGGCTGCCAGCCCCTTCATAACTTGCTCTGCCTGGCTCTCTACTCTCAGGGAGCACAGTGGGAGAAAAAGAAGTGCTCTGTGTGTGTGTGTGTGTGTGTAGGGAGTATTGATGAAGAGGAAGAGAAAGGAGAGGAGTCAGAGAAGGCTTCTTGGAAGAGGCAGAGGTGGTGTTTGGCTGAGGAAAAGTATAGAGGTTCTTGTGTTTGAGGTGGGCTTTGGAGAGAGAGTTAAGAGTTCTCCAGGCAGACATGGGGGAAGGAGCACATTCTAGACAGCAGTTGTAGGATTTACTAAGACCCACAGATGTGAAAAGTCCTGTTGTGCACAGGGAGAGGTGAGAAGTCTGGAATGGTGGGGGTTTATAGAGGGTTGGGGTTGCAGGTAGAAATAGCCACTGCTAATGGAGTACCTGCCACATACCACCAATTTATATCAACGAGCCTACTGAATCTTCAAAAAATCTTTTCCGCTGAAGGATCATTTTATGAGAGGTAGGATGACATGGCTTCAAATCCTAGTTCACCCACCTACCAGGTGGTATGATAATTCTCTTTGTGCCTCAATTTCCTCATCTGTGCAAAGGAGATAATAATGTCTCAACGTGTTTACAAGTATGTAAGTTAAGCCCTAGAAGCCCTCTTTGTACCTAGAAGGAAACAGGCTAGAGAAGATAGGTCCTTTGTTTGAAGCTACACAGCTAGAATGTGGCAGATTTAGGATTCAAACCTAGGCATCATCTTGCCAAAGTGTAAATTGATAAAGAATTAGGGCAGGGACTTCCCTAGTGGCGCAGTGGTTAAGAATCCGCCTGCCAATGCAGGGGACACGGGTTCAAGCCCTGGTCCAGGAAGATCCCACATGTTGTGGAGCAACTAAGCCCATGCGCCACAACTACTGTGCTCTAGAGCCTGCGAGCCACAACTACTGAGCCCGCGCACCTAGAGCCCATGCTCCGCAACAGGAGGAGCCACCGCAATGAGAAGGCCGCGCACCACAATGAAGAGTAGCCCCAGCTCGCCGCAGATAGAGAAAGCCTGTGTGCAGCAACGAAGACCCAATGCAGCCAAAAATAAACAAAAACTAAATTTAAAAAAAGAGTTAGGGCTGACATTCACAAATCAGTGCAGCCATATTAGTTTTTTAAATATAGAACTACTTCTAGACTGGTTGGTATATCACCACTATTCCAAGTAATCCCTACTCCCAGCTGCCACTTTGGACTCTTCCCCTCACCCCAGACTTTCCCACAGCCTAGCAAGGAAAGGGTTAATGCCTGGCATAGGCCCATGTTCCCCTCTCAGTTCTGATTGGTGCCCATGTTGGTACTCGCTGTTAAATATTTGGAATATTACCCTTCCCACCCCATTGAATGAGAACCAAATGGGGAAATTAAGGCCTACAGAGGGGCAGCGCCTGCAGTGAAGACTCTGTAAGCAGTCAAGGCCCTTGAGGCAGTCAAGGACAGGGTTGGGATCGTCTTTGCCTTGCCCACAACACTGAGTCCTGGGGAGGCAGATGCTATGTAAAAGTTTATTGAGTCATCACAGGCCTTTCCTTCCCCTGTCCAGCATCCTTCTCTACCTGCTGACATCCTGCATCAGAGGACTTGTGGCCTACGTGTGGCTGGGGAAAGCTGGCCAGGGAGGGACACTGCCCAGCTGCTGCTCTGCTCCTGTCTCCTGTCCCCTCCCCTGGCCATGACAGAAACCCGTGAGCCAGCTGAGACTGGGGGCTACGCCAGCCTGGAGGAAGACGATGAGGACCTCTCTCCAGGTGAGATGACCTTCAAGGTGGTGGTGTTGGCTTGACTGTCTTCCTGGTTTGGGATTGGGGCTCCACTGAGAAATCTGGACGGGGAGTGGCTCCATACCTCGCTAGGTTTTCTGTTCTGATTAGGACTCTGTGCCCTGCTAGGGGATCCCTTCCTGCTGAGACTTCTGGGGGTTATAGATTGGCTGGGATTGCTCTCCTTGTTGTGATCGCTTTCTTTGCTGGAAGTTCTGGATCGGCTGTGGTCTCTCTTCTTTCTGGGAGTTCTAGATCGGCTGTAATCGTTCTCCTTGCTAGAAGTTCTAGTTTGGCTGAGATCTCTCCCCTTGCTGGAGGTTCAAGATCATCTGAGAGCACTCTCTTTTCTGGGGGTTCTGGATCAACTGTAATATCTTTCCTTGCTGGAGGTTCTAGATTGACTGTGATCTTTCTCTTTTCTGAGGGTTCTAGATTGGCTGTGATTTCTTTCCTCGCTGGAGGTTCTAAATCGGCTGTGATCTGTTTCCTTGCTGGAGATTCTAGTTTGGCTGTAATCTCTCTCCGTGCTGGGGGTTCTGGAGCGGCTGCAACCGCTCTCCTTACTGGGCGTTCTAGACAGGGTGCAACCTCTCTCCTTACTGAGTGTTCTAGATCGGCTATGGACTCTCCTTGCTGGGGCTTCTAGACCATCTGCGACCTCTCTCCTTGCTGTGGGTTCTAGATCGTCTGTGACCTCTCTCTGTGCTGGGGCTTCTAGACTGGCTGTAACATCTTTCCCTTTTGGGGGTTCTAAATCGGTTATAACTTGTCCCCTTGCTGCAGATTCTAGAGTGGCTATGTCTCCCCATCTGACTGGGAGTTCCCTTCCGGGTATGACTTCTTGCCCTGCTATGATTTCTCTTCCAACTGTGACTGCTCACCCTGCTGTGGGCCCTCTCCCTACTGCGACTTCTTGCCCTTCTGGGCATTCTAGACCAGCTGCGACTTCGGGGCTGGCTGGGGGTGCTAGACTGGCTGTGACTTTGGGACCTGCTGGGTGCACTATGTTGGTTGTAACTCTCGACCCTGCTGAACACTTCAGTAGGGCTGTAACTCCACCCCTGCTGGGGGTGATCATCTGACTATAACTCTTCACCCTCCTCGATGACGATGGAGATGGGCAGTAACCTTTCTCCTCGAAGGGAGTTTTAGTGGGGCTATAACTCTCTGCCCTACTGGGGGATACAGCCAGGCTGTAACTCTTCCCCATATGCAAGGCTTCTGGGGGGCTGTAGCTCCTCTTTCTGCTCACATTTCTAGGCTGGCTGTCACTCCTTTCCCGGTTGTTGGTTCTCAACTGGCTGCAACTCTTCCCCCAACTCTGTTTTTGCTGGGAAGTAGGAGTTCTCACCCTGCTGGGCTTACCTGGTCTGGCACCATTAGTTCTTATCCTGCTGGGAGTGCTGGCCCTGTTGGCTCACCTCTTGGAGCTGCAGCTTCCCCTTCTGCCGGGAGTTCTGCCCCGGCTGTGGGTGCCTCTGCGCCAGGGGCGTCTTACCCTGCTGGCCTTGCTGGCTTTGCTGGCCCTGGTGTCAGTGCTAGCTTTGCTAGGCGTTTGGGCCATGCCATGGGCTCGGGACTTGTTGCTGGGCTGGTTAGAAGGGGCTGCCTTTGTACTTGCCCATTTGGGAGATTTGGAACTGCTTGGGCTCGTGACCAAGTTAGCGGCAGTCAAAGGTTTAGTGGACACTGGGGGGCTGTTGGGCATTGCCGATTCGGTGGTCTTCAAGGAGGCAGGAGGATTGGGAGACGTTGCGGGCATCAAGGGTCCCACGGACGCTGGAGACAATGCTGGGCTTCCGGGCTCTCATACGTGGAGAAGGCGTGGTGGCTGCGAAAGGGCTTGTGGTCCAGGAAGTCACGGTGAACACAAAAGGCCTGGTAGCCGTGAGTGACCACCTGATTGCCTTTCCCAGGCCAACTTCGTGAAGTCACAGTGGGCGGTGAAGACTCTGGAGGAGAGGTGATGTGACGTCAGAGGTGGGAGAAGAAAGAGGGGTGGGGCCCCAGCTCAAAGCTGGAGGTGTTTCGTCTGTGGTTTGCAGCCGTTCAGCAAATGCCTCCCCAGGCTGCCTTACGCTCAGCATCGCTAGGGACACAGAGATGGGTCAGACCCAGGTCCTGCCTTCCAGGAGTCTCCAGTCTCCAGACCCAGACTGTCACTGTCCAGGCTGTCAGGGTGTGTTAGGGGGCAGGGAGAGCCCAGATGAGAGAGGCACTGACCGCCTGGGCAGTCAGGGAGGACCTCACAGAGGAGGTGACGTGGAGCTGGCGCCTTAAAGAGGAGCAGGAGTTTGCTAGTCGAGAAGGAGAGGGTCGCCCCAGGTGGGAGAAGAGCAGAGGCGAAGGCCTGGAGGAGGGAGAACAGGGCCACCCTTGTTCATTCAATCCACACATCCCACTGGGGACCCCAGATGAGTCAGAGCTGCCCCTGAGGGGTTCCTAACCTGAAGGAGGAGACGTTCTGGGGCCCAGATGGCTACAGCCTTTAGGACAGTGACAGGGGAGATGGAGCCAGGGTGGAGGGAACAGGGGAGAGACCCTCTGCCTGAAGTCATCGGGGGTGGTGACTTCATGGAGGACAGAACCTGTGCTGGGTCCTGAAGGATGAGTAGGAGGTCGCCAGGCAGATAGAGTGGGGATCGGCGTTCCAGGCAGAAGGACCAGCCCACGCCAAGGCCTCAGGAAACATTTGTTAAATGGCAGACAGACAGCAGGACAGAGGCAGGAACAAGTAAGAGACAGAGAGAGCTGCAGGGAAGGACGGACGCTCAGCAAACATAACCTGTTCTTCTGAGCTGGGTGATGCTGGGGACCCAGCGATGAGTCAGACCAGGCCTGCCCGCTGGTCTAGTGGGAAAGGACTTTGGACGGGCACAGAGCTGAGGGTGCGGGGCTAGGATAGCCAGGGGGCAAAAGCAAGTGACCGGCTGCCTGGGATTAGATCTGGGATGCCCTCACCAGGGAGGAAGGCCTCCTTCTGGGTCCTTAAAGGACAACAGGAGACATACCTAGCAGAGGGAATGGCATGTGTGAAAGCCGCAGAAAAGCTCTGTCAAATTGAACGCCAGGCACAAAGAAAGTGTTCTAGATGCTAGGGACGCAGTCATGAGCCAGACGAAGTCCCTGCTTTCAGAGACAGGCAGTAAACGTATAAGCAGGTGTTACATACAATACCTTGAGGAGAAAAATAAAGCAGAGTTAGGGGGCGTAGAGAGTGCTAGGGAGGGATTGCTGGTTAGACAGACTGACCAGGGTTTCACCGAAGTGACACTTGAGCAGAGATGTGACAGAGGGGAGGGATCAAGCCTTAGTCCGTCTGCAGAAAGGGTGGCAAAGGCCCTGAGGTGGGTGCCGGCCTGGGGAGTTGAGGGACGTGAGGAGGCAGTGGGGCCGGCTCAGTGGTAACGAGGTCCCTGTGCGCTGCCGGGGGAAGCTGAGGAAGGGCGGCCAGTGGGTGCAGGGCTAGGCTGTCACAGTCCTAGGAGATGCTTTGGGCAGGCTCCTGCCACCATGTCTGTAGAAGCTGGTATTTTGCTGCCGCCCTATGGGGGCTCCCCTCTCCACACCCGCCATAACAGTTGTTGGTGTCCCCCTTCCTGTACATTGACTTTCCATTTTTTCTTCTTTTTTAACCCTAAACTTGTCCTAGGCATGTCCTTCATACCCATGAAATCACAGTAATATAGCTATACTTATAAATAAATATTTTAATTCATTTAACTAGATATTTATATATATATATATATATATATATATATAAAACCATGTAGATCAGAGTATGTATATGTGTTTTAATTTGCTGAAGTACCTATTAAAGTGTTTGTCTCCCTAAAATGATCCAGTGTAGGCCATCACCCGCATTTAGCATTTTCCCCGTTTAGCTGTGTGACTGGAGGCCAGTGAGTCGCCTAACCTCCCCATGCCTCAGTTTCCCCACTTGTCACTTAGGGATAATAGTACCTCCCTCAGGGTTGTTGTAAGGATTAGTTGAGTTAATATATAAAAAACAAGGGTCTTAAAATAACAGTGGACACTGTCATTGTTGTTTTTATTACTCCTACGTCTCCTACTTTGTTCTTTATAAACCCCTAAGATGCAGTTCTTGCAAGACGTTCATTTGCTTGACACACAGATACGGCCTGTTCTGCACGATGGGGATCCATCTGTGGGGAGAGCAGGGTCGGGCCCAGGCTGCCCTCTCCATACTGTGGCGAGTCTGAACGGGGCTCAGGGAGGGGAGAGCTGGGCACAGCCCTCTGTCCCCTGATGCCGCCGTCTTTCCCCTTCCACCCCCTCTAGGCCCCGAGCATTCCTCTGACTCCGAATATACTCTCTCAGAGCCGGACTCCGAAGAGGAAGAAGATGAGGAGGAGGAGGAAGAGGAGACCACTGATGATCCCGAATATGACCCCGGCTACAAGGTGAAGCAGCGCCTGGGGGGGGGCCGGGGGGGCCCATCCCGCCGGGCCCCCCGTGCAGCCCAGCTCCCGGGCCCCCCAGCCCAGCCCTGCCAGCTCTGTGGCCGCTCAGCCCTTGGGGAGGCCCCACCGGGCACCCCACCTTGCCGGCTCTGCTGCCCCGCTACAGCCCCCCAGGAAGCGCCAGCTCCTGAAAGCAGGGCCCTCGGGGAGGAAGAGGAGGAGCCGCCTCGGGCTGGGGAGGGCCGACCAGCTGGGAGGGAGGAGGAGGAGGAGGAGGAAGAGGAGGAGGAGGGCACCTACCACTGTACCGAGTGCGAGGATTCCTTTGACAACCTCGGGGAGCTGCATGGGCACTTCATGCTGCATGCCCGGGGTGAGGTGTAGGCAGCACCCCGACCTAGGGAGCTTGGCAGAGGGGTGGGGTGGGTGGGGTGGGAGGAGGGGGCTGAGGACATCGGGGTGGTCACGGTGGTCATGGGGATGGGGTCCCACCGATCTGTGTCGTCTTAGCAGTAGTTGTGTGAAAGCCAGAATAAAAGCCAAATTCTGTGTGTCGGCTGAGTGTGCATTTGAGGTCTGTGTGTGTGTGTGTGTGTGTGTGTGAGCTTGAGTGTGTAAGGCGTGCGCCTGGGCATTTACCTCACCATCCCTGGGCTTCTTGGGGAAAGCTAAGGATGGTTGTTGCCAAGATAATTAATGTTTACTAAGTGCATATGTTCAGTGTGGTTCCCATGTATTTCATCATAGACCCCGTTATGTACAGGCTCAAACACAACAGAATTGTCTTGCTCACATCATAGTCCAGGATGGGTGTTTCAGGTTGGCAGGTAACCTCCATATGGTGATTTGGGGACCCAGGCCATCCTGTAAGCCTTTTGTCATTCACATGGTCATGGCTGGGTGTCCATGGCCTGGGTTCTGCCAGAGGAAGAGGAAAGAGAGCCTGGAGAGGTACACATGTTCTCTTAGAAGTCCCAGCCTGGAGGTGGCACATAGTGCTTCCACTTATGTTCCTTTGCTGAGAGATGTCACATGGCCACAGCCTACTGCAAGGGAGTCTGGGAAAGGCGGTCTAGCCAAGTGCCCAGAAAACGGTTTGTGGAAGACAGCTAGTGCTCTCTGCCACTTCATCCAAGAACCTTCACAAAGAGGACTTTAATTATAATCATAGCTCTGCTTCCTGAGCGCTTCCTGGGTGCCAAGAGCCAGTCCAAGAGCTTTATGTATATTGACTTAGAGAAGTTGTGCATCTAGGAACTTACAAAAATAGAACTTTAATTATAATTACAGCTGCCATTTTCCCAGCACTTACAGAGTGCTGCATTTTATTTACATGAGCTCATCGGGTCCTTAGAATAACTCTGCGAGGTAGGGACTGTGATCCATTAATTCATTTAACAAATATCTTTTGAATACTTGCTGTGTGCTAAGCATTGGGAACACACCAGTGAATAAAATAAAATCCTTGTCCTCGTGGAGCTTACATGGAGGTGGGAAGGGGCCACCGGTGGGGAAAGATAGTAAACAAAAAGTAAACAAGAAAGATGTAACATATGCTGGATGGTGGTAAGTGCTGCGGAGAAAAATAGAGAAGAGAAGGGAGAACAGTTCTGGAAAAGGGTGCAGTTTTAAATAGTGTAGTCCTCCCTGAGGAGGTGACAGAGACCTAAGCAGAGACCTGAGAAAGGAAGGGAGGTAGCCTGGCACACGGGTGGGAAGAGCTATCCAGGCGGGGTTGAGGGGGGGACAGGAGCCTGCCCCACGTGTCAGTTAGGCAAGAGCGGCTGGAGGGATGAGGTTAGGGGAACAGAGGGTCAGCTTATTACAGCCTCGTGGAAACACAGGCTCTTGCTCTGAGATGGGAAGTACTAATTCACAGAAGCTTGGCACTGAAGCTCCTTTGAAATTAGAAGCCTAATTATAATAATAGCTACCATTTACTGAGCATTTACTGTGTGCCAAGCTCTGTTCTAAGGCGCTTTACATGTGTTAACTCATAGAAGCTTGGCAACTAAGAACCTTCAAGAATAGAACCTGAATTACCATAATGGCTCACAGCGGACCAGGCCCTGGGCTAAGCGCTTTATATGGACGATCACATCGGATCCTTACGAGGTAGGGACTGTTACTTATTACTCATTCATTCAACAGTGATTTATTGAGCACCTAGGAGATGCAGGCAGTATTTGGGGAGCTGGGAGTAGAGTGGTGAACACAATGAACAAAAATCCCTGCCTTTGTGGAGGTTATATTATAAAGGGGAAAACAGAGACTTGAATATTTAAGTAAAACATTTAGAATGTTAGAAGGTTATAAGTGCTGTGGAGGAAAAGAGAAGGGGGATGGGGAGGCTTGTGTGTGTGTGAAGCAGTTTCAAATGGGGTAGTCAGGAAAGGCTTCACTAAGAAGGTGACATCAGAGCAGAGACCTAGAGGAGGAGGAACAGGCCATGTGGCTGCGGGAACAGCACGTGCAAAGGCCCTGAGGTGGAACCTGCTTGGGATGTTTGTTGAAGCGCACTTGGGGCCACAAGGCTGTTGCTGAGGAAGGCAGCGGGGAGACTGGTGGGAACACAAGAGCAGAGAGGAGCAGAGAAAAGCAGAGGGGAAGAGGACCGGGTCACACAGGCCATTAATACTGACTCTGACTTTCTCTCCGAGTCTGTCATAATCATCATAATTCTTAGAGGCGTAGGGGCTACTATCATGACCATTTTACAACTGCTATAACCAGGGCATAGAGAGGTTGAGTAATCTTCTAGAGGTCACACAGCTGGGAAGAAGCAGAGGCCAGGTTTGAATCCAGACAACTGGAGGTAAGGCACCCATTCTTAGCCACTAAGCCACACACCAGAAATGGCTGTCCACAGCCACCATCTGACTTGCAGGAGTGTATTTGGTCTCCAGAGTTATTGAGGTTTTCTTAATCACGTTGGTTACCAGCATTTAAAAATGGGCGGGTTTGACACAAAGATGGAAGTTTCTGGCTTCCTTGTGAGATTGATTGCTGAACCCACAATCCCATGGGGCAATAGTTTGCTGGAGCTGAATAGGGGTCACCTCCTATTAATGGGGCATTCCCTCCCGCATGCCCAGTCCCCACTGTCTAGCATCTGGACCCCTTACACCCTGCTTGCCTCACTGATTTATGGTACCTGGTTGGCCCCAAAGAGCATTTACATTCTGACGCCTGTTACAGGACCTTGACCAAAGCATCTTTCAAAACCTATACTTTTCATCCTAGAAGCTCAGAATCCTATATTTATGCACTCTTTTGAGACTTTCATAACCACTATAGCTTAGCATCATTGAATCTCAGAATCATCAAAGCAGAAATTCACAGCTCATTAAAACAACATGGATGGATCTTATTTCCTGGAGCAGCATGCCTAAGCCCTCTTCTGCCCTAAGACAGGTATTTCTAAGCATAGAAGTAGCGAATTATCCATTCATCATCAGAAGTTCCTAAGGATCACGAGAGACTGGGAATCAAGAGACCCAGTCTACTGCCAGTGGGGTCATTCAGTTCTTCAGGGCCCAGGCAGGATATGGAGACCAAGCTAGGAATTCCAGAGGATTCAGTACCGGGAATTGGTTACACAGGTACTGAAACGCTGAGAGCACAAACATGGAAAAGTGAGGTAACTGAGAAATTAGTGTCTGCAAGAAGCTCCCACCTCTAGGACTGGGATGCAGAAAGAGAAGCGCAGTGACCAGAATCCAGTGGGAGCTTGGTGGGCAGGCCACGCCACGTGTATGGCTGGTGCAGGGATTGGCTACCACACAGCTGCTGCTTAAACCCCAAGAGGGGCACAGTGCCTTGTGCTGAGAGTGTAGAAAGGTATTGGAGCCCGAACTGCTGCTGGAGGGGTTCCAGCAGGAGCCCACGGCAAGGTGAGTCCCTTCTGCCTCTTCCGACCTTCCTTCTGCCTGTACCTCTTGTGGGATGAACTTAAGGAAGCCAGCTGTCCAGGGAGTCTGGGAAGCAATAGCTGCCGAAAGCCCAGCCTCACGGAGCAGTGTGGAAGGGTGGGCTGAGGCTGAGAAATAGGTAAACAACTGGGCACAGTCAAGGAGTTCTTTCTTGAGCCTCCATGGTAAGCACTGTCCTAGGTGCTGGGGATGAAGCAATGAGGAAGACAAGCCACTTGCCCTCAGAAGCTTGGATTCTAGAGGAAGGACCCAGATGATGACAGAAACACAGGTGTGATAATTCCAAGTGTTGAAGAGTGCTGGGGATAAACGAAATCAGGCTAAGGGTTGGATGTGCTGTTTTAGCCAAGGACGACCTCTCTGAAGTGGCAGGGATTGAGACCTGAATAATGAGTAGGCAGCCTTGCAAAGTTCTGGCTAAGAGGGAACAGCAAGTGCAAAGGCTCTGAGGCAGATGCCAGGCTGGCATGTGTGGCTAGAGTGCAGTGAAAAGGACAGAACCGGGAGGGAGTTGAGATTGCTTAATGGGCCAGGACCCAGTCAGTGTTGGGTTTTGTGGGCCTGCGTAAGGCCTTTGGATGTTACTTGTGGGGTGCCTTTGGGGGGTTTTGAATGAGGAGTGATGTAAGCTGACTTACATATATACGGGGTGGTCTGTAGTAGAGAGACTGGAAGGGTGGGGGGAGCAGTAGTGATCGCAGACCCAGCCTCCTGCTGTCTTCTTGCTCTGCCATCCCGTTGTCGCTCTCATGGTCCAAGACAGCTGGATACCGTGTCCACATTCCAGACAGGAAGGTGGAGGAAAGGCAGGTTCCTTTCTGAAGCTTGAGGACTCCACCCAGGAATTTAGTCAGAACTCAGTCACATAGTCACATCTAGCTGCACGGAAATCTGGGAAAGGCAGTCTTTGTAGCCACCGTGTGCCTAGCTAAAAAGTGGAAGACAGCTCAGTCTCTACCATATCCATCTCACCTGTGGGCTTTCAAAATATCCCTCAATTCAGAGTCTGTGGTTATTGTATGCAGGTCTGTGATTACCGTATGCAGGGCATCGACCATTGTCTCTAGGGGCAGGGCAGGTAATGCAAGGGAGTAAAACTGGTCCAGTGGAACTCAGCCCAGGGTTGGGCCTTTCAAGAGCTGAAAATAGGACCTTAGTGGAATATCTCCCTGTGTTGGCCAAATACAACAGGAAACAGAAGGTATCTCTGTTTGACTCCAAACCAGTTTCCCCACAGGGCCAGGCCAGGTCTGCCCTGAGCTCCCCACTCCCCATGCCCTTATGTTCTCTGGGAATTCCTGCTCAAAAGCCAGAGTTCCTTGTTTAGACATTTTATTATGGACCTTTTGTTTTTAGATACTATTTCTGTTTATTCATGCCATCTCACCTACACATACAAAAAATATTCCGTGACCAGAATAGTACATAAAATTATTTAAACGAACAATAAATTATCTGGGGAGGAGGAGGGCAGAGCCATCCAATGCCATGGCCCCTCCTTGAGTGGGAAAGGCTGGCAGGGGGTGGGAAGAGACAAGGGCCCAGATTGCAACCCTCACATGACTCAGTCCAGCCTCCGACTTTGCTGTCCCATCCGCAAAGGCTCAAGTTGCTCCACGTGTGGGACCCATTCGGTGGCATTACAGGCAGGCAACACCTCACTTTCCCTTCCCCATTCAGGCCCAGATCCAGGCACTTGGCTCTTGCAGCCCCATTGCATCCACCTGGGAAGAATTAATGGTGGTAACACAATCTGCAGCTAGTTATGATTTCAAACTATTTAATTGGGAACGAGGAAGGTACAAATAACAAATTTCCCTTTCTTGTTAATTTCTTTTTTTTAAAACAAAAGATCTCACTATTGTTTGATTTTACTGTTTCCCTGAAGGCTTTTGTGTTCTCCAAAGACAAAAGCCCTCAATGAGCATCTTCTGGGTCCTATTGCAGGAGTCCTTTGCCTGTCCAGGGAGGAAAGTAAATCCCTCCCGTCCCATATCAGATGGCTGTCCCACCAGCCACAGAGCTTCCAGTGCCCTAGGGAGGGCTGGAGCCACACTCAGAGCTCGCCCCGGGCGTGCCGGATGTAGTGCTGATGCAGCCCTGCTTCCTGGGCAAAGTCCTGCCCGCACTCAGTGCAGGCGAAGGGGCCAGGAGGGGGGTGGGCCTCGTGCGCCTGGCGATGCCGCCTCAGAGAAGCGGCCTGCCCAAAGGTCTTGCCACAGTCAGGACAGGGGAAGGTGGGTGGCGTGGTGGTGGGCGCAGCCGGCTGGGAGGGCCTGGCCGCTGGACCGTGGCTGCGCTGGTGGGTGATGAGGGCCTTGGAGGAGGGGAAGGAGCGGGCGCACGTGAAGCAGATGAAGAGGACCCCCTGCAGCTTCTGGGCCACGAAGTCCGCTGGGTGCTCCCGCTTCATGTGACGCTCCTGGAACTTGGCGTCTGCGAAGGTGATGAGGCAGCGGGTGCACTGCAGGGCCCCCAAGTGGCCTGAGGGACATGAGGAGAGGTTGGGGGAGGCCAGCAGGAGACTCGAGGGCCTCTCCCAGCCTCAGAATCGCACCAACAGTGAGCATGCAGGGCTTACTATGTGCCAGGTGCTATGCCAGGCCTGGACAGCAGACTTACTGGACCTGTTTTACGGGTGAGCAGACTGAGGCTCAAAAAGATTAGGGAACTTGCCGACAGTCATGAAGCTAAGAAATGAAATGGCGGAGTCAGGACTGGACCCCAGGGAGTCTGCCCTTCCTACAGAGCCATGTGATTAGAGCACAGCCTCTCGAGCCAGACTGCCTGGAACTGACTCCTGGTTCTACCGCTGCCGAGGCAAGTAGAAACGGCGTTTTCATCTGGAAAATGGGGTAATGATCATATCAGTATCTACTTTATAGGGCTGTTGTGAGGAATAAACGAACTAACGTATACAAAGTGCTTAGAACGGTGTTACACAACGGTTTGCAATAATTATTGTTGAGAAAGAAAAGAAGCCCCACAACTAGGAGCTGGCCTGGCACTCACAGCCAGGCCTTGGTGTTCTCCTGTTCAGCATAAACTGTTTCACAGAACATCGTCAGACAAGGCCATGCTGTGACTGAGACGAATCAAGACAAGACCATGCCATGATGCCTTCTAAACACAGACAAAACGTGAACACTGTCCAAGCCACGACAATGGCCAGACACCCCCCCCCACCCGCGTCGTGGCTAATATGAGTGCCTGCTGCTGCTTTACCAGTTACACCTGGAGCCTTGCTTTGTTCCTCCCTCCTTCTAGGTAAGATTTATTAAGATAGCCAGCCATGTAATTGCCCCTGCTTCCTGGCAGCATCCATCCACAGCAAAACCCCTTTCTTGAACCGTTCCCCAAATCACCTACCACAAGCCTAAATCATGTAATAAGTCCTTATTACTGAGATGCCCCACGGTGTGTGTGCTTCCTCAGCGCAGTGAGCAATAAGCCCAACTTGGTCAACTCCAGGTGTGTTCCTGGTGGTCTCTGGCTGGAGAGCATTGACACTGTGGCTTTCATCGTTATAAATACTTAACCTCTCTTTGCCTCGGTTCCCTCATGTGAAAGTGATAATTACCATTTTCACAGAGTCTGTTAGGAGGACGGAATGAGATAACAAATGTTAAACTCTTAGAATGCACCTAGCACATAATAAGCATTCAGTAGAAGCTGTTGCTATTATCCTAGGTCGAACTGGCTACCTTCATTAACATTAAACTTTCCCCTTTTCTGCCGCCCGTGAGCCCTTTTGACATATAGGGAAACTGAGGCCCGAGTCACACTGAGAGTCTGGGGCAGAGTTGGGACTGGGGCTCTCTGCCCTTTCCCAGCCACCTCTCCCACTCCAAGCCTCTCCGGATGCCACTCTGTGCCTCTGAACTGCATCCCATTCATGCTTATGTGGATAGAGCAGGATGGGTACGTCTGAGGGTAATAAGGGTAGGGGTGGGGAGTAGCAGGTCCTGGGAGGGCAGCTCAGGGACCATTAACAGCTCCTTCCCAACAGGCAAATCCCCGCAACGCCCTGGACACTGAAATGCTATAGAAATCCTTTTAGCATCACAGCTCCTGCACCCCACCCATCTCTGGTCAGCAGTACTCACAGATGTCACCTCCCGGACTTTGGGGACTTCTCTCCTTGGACGAATCCTGCTGCTCCATAGTCTCTTTGGGGTGCCGGTCCTCCATGGTGACTGAGACCCCTCTGGTCAGGAGAGGAGCACGCATGACAGAACAGTAAATCAAGTGAAATCGCTTTATCTACAGCGAGTCTTAGAGGGCCCGCCAATCCTATGACCTTTGACAGGCTTGGCTTTGCCAGCCTTTGGCCGACCCCCCACGAGATAACATCTCCTTGAATTCTAACCTTATAGAGCAGCTCGCTAGAGAAGATTCAATCCTCCCAGAAGATTCAACTCCCCGGGTTTGTGACTCCCCTTAGAGCCTTCTCACTTGCGTGAGACCTCTGACCTATGCCTCCTACACCAAACTAACTCCCTGAACTCAGAGCGCGGGACCCTTGATCTTTGACACCAGCCTCATCCCCTTCTCTCCCACCTGTCTTGAGGCAGGTGGTAGTACCCACTCTTTAGCCTGCCTCCTTCCGGGAGACATCTTTCTCTGACATCCCGAAACTCTTATTGCACCTAGAGCCCCCGCTTCCCACGCGCGCTTTCAGCCGCCGTGACCCGCTGCCCCATGCACTGCCCTCGGCTCCCTCCCGAGGCTGGTAGCCCAGGCCTCTGCTCTTCTCCAGACAGCAGAGGGCTGCCTTTCGTTGCGCCTGTCAGTTGCTCGTCACAGCGCCGTCACCCGAAGGGAAGCGGCGTAGGGCCCACCGAGTCTCAGAGTCCCGGTGGTTTCCACAGCCTTTCGCCTGAAAAGCTTTTCGAAGCCCAGATCTCGGGTTGCCATCCGACTGCACTGATTCAGTCGCGCCAACCCGGTCCTCAAAATAATGGGAGGGGTCCTTCGCTGCACTGGGGTGCGTAATGATGACGCTGCAAGCCTCCCTTGCCGTACTGACCTAAGCTTATTGCGCAAGTGTGTTAGGCGCTCCTGGCGCGCACGCGCTTTGGCTCCCTCATTGTTCAAGGTTCGGCGACCGCCGAGGAGAGCGAGCGCCCTTCGGCCGTTCTGCGCAGGCGCTGCAAAGGGCCCTGTCCCTGAGGTTACGCTTTCGAGATACACCCCCTCCTAAAAGGAATGACGTCAGGTTAGAGCCCCCGGAAAGGGTCTGGACATCCCCAAATCCCGGCGCTTTAGCCTCATGGGCCTCGGTCCTCGGACCCCAGAGGCGGGGCTTCTCAGCGGCTGACCGACTGCTACCGACTGCGCTGTCCCGTGTGCCGGCTGTTTGCTCGGTCGGTGATTTGGAAGGGAGGAGTGAGGGGTAAAAACATCTGTGTCCCTGGGGGAGGAGGGGGCTAGAGGGCGATTTCTGAGTTTTTGAAGCGTAAAGGGAAACGCATCCAGAAAGAGGGCGGACAGGACTCCCAGGTCCCTGGGGAGTAGGGCCTGGGCGCCAGATTTCTAGGTGCCTGGGAGTGATACCCGAGAACGAAAGAAGTGGACTGGGTAAAAGGCTGAAGTCTGAAACCAGAGTGGGGAAGCTAGGAAAGAAAACGGTTGGGTGCTCCGTGACCCGGGTCTTCCTCTCTCCCCGCTTTCCAGCCATGCCTCCGCCGCGGGGTGACGTGACCATCTTATTCCTGGGGCCTCCGGGCTCGGGAAAGTCTGCTCTGATCGCAGCGCTGTGCGACAAGGATGTGGAGACGGTAGAGATCCCCGACGGACGGCTGGATTCCGGGCTCCCCAGCCTGAGAGCTGCAGGCCCAGGCCTCTTCCTGGGCGAGCTGAGCTGCCCACCTGCAGCGCCGGGGCCCTGGGCAGCGGAAGCCAACGTGCTGGTGTTGGTGCTGCCCGGCCCCGAGGGGAATGAGGAACCCTTGGCCCCAGCGCTGGGGGAGGCAGCGCGGGCCGCCCTGGCCCGAGGGACCCCGCTGCTGGCTGTGCGGAACCTCCGTCCCGAGGAGTCACAGCATGTAGCCCAGGCCCGGGATCAGACCGCAGCCCGGCTGGACAGCGCCGGGTTGGGCGCCGCGCCTCTCTTTGTGCTACAGACCGACTGCCGCAGCAGCGACGGCTGCGAGGAGCTGGAGCGCCTGCGGGCGGCGCTGCGGAGCCAGGCGGAGGCGCTGCAGAGGTGAGCGCGGCGTTTCAGGGTGGGTTGAAGAGGACCGGTGCTTTATTTAGTCTGTACTTCCCACCCCTAAGGTGCTCTTTGAGGTCTGTGAGACCCCGCCCTCAGCGAGTTTGGGGCCAACCTTAACGGGATATCTGCTGGAAGCCTTGCTCCCTCGTCCAAATCCCGACCCTCAGCGCAGGTTTTGAGGTCCACGAGGTTCCACCTCAAACTAGCGCTCTGTGCTTGACCCTTTTCTATCATCTAGGCCAAGGGTCAGCTAGAAGTCCGGACCTGTCATCCAGGTTCCTTCCGCCTCCCGCGAGCGCTCTGAGGTCATGAGCCCCCGCTCCCTCGCGAGAATTCTAGGAGGGGCCGGGACCTAGCGCCCAAACACTGCCCCCAGGCCAAAGTGTGAACGAGGGCTCACTCTCTCCAGGCAAGCTGGTGATCCCCGTGAAGCTTTTACCCGAAGACTCCACTCTCCAGTCTTCACCCTCCTGCCCACCATCTGCTTGGTTCTCAAGCGACCCCAGTCCCCGGAGAGCCACATCCTAAGCGAGCTTTGTCGTTTCGGGGGCCCTCCCCCACTTCCTTTTTCTAATCCCGTCTCGTTTCTGTGTCCACTTGCTGGCTACCTCCTGAATTTTCTCCCCCAACCCCAAGCGGCCTCCTTTTATAGACGTCAAAACGAGGCTCAGGGAGGGGCAGCCTCTCCCCCAGGCCCACCACTCGTCTTTCTTCCTTAGCTGCACGTCCTTGGTAAGAACTAGTAGATGCGGGTTCTCCCCTTATCTGTCTTTACAGTCCTCCTAACTCCTAGTCTCAGGAAAGAGCGCCCTTGGTGACCTTGCCCTTGTCGAATAGGGCTCGATTTTCGTTTAGTCCTCAATACAGTCGCCATTTTTTCTTTGCTCTAAACTCCATTCTCTATGAGTTTTGCCCCGCCCAGCAGGGCTTTTTCTTAATCCTACAGGTCCCTCGGAAAGACCCGCTCTCGGCTTGGTTGGCAACCTGATTTCTGATTTCAATCCAACCGTCCCACCCCTTCTTTAAGCCCCTCCCTTTTCTTCATAGCCTCTGATTCTGTTTCTGTGCCATTAATCTGGCCCCTCCCTTTCCTGATTATTCGGAAAAGCTCCACCTTGTCATCATAGCCCAGTCCTGTCCCCCTAGCCCAGCGCGCCAGCATTTAGCCCCTCTTCTGCCCTTGACCCCATCGCTCCCTTTCTCCGCAGGCTCCTGCCACCGGCTCAGGATGGCTTCGAGGTGCTGGGCGCTGCAGAGTTGGAGGCTGTGCGCGAGGCCTTCGAGACGGGTGGCCTGGAGGCGGCGCTGTCATGGGTTCGGGCCGGCCTGGAGCGACTGGGCAGCGCGCGCCTGGACCTGGCCGTGGCCGGTAGAGCTGACGTGAGCCTTGTGCTGAACATGCTACTCGGGTTAGATCCTGACGACCCAGGTGCGGTGCCTGCTTCGGCGCCCGCGGAGCCCATGCCCTACCCGGCCCCAGAGCGCCCCAACGTGGTGCTCTGGACCGTGCCCCTGGGCTCCGCGGGCACTGCTGCCGCCCTCCACCCAACCCACTACGATGCTCTCATCCTCGTCACCCCTGGGGCCCCCACTGAGAAGGACTGGGCCCAAGTCCGGCCCTTGGTGCTACCAGATACGCCGCTGGTCTGCGTGCGAACAGACGGCGAGGGCGAGGATCCGGAGTCCCTGGACGAAGAGGAAAAGAGCGGCGAGAGCTTAGAGAACGCAGGCGGAGGGGGGTTTGAGAATGCACGCAGGGAGGGAAGGGAGAAACGTGGCCCTGGATCGCAGAAAGCAGGCAGTGGGGAAGGGTCAGAGGACGCAGGCAGCGAGAGTTTGCAGCCGGTTGGCGTCGGCGTGAAGAAACCGGGCAGCGGGGACTCAGAGCGCGCGGCCGCACTGAGCCCAGAGGACGAGACGTGGGAGGTGCTGGAGGAGGCGCCGCCGCCGGTGTTCCCGCTGCGGCCGGGCGGCCTCCCGGGGCTGTGCGAGTGGCTGCGGCGTGCGCTACCCCCGGCCCAGGCGGGGGCGCTGCTGCTGGCTATGCCACCCGCGTCTCCCCGCGCGGCCCGGACCAAGGCTGCGGCGCTAAGGGCCGGGGCGTGGCGGCCGGCCCTGTTGGCTAGCCTGGCGGCGGCGGCGGCCCCAGTGCCGGGGCTGGGCTGGGCCTGCGACGTGGCGCTCCTGCGAGGTCAGCTGGCTGAGTGGCGGCGGGCGCTGGGGCTCGAACCCGCGGCGCTGGCACGACGCGAGCGCGCGCTGGGCTTGGCGCCGGGGGAGCTGGCCGAGTGGACGCGCTTCCCGGGTCCGGTGACGCGCGCCGAAGTGGAGGCGAGGCTGGGCTCGTGGGCGGGCGAGGGCACCGCCGGGGGCGCGGCGCTGGGCGCGCTCTCCTTCCTGTGGCCGGCGGGTGGCGCGGCGGCCACCGGGGGCCTGGGCTACCGCGCGGCGCACGGCGTCCTGCTGCAGGCGCTCGACGAGATGCGGGCCGACGCTGAAGCAGTGCTGGCACCGCAGGTGCCCGCGCAGTGAAGGGGGGGGGGGGTGGGGGCCGGGGCTTCCGGGGTGCCCCGTGTCCCGGCTGCTCGGCTTGGTCAGGGGTTGAGGACTCCAAGTCGCCGTTAAGAGGGAGAGGGCGTGGGGATCCAGATTCTGGCATGCTAGTATGGGATGTCTGGGCTTGTGAGGTCACAGAGTGGGGGGCGGGGGGGGGCTCGGGGGCCGCCACTCAGAATCCCGGGTGCTTGAAGGCGTGAGGGTTCTGACTACCGGTTGGAATGTGTGACTAATCGTCAGCAGGATTTCTGGGTCCTGAAGGGGAATAGAGTTCGGGGGACATGACTCCTGATTTCTCTGGAGGACCAGAGGGTGTGACCCTCAGACTCCTAGACTCCTGAACTCCTGAAGGGAGTTAAGAGTTTGGGACTCCTCCAAGGGGATATATCTTGGTCTCCAAAGAGTAGAAACTAGATCTATTAGGTGTCAAGTCCTCCAGGGGGAGAGGAGGTGGAAGCCCTGAGTCCTGATGAAGGGGGTCTCCATCACACCGGGGACTCTAGCATGGCAGAGGGGGTCTGGGTTCCCCAGGGAGCTGGAATCCTTGGGCTTCTGAGCCACAAAGGGATATAAGGTCTGGGTTTCTGCGGGTTGGGGGGTTAGGCCTGCATACAAAGGGGGCTTTGAATTTTCATTGGGGGAAGGAAGGATGTCTGGAGTCTCAGAAGTCGTGGCTCCTAAGAGGGCTGTGGACCTTGGTTCCTAATTCATGGGTGGTGGAAGGTCTCCAACTAGAGGAGGGAATAGGGGGCTGTGTGAGAGATCTGGAGACCTTTGGTTCCTCTTGGGGAATAGAGGGGTCTCTAATAGTTGCTCCACCAGGGGCCTGGTGACCCAGATTTCTTTCCCAGTTGTTGTTGGGAGAATGGTACCACAAAAATGAGAGGAAGTAAGAGTTCTGGGCATGGTAGGCTCTGGGGGGTAGCCAGAGACCAGGAATGAGGCCTTCTGGGTGTGGAAGGACAGAAACCCCTACCTCAGAGGTATCTCCCAAAAGTCCCTAATGGATTTGGATCCTGGTAACTAACTGCCTTTTTCTGAGTTTGACTGGAAAGGGATATGACTGCCCCCATTTTATAGGTGCTGAGCGATTATGGGGCTCTCTGGGGACTCTGTTCATCTGTCCCTCTCTCCTTTAGGGGTTTCTATCTTTTTTTGGTCTTGGTTTCTTCTGTCATTAAACCTGAACCCTTTCTGACCTTGGTATTATATACACCTGCCTTTTGGGAAAAGCAACCGTACTGCTGCACTGATCCGAACGCTTCTGTGTTGGCTACCTCAGGTATCCCCGAGAGAGACACACAGAATGCCACAGTGAGCAAGGGACCCACGGAGCAGCTGGGCAGGTGTTCCACACCGTGGGAATGTGCCACAGTGAGGCAAAGGCAGAAACGACAGTCCCTGGAATGTTCGAGGCTGCCAGCTGTAAATAGAGGAGAAGCCACAGGTCACAGAACTCTTCAATGCCAAAAACAGAAAGGGAGGACCTGAGAGGCCATCCAGCAGAATCTCTGTTATGTTAGATGGGGAAAGCAAAACCCAGAGAGGGCAGGCTTGAAGCCCAACAGTACACACCAAGGCCCCTGCCTGTTCTTATTTCCTGCCCCCTCCCATCCCCCCAGTCAACCTGATCTTCCTTCTGATGCTTGAGTGGGCCACCTGGGATCCTGCCTCAGGACCTTTGCACTTCCTGTTATTTCTGCCTAGAATGCTCTGCTCCCAGATCTTCCCACGACTGGCTCCTTCTTGTCAATCAGGTCTCAGCTCAAGTGTCCCCTCAGAGAAGCCTTCCCTGACCTCTGTAACTGAAGTAGCTCACACCCCCACCCCTATTATTCGTCTTGGCCGGTTATTTTTCCTTGTAGCAATTATTACTATAGAAAATTAACTTATTTATTTATTTACCTATTTATTGGTTATTATCCCCATACCTGTCCTGTTCTCTGCTGTACCACCAGCACCTAGAATAGTGCTTGACACACAGAAGGTGCTTAGTGAATATTTAATTCATTAATCAGTGGCAGATCTAGGGCTGGAATTTAGGTCATCAGCCTCTTGCCACAAGACAGGGAAAAGGTGTGAGATGGGGGAGAAACAAGTATCTCATGGGAGAGGAAGCTCCTGTCAGGTCAGGGGACCTGGGAGGCAAACAGCTTTGCAACTGTCACTCCGGGTGACTTGGGCCAGTGCCTTATTTTCCCACCTGTGAAATGAAAGGGCTGGACAAGAACCATAAACACTTCCGAGATCCTGTTTCCTTTGACAGCTGAAGACAAGGGTAACCAATCCGAGGGGCAGGTACTTGAGGGGCGGTTCCACCCTGTCTACCTTGAACTCCTACCACCGGCGCAATCTGTCCTATCAAAGTTGAGATGGCCAAGACGGGGAAAAGCATTTGGCTCTATACTGAGTGGCTCCAAGCATTGTCCTCAAAGCTCTTCTGGCCTTAGGAGACTGTTCCTCATCCACATCTGTAGTACCCAGTACAGCACTGTCTCCTCCTCAAGTCCAGCGTTCAAGCATCTCCATCAAGCCTGCCTACCACGTGCAGGAGCTGGAGACGCGCAGAGCAGGGCCGTCCAGTAGAAACAGGATGTGAGCCACACGGGTAGTTTCAAATTTTCTAATAGCCACGTTAAAAAAGGAAAAGGAGGGCTTCCCTGGTGGCGCAGTGGTTGAGAGTCCGCCTGCCGATGCAGGGGACGCGGGTTCGTGCCCCGGTCTGGGAGGATCCCACGTGCCGCGGAGCGGCTGGGCCCGTGAGCCGTGGCCGCTGCGCCTGCGCGTCCGGAGCCTGTGCTCTGCAACGGGAGAGGCCACAGCGGTGAGAGTCCCGCGTACCGCCAAAAAAAAAAAAAAAAAAAGGAAACAGGTGAAAGTAATTCTAATATGTTTTACCTCAGTATATCCAAAATACTGCAGCATGTAATCAGTATAGGAAACTACTACTGAGATATTTCGCATTCTTTTTATGCTAAGTCTTTGAAATCTGCTGTGTAGTTCTCACAGCACATCTCAATTCAGATGATAAATTTTCATCAGAAATATCTGACCTCAATTTAGATTTCAGAAAACTCCTATTTGGAGAAGTCGATTCATATACCCAAGTTGTCCCCATTATATTGGATAGTTTTCCAATAACTGGGATGGGTAGCAATTTTTTAAATTAATCAGAAGTAACTAAAATGTAAACTTCAGTTTCCCTGTTGCACCAGACACACGCGGTGAGTAGCCACTGTATTAGCACAGCCCTAGAGCGCTTCCCATTCTCACAGGGAACTCTGTGCACATTGCTCTAGGGTCAGACGGCCCTTTGACCATGGGGGTGACCTTGGGCAAGTCACTCAGCAAATGGCATCTACCTCACAGGGTTATGGTGAGAATTCAGTGTATGCACGTACGTACATGCATTCTCTCTCGTGCACAGCGGCGAACTTGCAGCCCCTCCTGGAAGCTGGCACGCTGGGAGCCCGAATGTTAGTCTCACCCCCATGCCTTTGCTAGGAGTGCCCGCCTCTCTTCCTGCCACTTTGCCACCATCTCTGACTTGGTCCCGTCCCACATCTCTGCTCTCTACGTGTCTCTCTTCCAAATACCCTCTGCCCTCATGCCAATGGGAATCATGCCCGAGATCAAATTTGAGAAAGCAAGACCCAGTTTTGTTTTCACGTGTCGCTGTCCGTTGTGGGGTGTGCTGATTGTGTTTATGTAGTTGTAGATTGGCCCTCTTGGGTGTCACGACTATCTTTTAGAGTGGTTGCCTTTTAAGTCATGACTTTTAAAGGGATTGAATTTTAGGCTCTGTAGAGGCAGCAAGTTGCTAGTGAGGCATCTGTCTCTGGGAGCATCCAAGCAGAAAAGACGAAGGGTTCCTTTTGGATGGGTCGCTGGCTGCCATCAGGGTGTGTCTACAAGGCACCTGCAGGCTGGAAGGCCCTTGAAGGCAGAAATTCAAGGAGAAGTATGGTGAATCTTGGCGTTGCCATCGCCAGAAGCAGAAGAGGCACAAAAGCCTCATTACCTTAGCTGAGTTTCATACTTGTCTGGATAATGATGGAGAGACGTGTGTCCACTGAGGTAGGAAACTATGAAGGCGGGTGAATCAAGGGTGGGTTAGCCTGTGGTGCTTTTAGGAGGAGTGAATAAAAAAGTAGAAATTCCATTGTGTGTGTGTTCTTTCGGGGTTTAAAGGGGAAAAAAGGTGCTTGTGATTTCGAGTGGAGCTGGAAGCCTAGACTCCTGGGTCCCTGGAGAGGAGAGACAGTGGGGGTCTTGTGCAGGATAGAATCCCTTGGGCTGGAATTGAGAGACTTTGAGGTTTGCCACCCTGGAGGGGCTGGAGCGGACTATTAATTGTTTACACCTTGGGGGCTGTGGTGGTAAACGTCTTAGCTTCGGAACCAGCTTGGCCCATTAATGCCCCCAGTCTGTTCAGCTTCTCTGCAGCCCTGCCCTTGGATTGTCCCTTCTCATCCTGACTCTAGACCTGGTCATGGGATCCGCTTGGCTACTGAGACAACAGCAAAGATGGCGAGCAGAGGCTTGAAAAGCGCTCGCGCGTTGGGACTTCCTCTCTTGCTACCCGGGGGACCCCTGTCACTGCCACCACATCAGGAAGTGCAGGCTAGGGAATTCTCTGGTGGTGCAGTGGTTAGGACTCGGCGCTTTCACTTCCGGGGCATGGGTTCCATTACCGGCTGGGCAACTAAGATCCCACAAACCCCACAGTGTGGCCCAAACATAAAAAGTCCAGGCTAACCTGCTGGTGATAAGAGACATGTGGCCCAGTCAGCCCTGACACCCCAATCAGTGTCAACCCTCTGAAAGAGAGCTGCCTGGCTGGCCAGCAGCTGAACCCAGCAGACAGCAGAAGAACCAGCACCCAGCTGATCCCAGACCACATTGCCAACCAATTATTCTAAGCAACTGAGGTTGGGAGGGGCTTGTTACGTAGCAAAGGATAACTGATAGAGGCTTGTCGGCTCTCTCTGTGATGTGGTCTCTTTCTCCCCTCAGTGTGACCCAATGACTACAATCTTAAGCTCCGCCACTTTTTAGCTGCTACGACCACCAATGTGACATTCCTTCTCTGAGCCTCAGATTCTTCTGAAAACAGGGATGAGAATAACAGCGCCTATCACATGGAGTAGTTGTGAAGACAAAATGAAAGACAGCCCCAAGAGGTCATGGTGGCCATTCGGGCTGGTTATGAAACGTGTCTGGCCAGGCGGGGGCTGAGGTGGGGCATTTGGGGCCCGGACTGCGCTTCCTCCTCCTCTCCCAGTGGGGTTTGGTAGGGTCACGTGACTAGCTCCATCCAGTGAACTGTGTCAAGTCACTTCTGGGTGGCAGCATTTAATCATCCATGTGAGACCTTCCTGGGCTCTCTCCTGTGCACAGAAATGGGCATTAAGTTGGTGACTGCTCCACGATTATGATGAGCAGAACGCCCTGTGGACGGTGCTAGACATGGAAGGTCAAGGATAAATCAACCTTTTTTTGTTTTTTAAAGATTTTTTGTGTGTGGACCATTTTTAAAGTCTTTATTGAATTTGTTACAATATTGCTTCTGGTTTATGTTTTGGTTTTTTGGCTGCGAGGCATGTGGGGATCTTAGTTCCCCGACCAGGGATCGAACCTGCACCCCCTGCATTGGAAGGCAAAGTCTTAACCACTGGACCACCAGGGAAGTCCCTTAAATCAACCTTTTGTGAATGGGTACTTCTTCAGCAAATACCAGGACCCAAACCCATCAACGCACAGCCAGAGCAGAGCTGCTCCAGCCACCAGCAAACCCTTAGAAAGAAGAATGATTGTTGTTACAGTCTCAGTTTGGGGATGGTTTGTTACACAAGCATAACTAGAGCATGAATTCACTAATATAACTTTGTTGCTTTAAACCACTGAGATTAGGGACTTTTTGTTACTGTAGCATAATCGATTCTGTCCTGACTGATGCCAGGGTCTAGCACCTGCCAACTAATGGCCACTCGGTAAGTGGCAGCTGTTAGGAGGATAACTATTTGGCCAGACACATTGTCTCCAGAATCAACATTGTCTTAAAGGTGCTAGGCACTGCGCTAAGTGCTTTTTTAGTTTTCTTTCATTTGACTCTTAAGACAGCCCTTTGAGGTTATGACTATTAATATCCATATTTTACAAATTTGGAAACTGAGGCAAAAGAGGGAGAGGTTCACCAGGAGAGGTGATCATGGACTCTGGAGTCTGATCTTCCCTAGCTGTTTGACCCAAGCCAAGTGATACCGCAACCTGTGCCTCAGTTTGTTCCTCTGTGAAATGGGGACAATACTTTCAACTTCACAGAGTTGTTGTGATTATGAAATGAGGTACTGCAGGAAAACACTTAGCATGGGGACCCTGCCGGGAGTAATCCCTCAACAAAAGGTAGGGTCTTCCCAAAGGTTGAGACCCCTGCTTTTTGCATCCCACCTCCCTGAAATGCATCACATCACAAGGACTCAGTCTTGTTCTGTTCAGGTCTTTAATATATTAGCACATGGGAAGCTGTAGCTGAGAACAAATTGAGGCCAAACGTGGCATATGCCTCAGTTCTTCACTTAGCCTTGCCAGAAGGCTCGGGGTCTGGAAGGCAGTTGGCCTGGGTGATGGTGTAGATACGAGAGGCGGCGGGCACCAGGGTCCCAGGCTTGGTGCGGCAGGCATTCTCTGTAGCACAGCCCCGAGCAGCAAATAGGACACCTGTTGTGGGGGGGGTGGGGTGGATTTCAGACTGGAGTCAGGACTTCCAAGCCCTCCCTCCTCATGACCCTGGGGTCATGCCCCTGCCACCTCCTCACCCAGTTCTCTGGACCCACTCTCTCCCCTAGAATCTGGAAGTGGGAGCCTCCAGTTCTGGGAGCCTCCCTGTCCCCTCCTCCAGAAATCTAGGTGCCCCTCACCAGTCTGCACTTTGCCAGCACAGGTGATACAGTGGCTTTCCTGGCCAACACAGAGCACTTTCTCAGTTGAAGAGCACGTTTCCTTGAAGTGGGCGATGCAGGTAGGGCACTGGAGGCCATTCTCCGTACGATTGTTCTCAGGAGCTGGGGAGGAGGGTGGAGTGGAAGGTTTACGGAACGTTAAACCCTTTCCCAACCTCACAACCACCGTGGGGACACCGGTTGCTAATGGACACTGCAGTTTAGAGGCGAGGAACTGAGGCTCAGAGCAAGGAAGACGCGTGCCAAAGGTCACAGCGCGGGTCAGGGGCGGGTGCTCACAGCAGGCTCTCCGGCGGGGCAGGAAGGAACTCCAGATGTGGGGTGGGCTGGCACTTACTGGGCAGGGTATCGTGGTTGCAGACGTCGCTCTGGCAGCAGCGTGTGTTGGACACCATGTAGTTCTCAGGGTCCATGGTGATGGAGACGAATCCTGAGCTGCAGGCGCTGGATTTCATGCACCCCTTATAGGTGTTCACCGACGGGTGGCCCTCTGCAGGATGGCGGGGGAGGGGAGGGCTCAGGGGCCCTGGCCTGGACCCCGGCTTCCAGGTCTCTCTCAACCTTACAGCTGCCCCAGCCTGCTGCTGTCTAGAGAGGTCTCTTCCAGCCCCCCAGAGTGATATCCCCTTATCTGCCAGGGGCATGGTCTGGACTGTTTATTAGGTCCGCTCCACTCCACTCCCTCCACGCTGTGGTGGTCTCTCGCAGTTCCCATCGGCAAGCCCTGGTGCCTGCCTGAGTGGTCTTTTTCAGGCCGCCTACGGCTATCCCCATGGCGGTGTGAAATGGTCTCTTCCAGCCTTTCGCCCTCCCCTGACCTTTGGAATCCCTTCCACCAAATGCTGGAACGCCCCCCTCGCCCCCCCCTCCCCCCGTAACACCCATATCCTTCTCTAACGTGGTCTCTTCCGGACTTCCGCAGGGTCACTCCCCAGACCTCCCACCGATGGTCTCTTGCTGCCCTCCTTGGCTACTCTCAGGTCTTGCCTGAAGTGGTCTCCGTCCAGTCTCCACGGCCTTCCCCCTCCCCCTCCCCACAGTACGGTGGTCTCTTCCAACCCTAGGGTTTCCCCTCTTTAACCCACAGAAAGGTGTTTTTTTTCCCCAACTTCCTCCTGCAGTCCCAGGGTCCCATCTCCCTCCCATATACTCCTGGGTGGCCTCTTCAAGACTTTCGGGTCCTTCCCCGACCTGCCCACTCTTGCTAGGTGAGTAGGGCAGCGTGCAATCTTCTGTCCCACTTACCTTACACACCCCCTCCGGTCGCAACGCTTCCTTCCTACACTCAACCTTGGCCTTCCCTCCTGTCACATCCTTCCTTCTCCAGTCTCACACCGTGTCCCACCACCTTCCTTGAACTAAGGGTTTCTGGGTCTCTTTCAGCTTTGAATGAAAACCCCACCCCCCGTGGTTTCTTCCTTTGCTCCCCTTCTCCCCCATCCTCCCTCAGGTCTGCGATAGTCCCTTCCATTTAAGTCTCCCATTTTACTCATATGTCTCCCCCTTGCCACAGCTCCGCCTCTTCTTTGTGATAATTTGCTCCATACTTCAGGATTATCTCTTCCCTCTCCTGTCTGTTCTTTTATATCTCTCCCCTCTACCCCAGTATCATCTCTCCTCTTCTTGTCAGGAATGGTCTCTTCCAACCCGCATCCCCAAATGGTCAACCTGGTCACGTTCCTTCCAACCCACCCCAGCCCCTTTCTTCTCCTCTGCACGCCCCCCTCCACCTCTTGCGTGTTAGATTGTTCCCCTCTCGCGATTTCTCTCTTTCCCCTTGTCCTTTCCTTTCCTAATCCCCTCCTGCCTAAGAAAGTCTCTATATCTGCCCACCCCCCCGCCCCGCCCCATCAACTCTTTGGAGTCTAATTTTCAGAAATTCCTGACAACAGTGGTTTCTGTCGTTCCATCGGATTCTCTCCCCTCCATCCACCTCGAGATTGCCTTTCTCCCTTTCCTGCCCGCTCACCGCTGGAAGGTTCCTCCCCGCGCGTGCTGGTATCTGCTACCCCGAAAGCACAGCCCCCGCCCCAGGCTCTGACGCCACGCCCGGCCCTCTTACTCCTGCTGGTGTGAGCCACGATGATCACGCAGGAGTCCTGGTCGGGGTCACAAGTTTGCACATTTCCACTGCACGTGGGTCCGGAGCCTGTACACACCTCACAGCTTAGTGGGTACCCTGCAGGGTAGAGAGCAGGGCTCTAGCCAAGGGCGGTGTGGTCTGCGGACCAAGACTTCGGACGGAGTCCAGAGGGGGATGGGGGGGGGGCGGTCCGAGGGAGGCTTGTTCTTGGGCGGGGCATTGGCGGCTGTCCAGGGAACTGTCCGAAGCTCCGGCAGAGACGCGGTGGTGCTCCTGCGAAGCTTGCTTTCAGGGCTGGGAAGCGACTCCACCAGGGAGCAAGTTTACCTAATTCCAAGGCTGGGGACTTTGGACGCTAGGGTCCTCTGAGAAAGTCTGGGGACAGGGAGGGGTCCTGGTGAAGGTTTCCATGGACTCTTGTGACGCTTCAGGTCGAGCTGCTTCTCGGAAGTGAGATCCTCTTCCCCATGTATCCTGCCTTCTAAAGTCTCTGGGCTACCTACCACGCGTAGGTCTTGTAGACAGTAGGAGCCCAGGCAGGGGTACCTGAGGCTGGGATCTGCATCCCAGGTCAAGAAGGGAGAGCGAGGACCAGGAGGGCAAGCGCACGGACCCCTTGGTCCTGAGAGAGGAGGCAACTGGGGGCCCAGACACTGGGCAACTGCGTCCTGGGGAAGGTGGGGCTTGCCTGAATTCCTGCATCTAGGGGAGGACACCAGGGGTCTGAACTCCCTAGAGTTCCGGGAGAAAGAAAATCTCTCCCCTGCCCCATCATCTTTTTAAAAAAAAGATTTCCCTTTCTAATCACACTCTCATCTGATTTTCTAGAATTCAGACGTCTTTTTTTTTTTCTTTTTTGGCCTAGCCGTATGGCATGCGGAATCTTAGTTCCCCAACCAGAAGTCGAACCCCCGCCCCCTGCAGTGGAAGCGCAGAGTCTTAACAACTAGACCCCCAGGGAAGTCCCCAGATGGCTTATTTTGAGACCTTGCTTGGAGGACAGGGGATTCAGAGCCCATCAAATCCCCTTCTTTCTCAGAGATTCACACACACAAGTTTCTGAGCTATTCTTCCCTTGGGGCCCCAGTCTTTCTCTCCTTTACCCTCTGCCTTTGCCATGAATCTGAATTCCCAGGACACCTCCTCTTTCCCCCTCCCCCCTGGAGGACCTTGCTGAATGCCCTGTCATAGTCCTCTTTCCGAAGGTCCCAGGATTCCGGGCCCCTAGTCACTTACCCAGACCCAGGAGGGTGCAGAGCAGCACGGAGGCCAGCAGGAAGGTCTGGGGTTTCGTGGAAAGACTCATGATGGATGAGTGAGTGAATCTGCAGTCCCAGGTCCCCAGCTCTTCTTATAGGAAGCTGAGGAGGGGTGGTTCTGGACCCACCCTACCCCTAGGGTGAGAAAGAAGTGAAGTAAGACCTGGGGGCAGGTCTCTGTAGCTCTGGGGTGGGGAGGCAGAACCAAAATCCGAATGCGACATGGGCATCTTGTGCCCAGCCCCCTCCTCCACGGGGACCCAAGGAATCTGGACTTCCTGCCCTCTCTTCCATCAGGACCCAGAAGGTCACTTCCCTATTTTCTCACATTCCCCCCCTGCGCTTTTTTTTTTTTCTGACCTGAGGCCCAAGATCAGAATCTCAGAATCGGGTCATTTGATTCCCTGCAGGGTAGAACGGCAGCTAGGACTGAGATACCCTTCTTTCTCTTCCCAAGGAGGTGCCCATCGTGGGTGGGGCCCCACCTGGGAGCATCCAGCATGTCCAGGCTTGTTCTGTAGGGGTACGCTTGGCTCATACTTTTCCGTGTTTGGGCTGTCTCCAGCTCCGACCCCACCCCAAGATGCCCTTCTGGGTCTCTCGGGGACTGAACAGAGGGGTGCTTGTCACCGGGCAGGGGTGGGCGTAGTACGAGACAGATGCCCATAGGTCACATTGGAAAACTGAGGCATGGTTGGTTGGAAGCACTCAAGGCTGGATGTGTGTTTGGGCACGTGCATTGTGGTTTTTTTTTTTTCATTGTGTTTTATTTAGGTTCTTTACCCACTCTCTCTGCCTCAGGCATAAGCTTGAGAGATCAGAGATTGTGTGTGCGCGTGTGTGCGTGTGCGCGTGCGCGCGCGCGTGCGTGCGTTGCTGACGGGCATGGGGAAGGTAGCCAGCGACCGGTGGAGGGGATCCTGTTGCGGTAGGCTCCAGGCTCCCTGCAAAAATCCACTCAGATTTGCTGGCCTCTTGCTTTCCAGGCTTCAGTTGGGGTGGAATTTCTTCTGGGGACCAGTCCTGGAGGCCACGCCGGTTGCTAGGCGCCCAGAAGACCTAGTGTGAAAGCCACCGGGAGGAGGGGCTAGAGAGCGGTTTGGCCAGAGGGAGGCGGGAAAAGCTCGTTACTAGGCAACTCAGCCCCTCTGGCCTCTCTCGGGAGAGACGCACTGGGCTTGCGCAGTGTGACGCAACCGCCGGCGCGCCGCTGTTTGAAAGGCCCGGGCCTCGTGCGCTTGCGCAGTGAAGCCCGCGCAGGGCGCCCCAGCTGTCTGCACCCTAAATTCAGACCCTCCAGCATCTTCTTGGTCAGGCGAAGCCCACGACGTTGACATGCCGGAGATCCGCCTCCGCCATGTGGTATCCTGCAGTAGCCAGGACTCGGTGAGGGACTGGCGTGGAGGAGGTTGGAAGAAGTGAAGGAATTCTTGAGGGGGCTCTAGGAGAACTTTTGGAGTCTAAAAGGGGTTGAACAATCATCAGTATCCGGGCTGCGAAGAAAAAAGAACTTTATTGGGGGTCTTAGGAACTGACAGTAGAGAGACATCGATTTCCGTAAAACGGAAAGAGTATTGGGAGAGAGAGTCAGGGGCTAATGAGGACAAAGGTCACCAGGTGGTTAAAGTTGTCTAGAGAGAATTATAATTGCCTCTGATACAAGAAATATTTGGCTTTAAAGAAGAGGCTGTCATGAGTTACTTTAGGGTGAAGGTCCCATAAATAGATAGGCCGTCATGTGTTACTTTACGGTAAGTGTCCGATGAGTATCTCGAGTTACTCGTAGATGTTCCGGATGCCTGTGTTTAATACAATACGTGGTCAAAAGGTCACATTCCATCCAGGCTGAGACCTGCATGGTCACAATTCCTCAGTGGCCTCCCAGCTCCATTTTAGAGAGCCCTTTTAGCAATACCGACTTCATTTTGATTTTCCTTTCACAAAAGGGACTTCGTGGAATTCTAAGGAGGGTCATGGGAGAGTTTCTCAGAGGCCATAAGGGAATTCTAGAGAGATGTGGAATAGAGGAACTTCCAGAGAGAAAAGGAGGGATAGGGGAGCTTCCTTGGAAGGCCCAGGGGTGAATTTCCCGGGGAAAATGCTGTAGGGGACACAAGGCAGAGTGTGTGGGGATTAATAGGGAAACTTAAATCTGGGGGATCTCAATGGAATAATCCGAGAGCTGGGGACCTAGCTCTCATCTCTGTACCCTAACTTTCCCTTTCCCACTCTTCTCCCCAGACCTACCGTGCAGAAAACCTTCTCAAGGCAGACACTTACCGGAAATGGCGGGCAGCCCGGGCGGGCGAGAAGACCATCTCTGTGGTGCTCCAGGTGATTCTGCCCTCCCCCCATCTCCTTAACAGGAGTCTGGAGACCCAGGGTCCCGACTCTGCCCTGGAGATAATTAGCAGTGAGTTGAGGCACTTTCCCTTTGGGCCTCAGCTTCCTCACCTGGAAAACGAGCAGTGTGGTCGCTGTGCTGCTTAGCAGGGGAGAAAGGCGATCCAAGCACTAGGCCAGGGATGAATCCGTGTGTGGCCCAGGTAGGTTGCTGCTACTTTCGGGGCCTCAGTTTTTTCAGCTGGAACAGAGTGACCCATTGCCATATATCCTGCCTTCGAAAGTCTCTGGGCTCAGGGCTGGAAGTTGTCTCATACCATCTAAGCCAATCAACCTCATTTCATTTTTTTCTTTTAAATAATATGTATTTATTTGGCTGCGCTGGTCTTAGTTGCGGCATGCGGGATCTAGTTCCCTGACCAGGGATCCACCCCGGGCTGTCTGCATTGGGAGTGTGGAGTCTTAACCACTGGACCGCCAGGGAAGTCCCCACACAATCAACCTTATTTTATTTTATTTTTTAATTATTTATTTATTTATTTTGCGGTACGCGGGCCTCTCACTGCTGTGGCCTCTCCCGTTGCGGAGCGCAGGCTCAGCGGCCATGGCTCACGGGCCCAGCCGCTCCGCGGCGTGTGGGATCTTCCCGGACCGGGGCACGAACCCGCGTCCCCTGCGTCGGCAGGTGGACTCTCAACCACTGCGCCACCAGGGAAGCCCTCAACCTCATTTTAAAGACGAGGAAACTGGGGCATAGGGCAGGGCGAAGTGAAGTGGCCGGTGTAAGCTACCGTGTCTGGGATGCTGAGCGCTTTGGTACATTCTCTGTGAAGCTGGAGGGAGGCAAAGAGGAAAGGGTAGTTGGACCCAAGATGGTTAGAGAATTCCAAACAGGCTGTTCCTCTCCGGCATAAGAAACTGGTGGGAGAAGCGAGCTAGGTGTGTTACCAAGCATCTGCTCTTTGCCTGGTGCCGCCGCCCTGGGTGGTTTACTTGTGTGACCTGAGTCTTCATGGAATTGGATAGTGTAGGGGCTGTTACCACCACTGATAAATGGCGGTGCTAAGACCTGAACCTCTTGTGGGTTCTCAGCCACTTTGTCAGGCTGCTTTGTGTTCATACCATGGCTTTCTTGATTTTGGCCACATTCCTGCCTTCTGAATGTAGGGGGTGTTTGGGGAGGGATGTTGAGGGCAAGGCTTACCTGATTGTGTTAAAACATGTTATTGTGTCTCTCTTGCCCAGTGGTTCTGAAAAAGTTTTGGTTCACAGAACCTTTTGAGAATTCGGGAGAATCTGAGAATTCTCTTCCCAGGAAAAATACACAGACCCACAAGATTTTCTGAATGAGTTTAGGAATTTAAATATCTCCTAGGTCCCTAACATAGTAAGAAGAATGAGAGCTAACATTTATTCAACATTACAGCTGCCCGGGAATTCCCTGGTGGTCCAGTGGTTAGGACTCCACGCTCCGAGGGCCCGGGTTCAATCCCTGGTCAGGGAACTAAAAGAAAAAAATTTACAACTGCCAGTCACCATTCTAAACACCTCACATGGGTTAATTCATTGAATCCTCGTAAAAACCCCATGACCTCGAGTCTTTTATTATCCCCTTTTACAGGGAAGAAACTGGGCCCAGAGAGGTTATACAACTTGCCTAGAGCCAATTTTTCTAATTTAGTCTTGGGACATTCATTGAAGACCCCACATGTCCCTCTTCCTCACCCTGTGACCTCAGGCAGATGGTTTCTTTTCTCTGAACCTGTTTTCCCATCTGCCCACTGGGAATAATGTGATCTGAGCCCAGGGTGGTTGTGAAAATCCGGTGGTGTGATGTTTGCAGAAGTGCCCTGTCAGCAGGCAGGTGTTTGTGTAAAGGGAGGGATTCATGTGTTCATCACTGGGCGATGATTCTGCTGGGCTCTCTGATCAGGAGATGATCAGGAACATCCCATTTGGGTCTGCACCCCAGTTGCAGTGGGAGCAAGGAGAGACCGGGTACGGGGAGCGAGGGAGCCAGAGGAACCCGACAAGGCATAGGATTCTGTGCCCTGGGAGACCAAAGGGGATCTTGCAACTGTCACCAAAGTGGGAAACCTCGAGAAGGGGCAGCTTCAGAAGGTGACACATTGGTTGGGATGTCCGGGTTTGCTATGACTTTGGGACATCGAGGGGACAGCTAGTGATTGGACATGGAGCTGGAGATAGGGCTGTAGGAGTTGTCAGCACAGGGACAGGCCCTGGAGACTTGGGAGTGGGTGGATTCGTTTGTTCATTCATTCATAGAAGCGCCTTCTGTAGGCCCAGCACTGTTGTAGGTACTGGGGCGTAGTGCAGGGGACAGCACAAGACAAACATACGTCAGTCCTGGGGAGATTTTACGTTGGCAAGGAAAGACTTACAGATTAATAAGTAAAACGTACGTATGTCAGGTGATGAGTGCTAGGGAGGAAATTACATGGTTAAGACAAGTGAGGAGGGACTTCCCTGGTGGCACAGTGGTTAAGACTCTGCGCTCCCAATGCAGGGGGCTGGGGTTCGATACCTGGTCATGGAACTAGATCTCACATGTGTGCCACAACTAAGAGTTTGTGTGCCACAACTAAGGAGCCCATGGGCCACAACTAAGGAGCTGCCGAGCTGCAAGTAAGGACCCCACCTACTGCAACTAAGACCCAGTGCAACCAAATAAATAAATAAACATTAAAAAAAGATAAAAAGAGGAATGAGAAATGTCTCCAGTGGGAGATGAGGCTGTGGCAAGAGGTTTTTTTTCTAAATAGGGGGTTAGGGAAGGCCTTCCTGAGAAGCTAACCTTCAGGCAGAGTGAGTTATGCAGGTACCTGGGAAAGAAACAGAGTCCAAGGCAGGCTGGCGCCTGGTAGGCCGGTGCGTGGCTGGTACCTGGCTGGTGCCTGGCGGGCTGGAGGGACAACAGCAAGCCCTGTGTGTGGGTGGAGCGGAGTTGACGGGAGAGGGGTAGGAGCTGATGGGGTGGCGGTAGAGGACCCCTAACCTACATAAGGCCTAAAAGCCATTGTAAGGATTTAAGCATTTACTCTGCATGAGATGGGAGCCGTGGAAGGCCTCTGAGCAGAGGAGGAACAGAATGTGACTTAGGTTCTCACAGAATCTTTTATTGATTGATTGATTGATTGATTTATCGGCTGTGTTGGGTCTTCGTTGCTGCGTGCGGGCTTTCTCTAGTTGCAGGGAGCGGGGGCTACTCTTCGTTGTAGCGCGAGGGCTTCTCATTTCGGTGGCTTCTTTTGTTGCCGACCACGGGCTCTAGGCGCGTGGGCTCAGTAGTTGTGGCGCACGGGCTTAGTTGCTCTGCAGCCTGTGGGATCTTCCCGAACCAGAGCTCGAACCCATGTCCCCTGCATTGGCAGGTGGATTCTTAACCACTGAGCCACCAGGGAAGCCCCCTCTCACAGAATCTTCTGTGAGGTTTCCAGGTTGAGAACACACTGCAGGGGAAAAGTGCTGGAGCAGGCAGCACTGTCACAGCAGTTGTCAATTTATTTCGCGTTGGAGACCCTTCGGAAAATCTGATGGCATTTGGCAGTTGCCAGCATGCAGGGTGACTCCAGGCTCACCGAATGCTAATTTTGGTTCTTTTCAAGCAAGTGATAAGAGGAAATTTCAGGACACCAAGACACGTAGATTGATCTGTGGATTTTCCTACTACTGTGTATTTTTTTTCCCCTCAAATAGTATCTCACAATATCTCTGTATCACCATCTGGGATTCAGCCCTCTGTTCTGACAGCCCCACACGCCTTTTTCGTCTGCGGTGGCGGAAAGAGGCTCTGTCGCCAACCCATCGCCTGCTCCCAGGAGGGCAGTTCCAGCCTCTTTGCTAACCGCTCCTGGGCCTGTGGGAGTGGCGGAGACGCAGCCCAGGTGTAACTCCCGTCCCCCCGATGCTGAGGTGTGATGTGTTCTTTAGAAAAAATGTTCAGTAGCAAGGTGAACACATTCTGTTTCTGTTTTTCAGTGGTTTTCTCATCACCCAGTTTGCCATTGTGGTGTTTTAAAATTTTTTACCTTCTTTTGACATGACACGTGTATACAGCAAAGCATACAGTCCAGTGAATCATCACAAACTGCAGCCTGTGTACTGCCGAGCAGATCAGGGAACAGAACACACCCCCCTCCCACGTCCCCTTGTGCTCCTTCCTGTCACTGCCCCCCGCAAGGGTAACCATGACCTTGATTTTTGGGGGGTTTTTTTGTTGTTTTTTGCAGTACGCGGGGCTCTCACTGCTGTGGCCTCTCCCGTTGCGGAGCACAGGCTCCGGACGCGCAGGCTCAGTGGCCATGGCTCACGGGCCCAGTCGCTCCGCGTCACGTGGGATCCTCCCGGACCGGGGCACGAACCGGTGTCCCCTGCATTGGCAGGCGGACTCTCAACCACTGCGCCACCGGGGGGCCCCGTGACCTTGATTTTTAACAGCATTGATGAGCTTTGGCTGGTTTTGAATTGTTCATAAATGGAATCACAGGGTATATAGTACTTTCACCTCTGACTGCTCTTTTCTTCCCCAGCATTGTTTGTTAGCTTCATTTTGTTAGTTTCATCCTCCTTGCTGGGTGTGGCTGCATAGGATTCCATTGTTGGAGATAACCACTGTGATTTTGTTAACTTTACTTAGCAAATGGGTGTTGTATGCATATGGTGCATAAATCAAAAAGCACAAAAGGGAGGGTATACAGTGAAAAGGAAAAATCCTCCTCACCACCTGCTTCCATTCCCTACCCCCGCCCTCCCGATTTCTGCTGCCCAGGTCTTCCCTCCTGTGGTTTCTCATGTGGCCCCCCGGGTCGCTCTGTCGATGTACAAGCATGTATATCCACCCCTCCCCGCCTTTTAAAAAGTACACTGTATGTAAACAGTCCTCTCCCTTGTTTTCTTCCAAGAAACTCTATCTTGGAGATCCATTGTCATGGCATCAAGTTCTACCTTATTCTCTTTAATGGTGCATCAAGTTCTATCTGATTTTTTAAATGGTGCATCAAGTTCTACCTTATTCTTTCATGGATGTGGAACAGTTTTTTTGTGGTTGTTATATTGGAGTAGAGTTTATTAACAATGTTGTGTTAGTTTCAAGTGTACAGCAAAGTGATTCAGTTATACAAATACATGTGTCTATTCTTTTTCAAATTATTATCCCATTTAGGTTATTACAGAGTCTTGAGCAGAGTTTCCTGTGCTGTACAGTAGGTCCTTGTTGGTTATCTGTTTTAAATATAGCAGTGTGTACATGTCAATCCCAAACTCCCAGTCTATCCCCCTCCCACCCCGCTTCCCCCTCGTAACCATAAGTTCATTCACTAAGTCTGTGAGTCTGTTTTGTAGATAAGTTCGTTTGTATCTTTTTTTTTTAATAGACTCGGCATATAAGCAATATCATATGATATTTGTCTTGGAACAGTTTTTTTAATAAGATGTCTCTGGGACTTTGCAAACCTTCCATGTCTCATTTCTTCCACTGTCATGAATTCTGTGTTCCTGGGAAAGGTGCACACAAACCTAGGCCACAGATGACTCATCTTGTGCTTAAGTCTTTCTCCTAACAGCTGATACTTACTGAACACTCACGTCTTTTTTCTTGAGGTAAAATTCACGTAATGTCAAGGTCATTATTTTAACCATTTGAAGTGTACAATTCAGGGTTTTTTAGTATATTGACAATGTTCTGCAGTCATTACTGCTGTCTAATCCAGAACATTTTCATCACCCCAAAAAGAAACCGAAAACCATTAAGCGATCACTCCCTATTCCCCTCTCCCCACGTTGCCACTGGCAACCACCGATGTACTTTTTTTAAAATAGGGAATTCAATTGTTTATTTTATTTTTTTTCGCTCAAGTGAATTTACTGAATTAATCTGCATTTAACACTGCTGGTGTACATTTAAATCAACACTTGATACTAACCTTCTTTTTAATTTTTAAATCTTCAAGAAAAAATATATTACTATTTTAGTTTAAACTTTTAAAAAATTCATTTATTTATTTATTTTTATTTGGTTGTGCTGGGTGTTAGTTGCGGCAGGCGGGCTTCTCAGTTGCAGTACGTGGACTCCTTAGTTGAGGCCAGTGAGCTCCTTAGTTGCTGCTTAAGGGCTCCTTAGTTGCGGAGGCAGGCTCCTTAGTTGTGGCATGCGAACTCTTAGTTGCGGCATGCACATGTGATCTAGTTCCCTGACCAGGGAGCAAACCCGGGCCCCCCGCATTGGGAGCATGGAGTATGAACCACTGCGCCACCAGGGAAGTCCCTCCAGTTTTTTAAAATTGAAGTATAGTTGATTTATAATGTTTTGTTAGTTTTAGATTTTTTTCCAGATTCTCTTCCATTATAGGTTATTACAAAATATGAAGTATAGTCCCCTGTGCAATACAGTAGGTCCTTGTTGGTTCTCTACTTTATATATACTAATGTGTATATGTATCACTGATGTACTTTTTGTCTCTATGGATTTGTCTATACTGGACATTTATATAAATAAGACCATGCAATATGTGGCCTTTTGTGTCTGGCTCCTTTCACTTAGCATCAGGTTTTCGGGGTTCCTACATGTTGTAGCTTAGATCAGTGCTGCATTCCTCTTTACAGCTGAATACTGTTCCATTGTAGGGGATATCATACAGTGTGAATCCATTCATAAACTGATGGGCATATAGGTTGGTTCCATGTTTTCATAAGAGATTTTTTATTTATCAAAAGAAAGACAGGGGAGTATGTGTGTTTAAAGTAGAAGGAGTCGTATATGAAATAAGAACCATTCATTAAAATACAAATATATACATCCTACTAGATGGAGGGCCCCATGCTTTAAATGTGGGAGAGGCAGAGATTTTTTTTTTTCAGCCACGCCCCACGGCTTGCAGGATCTTAGTTCCCTGACCAGGGATCGAACCCTTGCTCCCTGCAGTGGAAGGTCGGAGTGTGAACCACTGGGCCGCCAGGGAATTCCCAAGCTGTTGAGTTTTTATGTCAAGGATTGAAACTGGGGAACTGGGAAGCAGTGTTGGCTTGTTGTCAGGCAGTTGGGTCTGAATTTCTCTGCCAGTCACTAGATATGTGTGACATGTGAGCCATTTATTTACCTGTCTGAGCCTCAGTTTCCCCATCTGTAAAGCTGGGAGAGTTACAGACCCTTCCTTCCAAGGTGGTTGTGAGGATTCAGTGATGCCTGGCCCAGGAAGAGCTTAGCTAAGTGTGGTAGACAGAATAATGCCCCCAGTAGATATCCACAGCCTAATCCCAGAACCTGTGAATATGTCTTTTACGTGGCAGAAGGAACTTTGTGGATGTGATGAACTGAGGCTCTTGAGATGGTGAGATTGGCCTGGATGATTGGGGCGGGGGTGTGTGTGTGTGCAGCATAATCACAAGGGTCCTTGTGAGGGAAGGAGGGAGGCAGGAGAACCAGAGTCAGAGGAGATATGAAGACGGAAGCAGAGGTTGGAGCAATGCCATTGCTGGCTCCAAAGATGGAGGAAGGGGCCACAGCCGAGGAGTGCAGGGGCCTCTAGAAGCTGGAAACAAGACAAGGAAATGGGCTTCCCTGGTGGCGCGGTGGTTAAGAATCCCCCTGCCAATGCAGGGGACACGGGTTCGAGCCCTGGTCCTGGAAGATCCCACATGCCGCGGAGCAACTAAGCCCGTGCGCCACAACTACTGAGTCCGCGAGCTTAGAGCCCGTGCTCCGCAGCAAGAGAAGCCACCGCAATGAGAAGCCCACTCACCACAATGAAGACCCCAACGCAGCCAAAAATAAATTAAATAAATTAAATTAATTTTTTAAAAAAGCTTTAATAATAATTTTTAAAAAGACAAGAAAACGATTCTCCCCCAGAACTTGTAGAAGGAATGCAGCCCTGCTTACACCTTTGTTTTAGCCCAGCCAGGCTGCCTGGGCACCAGCTGTGTGACCTCAGGGAAGTGACACAACTGCTTCCTGCCTCCATTTGCTAACGTGTGGAATAGAGATAATAACAGCTCCTGTCTTGCAGAGCTGTAGGGCCGAGAGGAGATACAGGTATTACGGGTCTGCCACGTCTGAGCACTTAGGTGTCCGCTGCAATGGCTGTGGGTTGCGGTGGTTAGTATGTGTCATGTAGACTCCCCTCGGAAGGAGGACTAGTTTGATGACCCTCCCTTTTCACTTGTGAGGAAACTGCAGCTCAGAGAGGTTATATGCCCCCCAGGGCTGCACCGCTTGGAAGTGGCAGGGCTGGATTTGAAGTCAGGCTGGCCTCCCCACAAGCCCAGGCTCCTTGCTTCCCTGGAGGGATGTTCCTGCCTGCAGCAGAGTGCAGGCAGTGTCCGGGCCACCTCCCGACTGGGAGGTGACAGGGCATCTTTTGACAATAGTCATCAAGCAGCGACTAATACTGCCTCCTGACTGGCAGTGGCAGGGTGCCTGCTACATGCCAGGCCCTGAGGCCGTAGTATTTATGTGCATAACCCTAGATAGGGTGACCATCCCCACTTTACAGATGAGGAAACTGAGGCTCCAGGAGGTGAGCTGACAAGGCCATATAGCCAGCGTGTGCCAGAGCTGGGACTCAAACCCAGGAATCAGTGGTGAGCCAAACCAGACTCGGCCCCTCCCCTCAGGGAGCTTCCCCGGAGCCTTGTGTGATTGGGGTTGGGGGTGACAGATGTGCCATTCGTCTGCATAGCGCCACCAAGGAGAGCTCCGTGGTGGCCGGTTAGGGGCCCATCCGGCCGAGTCTGGCAGAGTCAGGGAAGTGGGTGTGGGAGCTTATGCAGCCGGTCGGTGAATATTTTCGAGCTCTGACTCTACACCCTGTGCTGCGTGCAGGGGACGCGGTGGCCCCACGCAGCCCTATCTTCACTGTCACCGAGTTGATTTTGCAAGGAGACAAGGGGGCCCGGATGGGGGTCATCCATCTTCCAAGGCCCCACAGAGAGCTGGGGGGTGGTGCAGAGCAGCCCTGACAGTGCGCTTTCCCTCCCCTGCAGTTAGAGAAGGAGGAGCAGATACACAGCGTGGACATCGGGAATGACGGCTCAGCCTTCGTGGAGGTGCTGGCGGGCAGCTCAGCTGGAGGCGCCGGGGAGCAGGACTATGAGGTAAGCAGGGCCTTGAGGTGGGCCCCCTGCTGATCCCTGACCCCCCCCCACCATAGGGCCCCACTGGGGCCCCAGGCGCCAGGCCAGGCTGGGGGCGAGCCACCCTGGCGGTGGCCCTGTGGAGGAGCCCAGGGTTCCAGGAGACAAAGAGCAGGCCCAGGTGATAAGCTGTATGCAGCAAGGATTTGGCTGAAATTGCAACATGGTTGCAGAAACAACCAGAGGCACCTGTTTGTTCTACCATTCAGCCGCTGCTTGAGAGCAAAACTCCTTTTCTTCTGGTCCCAGAACTTCTCAGAGATGTCGCAGCCAGTTGAGATTCCGAATTGCTTGGGGTACATCTCTTAGTTACTTTATTTGTGACAAATGTTTACAAGCCTTTTGCTCTATTATAGATGCAGTAAGTCCTTTACATGTATGAATGAGTTCCGTTCCGAGAGCCTGTTTTTAAGTCCAGTTTGTTCATAAGTCCAACAAAGTTAGCCTAGGTACCCAACTAACACAATAGTATAGTCCTGCACTGTAAAAGGTTTATAATACTTTTCACACAGATAATACATAAAAAACAAACACAAAAAATAAAGAAATCATTTTTAATCTTACAGTAGAGTACCTTGAAAATTACAGCAGTCCAGCACAACAGCTGCCATCCAGGGGCACATTCGCAACTTGAACGTTTGTATGTAGGGGACTTACTGAATTTTAAAAATTGGCCCAATCCTTTTTTTAACCGGTTGAATGAATTCAAGCTGGAATGGTGAGATCATAATGAGCCAGCTGGTCAATCAGCAAAATGATTTTGGGTAAAAATAAACCTACTGTGAAAAAGAGAGGTTACAATTTTAAGTGAACAAATCAGTTTTCTACAAATCAGTTTTCTTGCAGTGACAAATTTTTTTCAATTGAGGTATATTTCGCATATAATAAAACGCACACGTCAGCGTTTTGGCAGATGTACAACCTGCGTAACTGTCCCCCAGATCAAGACATAGAGCGTCGCTGGCCTTCCTGAAAGTTCCCTTGCGGTCACTCCTCCCACCCTCAGCCCGGGCCACCACCCATCTCTTTTCTTGCCTGTCCTAGAATTTCACATCAGTAGAATTTTATAGCATGTGTTCTTTTTTTTGTGGCTGGCTTTACTCAACATACTGGTTTTTTGATGTTCTAACATATCATATATGTGTCAGCGGTCTGTTCCACCTTATTGTTGAACAGTATCACTGTAAGCGTCGATCTCAATTTGTTCATCCATTCTCTTGTTGACGGGCATCTGGGCTGTTGCCACTTTTTTTTTTGGCCATGCTGTGCAGCCTACAGGATCTTCGTTCCCCAACCAGGGATTGAACCCAGGCCCCAGCAGTAAAAGTGCTGAGTCCTAACCACTGGACCACCAGGGAACTCCCCACCACTTTTTTAAAAAAATAAATTTATTTATTTTATTTATTTATTTTTGGTTGCATTGGGTCTTTGTTGCTGCGCGCAGGCTTTCTCTAGTTGCAGCGAGCGGGGGCTACTCTTCGTTGCAGTGCGCGGGCTTCTCATTGCGGTGGCTTCTCTTGTTGCGGATCACGGGCTCTAGGCGCGCGGGCTTTAGTAGTTGTAGCACGCAGGCTCGGTAGTTGTGGCTCGTGGGCTCTAGAGCGCAGGCTCAGTAGTTGTGGTGCACGGGCTTAGTTGCTCCACGGCATGTGGGATCTTCCCAGACCAGGGCTCGAACCCGTGTCCCCTGCATTGGCAGGCGGATTCTTAACCACTGCACCACCGGGGAAGTCCACCACTTTTTGACTGTTATGAAAAAAGCTGCCGTGAACATTCTTGTACAGGCCTCTGTATAGAGATCTCTTTTAGGTAAATACCGAAGAGTCGAATTGCAGGGTCTTCAGGTAGATATATGTTTTAACCTTATTAGAAATGGACAGTTTTCCAAAATGGTTGTACCAGTTTATATTCCCTTGAGCAGTATATGAGTTCTTTTTGCTTCCCATCCTTACTTATACTTGATACTGCCAGTCTTTTAAATGCATGTGTGTTGAATTTTATCAAGTGCTTTTTCCACCTTACAAGGTACATTTTAACCAGTGAGGTTTTCCTTGAACACACATTCTTATTCTAAAGGTTCTAGGGAATTCCCTGGAGATCCAGTGGTTAGGATGCCACACTCTCACTTCCGAGGGTCCTGATTCCATCCCTGGTCAGGGAACTAAAATCCCACAAGCCACGTGGTGTGGCCAAAAAAATAGTAATAATAAAATAAAAGTCCTATAAGTTGTAAAAAGGCAAACTAAGGCACATTATGTTTTGAAGAGTTTATTTGAGCAAACAATTCAAATCAGGCGACCAAAACTGAAAAATGATTAGGAGTGCTGTGTGGATGGGCTAGGACAGAGATGTTTAGAGAGAAAACGGGGAAGCAAAGCAAAGCAATTATTTAATTGGCTAGAGCTTAAATGGTTCCTTTACTTGGGAAAATCGAGTGATTTGGCTATTCACGGTTAGTTGATTTCATTTTCTTAGATTCGAGTTCACCAGCTCTGGCATAGATTTTGGTTGGTTTACTTAGGCTACCTAAGGCACTAGAGTCACTGAGTCTAATGGCCTCCTTGTTTAAAATTTTAAATAAAATCAACAGCCTCTGGGACTATAAAAAAAAGTTTTATGTTCTTCTTGGCAAACAGATTTAGATCAAAATTCTATTTTACAATTATGGAAGCAGAGTAAGTGCATTTTTAGCTAAAACTTTATCTAATCGGGCATGTGAATCTTTATTATTCTTATCTTATCTACCTAGAAAGGTGGAGTGGTTAGCTTAGGGCTTGATCTTTTCAGAGTCTGAAAACCCCTATGTCAATAATCTCCCATTCTCTCAAGGTTTTTAATTAAACTTCTGCTGGAAGTTTTGTTGTAACTCCTAGCCAAGACTGAATTAAAGACTCTGGGCCTTATAAGGTCTGGCTTCTGCCCAGAGACTAGATACGGTTGAAGAGCCAAGAAAGAAAAGGAAAAAGGGCCGAGAGCAGGGCTGGTCCGTGTTGATGTCACCCATACAAACCAAGCCAAAGGCACATATTTTAATAACTAGTAACATTTTCTACCAAATCATCAACATAAAAAATATATATATATTTATTTGTTTGTTTGTTTATTTGGCTGCGCTGGGTCTTGGTTACAGCATGCGGACTTCTTAGTTGCGACATGTGGGATCTAGTTCCCCGACCAGGGATCAGACCTGGGCCCCCTGCCTTGGGAGCACGGAGTCTTAACCACTGGGTCACCAGGGAAGTCCCAACACATTTTTTTTAACCCCTCCAAGTTCTGCAAAGGGGGTATCTAAGCTTGCAAGGTTAACACAGTCTAGAGAATAAAGGTTTAATCCTAGGACCTTAAAGACAGTATTGGATAATAAAACAACTGGAGCTGTTTTCTCTTCACAGTGAATGGGAGGAGAGTATGTTCAGAGGGAGGCTCTCCCTTAGTGTGGGTGGCAGCTGCCAGTCACAGCTTGTGTTGCCCCTTCATTTAGTCACTAGATGGTAATTCAGCTCTCCCATCGGCTCAAAATCAGCCTTTTTTTTTTTTTTTTTTTTTGTGGTACGCGGGCCTCTCACTGCTGTGGCCTCTCCTGCTCTCCCGTTGCGGAGCAGAGGCCCCGGACGCACAGGCCCAGCGGCCATGGCTCATGGACCCAGCGGCACGTGGGATCCTCCCGGACCGGGACACGAACCCGCGTCCCCCACATCGGCAGGCGGACTTCCAACCACTGCGCCACCAGGGAAGCCCAAAATCAGCCCTTTTATAAACAAGTGTAGTCAAGGCCAGGGAGCTGGCTTCCCTTCTGTATAATTTTTGTCATCTTTGCTGTTTCCTTTTCATAATCAAGAGCTGAGCATAAAAAAATACCTAGTTACAGTCTATGTTTTTCTCAGCAAAAAGCTTTTGTTTTCTAATTTCACAGCATGTCAGTTAGAAAAGAGACTAAGTAACAGGTTACACCCAACTAAAGATGGCTTACTGCCTAAGAATATAGATTGTTTCCTTAGGAGGGAAGTCCAGCATTAGGCAGACCCACAGTTGATTGGGCAGCTGAACAAAGTCAGGGTGCTTGGTTGGGCACCTCTTGATTCTTTTGGACTTGGCCACATGGTTACAAGATGATTGCTGTTGCTCCGTCCATCACCTAGTAGCATCCAAAGCAGAAAGTGGAGGAGTGGAATGGCAGAAAAGCAGTGGTTTTCTTCCATCCTCTGTTTCTCTTTAATGAATAAGGAAAATCTTTCCCAAAACCTTCTAGCAGCCTTCCTCTTAACATCAAATTGCCCATCCTTGGACCAGCCACTGGCAGAGGAAATTGGACCACTTGGACCAATCATGGTTCATCCCCTAGTGTTGGGCACACAGCTCTTCCACTGCTTTTCAAAACTGCCTGGTCAGTTTTTGTTCCTTTGTCATACTGTTAATAGCTCCATTTATTTCTTTAGACTATTAAACACAATTACTTTTATATTGTGTGTTTGATAATGTCAATATGTGCAGTCTTTGTGGGTCTGAGTCTGTAGTTTGTGGTTTCTGCTGACCCTAAATCATGGCAGCCTGTTTCCTTATGCCTCATGGTTGTGTGTGTGTGTGTGTGTGTGTGTGATTGTTAATTCTGCTTTTGGGGAATGTATCTGTGGGAATTCTTTGAGGGCCTGGTTTGAAGTACATTCCTCCAAAGAGGATTTGCCCCGGCACCAGGTGATACTACATACATGGGACTACTTAAAATTTTCACCTTCGGTTTTTCCACGCAGATAACTAGTGTGGATTTTTACTCCAAATCCTTGAGAGTACAGACCTGCGGTTAGGAGTCTCCAGAGAGAATTTTTCAGCTTTTCTCTGCTGTCCCCACAGAGCTAAAGCCTCCCACTGACTCTTCCCACAAGGCACATTCCTCCCTAATTTACCCACGGAGGGTGTTGTCCTTTGGAGAGGCCCAGCTCTCTGCTCTGTGGCATGGTCCCTAAGATGCCTTTCTTCCTGACTTGGAGCACAGGCTTTCTTTCCTGGTCTCTCCTGCTACCACCACCTCGAGCCCTTTAGAATCAAGCTCTGTGCCACCTGGAATCAGCAACGGGGCAAACACCAACATCAGTGCCACCCACTGTATCAGTCAGGGTCCCACCAGGAGGCTGAAACCACACCCGTTAGTTTAACAGAGAGAATTAACGTAAAGAATTAGGAACGAGGTATTGAACTGAAGAGGCCAGAAGACTAAGGTAGGACGCGGAAGCAACTGCAGGGAGCAGTCACCACCCGTAGTTGGAGGAACAAAAGGAAGAGGTTGGCATGACTGATGGGTAGATGTTTCACAGCTTGCAGGTGGGGCCGTTGGAGCTGAAACTCAGACCCTGAGGAAGGGGAGCTCCCTGGCTGGTTCTGGTATGTCCCTGAAAGGGTGCAGCGAGGCCAGTTCTGCAGGTGTTGGGAAGCTGCAAACTGGATTCATCTGCCGCCCCGGGGGAAGAACAGCCAGATGCAGGAGCGAAGCGCACCTGGGTGCTGCTCGGGGGGATCTGCAAGGAGGCTCAGAGCCCGCCTCCCTCCTCCATCCTGTCTCTCTGGCTCCCCCTGCTGGCAGGGCCTGACAAGGAGCAGCTGGAGAATAGAAATGTCCCCAGCATCCCAGAGCTGAGCCACCAAGGGTGGGGTGTTTTGTTTTGTTTTAAAAATATTTTTTGTTTTTTCTTCTTTTTTATTTTTTTCTGTTTTATTCTATTATTTATTTTGTTTGTTTTTTGAGGGCGGGTTTGAACTGAGATACAGTCACTTAGTAATGGGGGCAGCCCCCCTACCTCTTTGGATTCTGCATTGTAATTTCTGGCCTCAAATACTTCCCTTCTGCTGACTCAGCTGTGTATTTCGAAAGGCGTTTGAGGGAATTCCCTGGTGGTCCAGTGGTTAGGACTCCACGCTTTCACTGCCCAAGGGCACAGGTTCAGTCCCAGGTCAGGAAACTGAGATCCCACAAGCCGTGTGGTACGGCCCCAAAAAATACAATAATGTGTTTGAAAATTATGCCAGTCATTGTGAATATCCTCTGCTGGGAGGGTTCCTGAAGCTCCCTATCCTGAGGATTCCCCCCATGTGGCCAGATATGGAAGGCTCTGGAAGAATTTAGAGAAGGGCGGTTCCGATCTGGGACTAGAAGGACCCCTCTGGAGCCTGTGTCAGGGAAGGACTGACTGGAAGGCCCAGGAGTGAGAAGGGTCTAGAGGCCTTGAGGCAGGTTGAGGTACAGCTGGATCTGGCGACTCCCTGGTCCCTGCTCAGGCCCCTGCCCTCTTCCAGCCCCTAGGAGGTGTCACTGAAACCAGCCAGGCCTGGTTCTCATCCTCCGTGCCTTATCCCAGGTCCTTCTGGTCACCTCGTCTTTCATGTCCCCTTCCGAGAGTCGCAGTGGCTCAAATTCCAACCGCGTTCGCATTTTTGGGCCCGACAAGTTGGTCCGGGCAGCAGCAGAGAAGCGCTGGGACCGTGTCAAAATTGTCTGCAGCCAGCCCTACAGCAAGGTACCCAGGGTGGGCGGGGGGTCCTTGGTCCTGAGCCACGAGAGAGGCGGGAGGCCGATGTTGAGTCCCAGAGGGCTGGGAGGACCGGACACTTGGTCTCCCCGTGGGATTACAAGGAGGCTGGGTCCCTGCGTTCTCTGAAATTGGTTTGAGGTGCTCCCCATGTAGGAATCTTCGCTTCCTGGAGGGAGATTAGGAAGGATGACCTGGAAGACCTCAGGGGAATTGGGAGGCGGAGCTGCTGACTTGTTGGAGGTGGGGCCTCGTAGAATTGGGCCTCAGAGTTAATATCACGAGATCTGGAGTCAGAATGCTGGTTTAAAACCTGGCTTCTCACCATTTTAAAACAGTTATACTCCAATAAAGATGTTTAAAAAAAAAAACAAAAACCTGGCTTCTCCACTCCTTAGCTGTGTGACCTCTGGCTTCAGTTTCCTGATCCTTATGGGGTTGCTGTAAGTTAGGGATGCTAAGCTGTGGTGACGAGACCCGAGTATGTAATGACAGCACACAGTAAAGGTATACTTCTTATGCCTCTGGATCTGTCCCGGGAGCTGTCTGGCCAGTCATCCCGGGCCCAGTCTCCTTCCATCTCATGGCTCTGCATCCACTCAGCAGAGGGGGAAAGAGTCTAGAGCATTTCTGAGTTCCAGAAGTGACACCCAGCCCTCCCTCCCATTCCGCAGGCAGGAGTTTGGCACGCAGAGTGGATTAGCTTAGACACCCAGCAGCCTTTGCCAATTGCTCTGAGGCTTAAGGAGCTGGTGCATGTAAAGGGCTTTGCACCGAGCCTGACCCCAAGTTAGGGCTCAATGACAACTTGCTGTTATTATCCCTGTCATTATCATGCGGGCACTTCTCCGCATGTGTGTGTCCATAGGAGGGGAAGAGCCAGAAAGGGGTTTCTGTACATAAAAGGGATTGGGGCCAAGCCTTAGTCCTTGGCCAGACTCCCTGATTCCCACCCCTCCTCTCCCAGGATGCGCCCTATGGCCTGAGTTTTGTAAGGTTTCACAGCCCCCCAGACAAAGAGGAGGCCGAGGCCTCATCCCAGGTAAGCTCTACCTGCCACCGCCCAGAGCCTTCTCCCCACCTCTTCGCGCCCCCCTGCTGACAGCCCTCCCACTGCGCTGACCTTGTGGGACCTTAGAAAGTGACCAAGCTCGGCCAGTTCCGCGTGAAGGAGGAGGATGAGAGCGCCAGCTCCCTGAGACCCGGGGCTCTCTTCTTCAGCCGGATCAACAAGACCCCCGCAGGTGAGTGCGGGAAACCTGGGTCCTGAATGAGTAAAGGCCGTGGCCTGGACTCCTGGGTCTGAGGGAGGAGGGGTCGGGGGCGGACCTGGACTCCTGGGTCACTCCCGGGTCTTGGGAACAACACTCTGTGTCCCATGGATAGGAGCCAAAGGGTCTGAGGGTCCAGCCCTCTCAACCTGGCTCCACTTTCTCCCTCTGCAGTCGCAGCCAGTGACCCAGCAGGACCCAGCTATGCAGCTGCTACACTGCAGGCCTCCAGTGCCGCCTCCTCCGTCTCTCCGGCCTCCAAGACAGTAGGCAGCACCTCCAAGGTGAGATCATCGCACCCTGGTGGGGTGGAGAGGGAGGAGGTGAGCTGGAGGCCTCAGCCCATCCCACCCCCTCATCCTCAGGAGTCCCCCAGAGGCAAGAGGAAGCTGGATTTGAGCCACGAAGAAAAGAAGACCCCCAGCAAACCGTCCGCCCAGCCCTCACCACCCGCCCTCAAGAGACCCAAATGTGAGCAGACTGGATTCCTTGTTCCCACAGGGGCCTGGATCCTGGGTCTGGGGGAGGAGGGGCCAGGGGTCTGGATCCTGGGGCTGAGGGAGGAGGGGCCGGGGGCCTGGATCCTGGGTCTGATGAGGGGAAGGGCTGGGGGTGTAGCCCTACACCTACTGACTGAATCCACTCCTTGGCCTCCCCAGTGCCAGCTCCCACCCCTACCCCAGCCCCTGCCCCTGTCCCTGCTGCAGCACGGGGGGTGGCGCCAGGGAGGCCCCGAGGAGAAGGCGCTGAGCCCAGGGCCCCCCGCACCGGCCCGCAGGAGCTGGGGAAGATCCTCCAGGGTGTGGTGGTGGTGCTGAGCGGCTTCCAGAACCCCTTCCGCTCGGAGCTCCGGGACAAGGCCCTGGAGCTGGGGGCCAAGTATCGGCCAGACTGGACTCCAGACAGCACCCACCTCATGTAGGCCTGCGCCCCCTCCCCACACTCCCCGCTGCCTGTCCTCTGCCTCCCTTCGTCTCCTCCGTGTTGCCTTCTCTCTGTTATTTCACCTCTCTGTATCCTCTGCCTCTTGTTCTCTTTCTCTTCTTGCCCCTGATTCTTAAGTCTTCCCCTCGGCCTCCCTGTGTCTTTACTGCTTCTCCCACATCTGCCCCGTGTCTCTCCCTGTCTCTCTCTCTCTGTGCCCCTCGTCTCTCTTTGCCCTTCACCTCTCAGATCACACCGGGCTGACACCCTCCATTCCACTCCCTGCCAGCTGCGCCTTTGCCAACACCCCCAAGTACAGCCAGGTCCTAGGCCTCGGAGGCCGAATCGTGCGGAAAGAGTGGGTGCTGGACTGTCACCGCATGCGGCGGCGGCTGCCCTCTCGGAGGTGAGGCCTCACTGCGCGCGTGTGGTTTACACACGCACACCCTGACCCTGCCCCTTGTCCCCATGCTGGGCAGTGTCAGGGATCTGGAGAGAAATCCGGCCGGGCCCTGCTGGCCCAGAGTCAGCCGACTTCCCACAGGAAGAGGGTCAGGGCAGGGAGACACGGGTGGGGGGTGGCAGGGGGGGTGGTCGGTGCAGGGCTCTGGGAAGTCTGCTTAGCCAAGGAAAAGGACGCTGCAGGCTGGAGTCACGGCATTCCCAAAGCCTCAGGGCGGAGAGCGGAGTGTTGGGACCCGTTCACGTTCCTTCACCCGAAGCCCCTGCTTGGCGCCAGGCTGGGCTGTGCAACGTTGGCCCCGGACGTCGGGTCCTGCCCTCGAAGGCCTCTGACTTCGATGAGGGGCTGGACTTAGCTCTAAAACAGTTTGGAGGCAGGCCCAAGGGGAGGACCGCAGTGAGCTAGGGGTCTTCAAGGAAGAGAACAGGTTTGCCAGGCTGAACAGAGGCAGAGAGCATGCCTGGGCGGAGGAGCCACGGTTGGCGTCAGCCTGGTGTCCGCCCGGAGGAGCTGCAGGGGCACTCAGCGCCCAATGAGAGACTGACTTTGATTCTCAAGGGGGAGAATTATTTCTGATTTGTTTTGTTGTTCCCTTTCTGAAATGAGTCATTTCTTCCCGAAGAGGGAAGGGAAGCCAGGAAGTGCTCTGGTCTCTGGTGTGGGTGGCTGGGGGTCTCTGGGGCCCTTCCGGACCTGGGAGGAGGGCGGGCTGGGAGAGGGGCCACGATTGCCACCCTGAGTATTTAGTAAATACTGAATCAATAGCCAGTGCCTGTTGCTCCCTAAGCCCCCTCCCCACCTCCCCCGGAGGACACATCTGCTGTTTGTCTGAGGCCTGATTCCTCCGCCCAGGTACCTCATGGCTGGGCCAGACTCGAGCAGTGAGGACGAGGGGGGCTCTCACAGCGGCAGCAGTGGGGATGAAGCCCCCAAGCCTCCCCGAAAGGTCTGATGCCCCCAGCACAGGCGGGGGAGGGTGGAGTGGGGGGGACGACATGGGTGTGTCATGGTACCCAAACTTCACACCTGCCTCCTGCAGGCGCCCCCCCCACGCTCACACCCGCGCTGCCCCTTCTGTCCTTGCTGACCCACCCTCCCTCCTCAGCGCCCCCAGACCAAAGCCAAGCCCTCTCAGGCAGCAGGACCTAGCTCACCCCAGAGACCCCCAACCCCAGAAGAGACCAAACCACCCTCACCAGGGCCCCAGGAAGATACTGACACCAAGGGGGAGCAGTCAGGTCAGAGCCTGAGGGAGGAGGGGCCAGGGGCCTGGATCCTGGGTCTGAGGGGGGGAGGGGCCAGGGGCCAGGATCCTGGGTCTGAGGGGTGAGGGGCCGGGGGCCTGGATCCTGGGTCTGAGGGAGGAGGGGCCGGGGGCCTGGATCCTGGGTCTGAGGGGGGAGGGGCCGGGGGCCTGGATCCTGGGTCTGAGGGGGGAGGGGCCGGGGGCCTGGATCCTGGGTCTGAGGGGGGAGGGGCCGGGGGCCTGGATCCTGGGTCTGAGGGGGGAGGGGCCGGGGGGCCTGGATGCTGGGTCTGAGGGGGGAGGGGCCGGGGCCTGGATCCTGGGTCTGAGTGGGGAGGGGTCGGGAGCCTGGATCCTGGGTCTGAGGGAGAAGGGGCTGGACTCCAGGCAAGGGATCTGGGGTAGAGGGTGGCTGTCCCACCCTCCACAACCTCTAACTGGATTTGGAGGGCCACTGAGCCTGGGGGTTGGGATGCCTGCATCTGTGCTCAGGTGTGAGACTGGGAGGGAAGGTTACCGGTCTTCCCAGAAGAGAAGTCAGGGGCCTCGCGTTGACTAAGCTTCCATTCTCAGAAGGACAGGACAATGGGGCAGAAGATTCTGGGGACACCGAGGATGAGCTGAGAAGGTAGGGTTTGGGCTGGGGGGTCAGGGTGGCCCTGGCCTTGCGGGGAGGGGCATCTGGTCTGCATTCTCCTACCCCACCCCTCTTGGCCTCTCCAGGGTGGCTGAGCGGAAGGAACAAAGGCCGCCCTCTGGCGAGGAGAACGGCAAGGACCCGTACGCAGGATCCACGGATGAGAACACGGACAATGAAGGTCCTCCAGAGTCTCCCAATCTGCCGATTCCCGAGCTCCCAGGTGGGAAATCATCCCTCCTGATGTGGGCTTTGGCTCTGTTACTTCTCTGCCATGACTTGCCCCAGCCCGTCCTGGGATGGTTGCTGCCCCCTGTGACTTGTCTTCCAGGCTCCTCACCCCCAGTCCCTAGCCTTTGCCACCTCCTTGTCCTCTTAGGCCTGTTCCCTTCCTTTCAGCATCCTCTCCTGACTTCCCTCTCTGTCCCTGTCCTGACTTCTGCTGTGACCGCCTCCATCACAGCCCAGCCCCAGGCGAGACCCCCTTTGGCTTTCCACTCCATCACGCCGGGGGCCTCCCACTCCCTAGGCTTCAGGATCACCCAGGGGCTTTTAAAATCTGCAGGTGCCCAGGCTCCACCCCCCGGGTTCAGCTTTGTCAGCGTGTGGTGGGGCCTGGGGAACACAGGTGCTGTGGGCGCTGATCTCTTTTGGGACCTACATGATGCCAGCATTGTTATTCGTCACCCCAGACATGATCGTGGGGGCGTGGGGCAGGGCCAGGTCAAGAATGAAAGGAGAGGGGAACTGCCCTGGCGGCCCAGTGGTTAAGACTCTGGAGTCTGTGCTCCCATTGCAGGAGGCGCGGGTTCGATCCCTGGTCGGGGAACTAAGATCCCACATGCTGTGCGGTGAGGCCAAATAAAAAAAAAAAATAGAGAGAGAGAATGAAGGGAGAGCCGGGCAGTCAGAGGGTCTGAGCAGAGGTGAGGGTCAGTGGCCACTGGAAGAAGCCGTTTCGGCTCGGTTCCTCATGGGTGATGGGCAGGAAAGTACTTTGATCCTCCAAAGCCCCAAACATGGCATTGGCAACTTGATGGAAAATCATGTCAAACTGGAACAGAGAACCACCCTGAAGGTCAGAGCCAGAGAAGGCACTGATTAACAAGGAGTGGGACCGCCATGGCGAGGAAGTGGCAGGATGTGAAATTTCCAGGCCAGGCCAAGCTAATGAAGTGATTGACCTGGTATAAGAAACATGTTGCAATAATAGGAATTGCGTCTTTTATCATTCTTGAAACAAAACGAAGCAAAACTCCCCAGAGGCTCAGATGGGCCTGGCCGGGAACCACTGCTTGTCTTGGATTATTCCCGTGCCAGGCTGTACACGGACACCCCTTTCCCCCTCCGGCCGCTGCGCCGGCCTTGCTGTCCTGCCTCGGCGTGTTCTGTGGCTCCTGGCTGGTGCCCTGGGACTCCAGGGGCCTCACGCTTGGCTCTCCCGCTATCTCCGCTACAGACTTTTTCCAGGGCAAACACTTCTTCCTGTACGGGGAGTTCCCGGGGGACGAGCGGCGGACGCTCAGCCGTTACGTCACGGCCTTCAACGGGTCAGTCTCCGGGGACGGGAGGCAGGGGAGGAGGTGTGGTAGGTCGTGGGGAGAAGGGTCATCAGGAGGATGGAGAATGGCGTACCCCCAGGCTGGGCACAGGCTGTGGAGTTCCGTGCCCGTCCTGTTCACTCTGCCGGCAGCCCTGGATGCATAGCTTCCCCTCGGGTTCCTCTTCTCTAAAGCGAGGCTACACAGTGCCCTTCTGAAAGGGTTGGCGCCTGCGGGAGCTGTCGGTTTCGGGGCTGTGGCGAGCCTGGCACGTGGGAGAGTGGGGGACCCGCAGGCGGCCTATAGGGGAGACATGGGTGGGGATGGAGAATGGCCTCCGAGGATGGTTGGGGAGTAGGGTGTCAAGAGAGGGGACACCGATTCTCTGCCTCTTTTCTTCCCCTGCCAGGGAGCTCGAGGACTATATGAGCGACCGGGTACAGTTTGTGATCACGGCACAGGAGTGGGACCCCAGCTTCGAGGAGGTGAGTCCTGAAGGGGCAGGGAGAGGGAGACCAAACCTGCCCTAGCATCCCGCCGACCCCCTCCTGGCTCACACGTTCCTGCATGCACCCCACCCGACCCTGCAGGCCTTGATGGACAACCCCTCCTTGGTGTTCGTCCGTCCCCGGTGGATCTACAGTTGCAACGAGAAGCAGAAGTTACTTCCCCACCAGCTCTATGGGGTGGTGCCCCAGGCGTGAAGTATGTGCTCACACACACATGAGTTTAATAAAAGGGGACTTGGTTTGGAGCGGCTGCCCCTCTCACCCGTGTCTCCCAGAACCCACAACAGGTTCCCAGCGTTCTGTCTTATGTCTGGTTTTGCTTCCCCTCTGAAGGCCGGGTCTTTGGGCTGCCTAATGACTCCTGTGCTGGGGTCCCGGAAAGAACGAAGGGCTCTCTACCTGGGGTCTGGTAGGGAAGGAGCTCTTTGTCACTTCTTTGGGGCCCCTCCCCCCTTTGGTGGCAGGTGGCAGGGAATTAGGAATCTGACAGCACCACCCTCAGCTGGTTCTGACCCCCCTGGAGCCCATTCCTGTGTCTCGGTTGTCCCTCTGGGGGTCCTGGACTGGGGGCCTGGCATATTCATGGGATAGGCCTCTCTCTCTCTAAGTCTCAGCTCTCTGGGCCAGGGACATCTCCCTTTCTCTAGGGCTCTCAGAAGTAGCTGTGAAACTGTCACCAGCCTTGTTGGATAGCACGTCATTTGGGAGGTACAATTGGGGGAAGGGGCATTTTAATCACCCCCCCCCCGCCAAATCCTGAACCCCCTTCAAGGCTCCACCACATTTAAGGTGGGAACTGAACTGGGCGTTAGAGAATCAAGGTAGAGGTGGGATGGGGCCGTGGTGTGGGCGAAGGCCGGGAAATGGGAGCCAGCCTGGTGCCTGGGGGGCAGTTGAAGGAGCACGGCCCCTCTGGTGACGAGGCTTTAGGGGCAGACCTAGCTGGAAAGGTGGGCACAGTCCTGGCAGCTGTGCCATCCAGTGTAGTAGCCACTGGACACAGGTGGCTATTTAACCTTAACGACAGGGAATTCCCCGGCAGTCCAATGGTTAGGACTCTGTGCTTCCACTGCAGGGGGCCTGGGTGTGATCCCTGGTTGGGGAACTAAGATCCCACATGCCTCGTGGCACGGCCATAAATAAATAAATCATGAATAAAATAAACTTAAGGACAGTGAAACGAAAGGAAAAATTCACTTCCTCAGTTACACTGGCCACAGCTCAAGTGCTCACTGGCTCCTGGGCTGGACAGCACAGATGGAGAGCCTTTCCCTTGCTGTAGAAAGCAGGACAGGGCGTTCCAGAAGCACTGTGAACGGCAGGCTGAGAAGCTTGGACTTCATCCTGGGGAGGTCAGGAAGGGGTCGAAGGGCAAAGGGCAGGGTCAGAGCTGGGTAGCAAATGACCACAAACTTAGTGTCTTAAAACAAAAGAAAGGTATAACCTTCTAGGTCTGGAGGTCTGAAGTCCAAAATGGGTCTCACTGGGCTAAACATCAAGGTGTAGGCAGGGGGACTTCCCTGGTGGCGCAGTGGTTAGGAATCCGCCTGCCAGTGTAGGGGACACGGGTTCAATCCCTGGTCCAGGAAGATCCCACATGCCGCGGAGCAACTCAGCCCATGCGCCACAACTACTGAGCCTGCGCTCTAGAGCCTGTGAGTCACAACTACTGAAGCCTGTGTGCCTAGAGCCCGTGCTCTGCAACAAGAGAAGCCACTGCAGTGAGAAGCCCGCACACCACGACAAAGAGTAGCCTCTGCTCTCCACAACGAGAGAAAGCCCGCACGCGGCAACAAAGACCCAATGCAGCTAAAAATAAATAAATTAAATAATTTTTTTAAATAAAAAGGTGTAGGCAGGGATGCGCTCCTTTTGGAGGCTCCAGGAGAGAATCCGCGTTCTTGTCTTTTCCAGCTTCTAGCAGCTGCCCACGACCCACGCCACTTCCATCTCCAAAGCCAGCAACGGCCAGTCGAGTCTTTCTCACGCTGTGTCACTCTGACACTGACTCTTCCTGTGATTACACTGAGCCCAGCCAGATAACCTGGGATAATCTCCCTGTTTTAAAGTCAGCCACTTAGCAAACTTCATTCCTTATGCTGCCTTAATTCAACCTTTGCCACATAACATATCTGTAGGTTCCAGGGATTAAGATGTGGGCATCTTTGGGAGGCCATTATTCTGCGAACCACACCCACCACGTGTGAGACGGTGGGGCTGCAGAGTGAAAAAAAACACACGAGTCTCCTGCTCTTACGGGGCTGACATTCTGCTGGGGGAGACAGATGGCAAGTGTCCCGCAGTGTGGGGCGGCAATAAATGCTGTGTGAGCAGAAAAAGCCAGGCAGTGTTATACGGTGATGAGAGTGGGGTCATCAGGGAAGGTGTCTCAGAGGACTCACCTGTGCAGGGACTTGGGAGAGGTAAGGGAGGTTCTGGGGGAACCATTCCAGGCAGAGGAAAAGCAAGTGCAGAAGTCTTCAGGCAGGATAAGTGCAAGGAGTAGCGGGGTGTGGGGCGGGGTATCAGGAAAACCCAGGAGCCACCCTGACTCAGCACTGTCCCTTGCTTGGTCACGGGCAAATCCCATCCCTCCTGCACCCAGCTTTCCCATCTGGACAAAGTAAGGTTGGACCAGATGGACACCCCCCCAGATGAGTTTGTGTCCTTGAAACGTTGATGGCGGTGGGGTCGCTTTGGAGGAAATCTGGGTCAGCTCCACGGTAAATATGGACACAAGCCATACTGCTGGCTTTGGGGGAGGGAGCCTGCCCCTCCGCTGCCCCTCCCCCTCCCCCTCCCCCAAGGGCCTTGCTGAGCAGCCTGCAGTCCTGAGGCCCCCTGATTTCCATTTGTCTGCTTGGTTCCAGCCTCATGCTGGAGATTCCACAAACCATCATCTCTCATTCCATCCTCGACACCTTTCAGATCTGAGCTCTGAACAATAGCTCCTCAAGAAGGCCTTTCCTCACCCTCTATATCTAACCGTATTTGCCAGGTCTATCCTCATAATACTGTCTCTCTATCATCGTAACTTGGCTTGCTTATGATCAAATTTACCAGTCTTTACGATCTGTACTTTTTGTGTCTTAAAGATACTTTTCTCTGTCTCTGAGGTTACTAAGGGATTCTCCTTTATTTCCATCTAAATGCTCTAGAGTTTTGTGTTTCAGACTTAGATCTTTTTTTTTTTTTTTTTTTTTTTTTTTTTTTTTTTTTTTTTTTGCGGTATGCGGGCCTCTCACTGTTGTGGCCTCTCCCATTGCGGAGCACAGGCTGCAGACGCGCAGGCTCAGCGGCCATGGCTCACGGGCCCAGCCGCTCCGCAGCATGTGGGATCTTCCCGGACCAGGGCACAAACCCGTGTCTCCTGCATCGGCAGGCGGATTCTCAACCACTGCGCCACCAGGGAAGCCCAGACTTAGATCTTAAATCACTAGAAACTAATTTTTGTGTATGCTGTGAGGCAGAGAGCCTCATTAGTTTCTATGTTGCTGTAACACATCACCAAAATCATAGCCTTTAAACAACAACACAAATTTACTTTATAGTCCTGGAGGTCGGTAGTCCAAAATCAGTCTGAGTGGGCTAAAATCATGGTGCTGGCCAGGCTGTGTTCCTTCTGTCTTTTAAAATTATTTTAACGTTATTTTTTATTTTATTTATCTAGTTATTTAACTTTTTATTTTGCTGTGTTCCTTCTGGAAGCTCTACGGGAGAACCCATTTCCTTGCCTTTTTTAGCCTCTAGAAGCTGACTGCATTCCTTGACCTGTGGTCCCACATCACTCCAGTCTCTGCTTCATTGGCACATCTCCTCTGACTCCTCTGCTTCCCTCTTTCCCATGTAAGGACGCTTGTGATTACACTGGGCCCACTGGAATAATCAGGATAATCTCCCATCTTAGGAGCTGATCCTTCATCACATACGCAAAGTCCCTTCTGCTGTGTGGAAGCCAACACACTCACAGGTTCTGGGGATTAGGATGTGGACATCTTTTTTTTTTTTTTTTTTTTTTTTTTTTTTGCGCTACGCGGGCCTCTCACTGTTGTGGCCTCTCCCGTTGCGGAGCACAGGCTCCGGACGCGCAGGCTCAGCGGCCATGGCTCACGGGCCCATCCGCTCCGCGGCATGTGGGATCTTCCCGGACCGGGGCACGAACCCGCGTCCCCTGCATCGGCAGGCGGACTCTCAACCACTGCGCCACCAGGGAAGCCCCTAGGATGTGGACATCTTTAGGGGACCATTATTCTGCCTGCCACGGGGTCTCATTTAAGTTTCTTCCCTATCTCTCAGCTCATTCACAGATTAGCTATCCTTTCCCCACTCATCTACAGCAGGGGCTGGCAAACTACACAGGCAGAATCCAGCCCACCTACTGTTTTTGTAAATAAAGTTTTATCGGAACATGGCCACACTCGTCCACATATCACAATGCATGTGTCTGCGCTACAACAGCAGCGCCGGGTAGTTGTGGCAGACGCAGTATGGCCTGCAAAACCTAAACAGATCTACTGTCTGGCCCTTTACAGGAAAAGCTTGCCAACCTCTGATTTACAGGTGGGGACCGCCTCCTATTAGCACCTCGTAAGCACGGGTCTGTTCCTGAGCTCTCAGTGCCCTCCCACTAACCTATTCCCAAGCCAGCACCACCGGCCTATAACTACAGCTTTGTCATAATTCTTGGTATGAAGGGAGGCGAGGCTCCCCTACTTGTTGTTCAAAGTGGACTTGGCTTCTTTACTTTGTGTTTGCCACTACTTGGTTGGTGTCCACCTCCCTCGCTAGACCAGGTCTGTCTTGTTCCCTGCTGTGTTCCTAACACCCTGTGCCGGGCCTGGCACACGGTACCTGCTTAATTCATATCTGTAGAACGAAGAACAGTCCAGTGTTGGCTCAGTCATCCTTGTTTTATAGCCGGAGAAACAGGTTCCAAGAGGGGAACCATCTTTGCCTGAGAAGATGCTTGTGAAGGCCTTACTATACTCCCATTTGGGAATTCCCTGGCGGTCCAGTGGTTAGGACTTGGTGCTTTCACTCCTGAGGCCCTGGTTCGATCCCCGGTCAGGAAACCAAGATCCCGCAAGCCACAGCCAAATTTAAAAACCCGCAGCGTGGCCAAATTAAAAAACAAACAAGATAGATGTCTTATAGATAAGACATCTGAGTTCAGAGAAGTGACAAGCTTGTCCAAGGCCCTGCGGCTCTTTAGTGGGTCAGGGCTGGCTCCAAAGCTTGGCCTTAAAATGTTTTTTTACGCTGCTGGTATACACCCCTTGTTCTTGCTTTTATGATTTAGCTTATCTTGGGAATACTTCCATGTCAGTACATGTAGAGCTGACATTTTTCCCCTACAGCTGCATCTTCCATTCTCTGGCTGTACTGTAAATTCCTTAGCTGGTCCTCTATTGATGGTCACTCGGGTTGTTTCCCATCTTTGGCCGCTGCCATCGCACTGCAGGGAACATCCTTACTCTTATACCTTTTTTCACGTGCTTATCTATAGGATAAATTCCTAGAAGTGGAAGAGTTGACATGAGCACGCGTGCATTTAAAATTTTTTATACATACACTCAATGGCCAAAGTGGAGGCACTAATTTAAACTCACAACAATAAGGAGAGCCTGTCTCACCACACTCTTCAGCAGCACAGGATGCTAGCAGACGTTTGACCTTTGCCATATGAAGAGGTGCGAAAAACCAGAGCCAGGGCTTTCAAACCACAGCTCCAGGTCCATGGTTTGGGGCCCCGTGCTAACTGTGGGTGATATTTTCCCCTCCCAGAAACGGAGTTCCTCCTGCTAAAGTCTGAGCCCAGTGTGGGGGCCGCCCTCCCTTCCAGCTACCTGGAAGAGGCAAGTCCATCCAGCCTGGCTTAGAGATGCCGCCTCTTTATTGACCGGGGCTGGCAGCATAGGGAGCCAGTGAACCAAGGGGAGGGTTCACTCCCGCTCCCCCGGGCTCTCGGCCTGGTGGTGGCTGCGTTGGTGAAGGAGTCTCCGGCCAAACGCCTGGCCGCAGCTGGAGCAGCGCGGCCGGGTGGTGACCTGGCTGCCCGGCGCTGTCGGGGGGTCGTGACATAGGCGATGGGCGGCCAGTTTGGAGGGGAATGAAAAAGCCTTGGGGCAGTGCAGGCAAGGATAGGGACGGGCGTCGGTGGCATGGTGCGTATGGCGGTGGGCCGCCAGCTTGGAGGGGTAGCAGAAGGCCTTGGGGCAGTCGGGGCACGGGTAGGGGCGGGCGGGTGCGTGGGTCCAGAGGTGGGCTGCCAGCTTGGAGCGGTGGCCGAAGGCCTTTGGGCAGTGCGGGCACGGGTGTGGACGGGCGCCGCTGTGCGTGAGGCGGTGGGCTGCCAGCTTGGAGGGGTAGGAGAAGGCCTTGGGGCAGTCGGGGCACGGGTGGGGGCGGGCGCCGCCATGTGCCAACCGGTGCGTGGCCAGCTTGGACGGGTACGAGAAGGCCTTGTCACAGTCGGGGCAGCGGTGCGGGCGCTCGGGCGGGGGCCGCCGGCGGGGTCGGGAAGGCGCCCCTGCGGACGTGGCGGGCCCTGGAACCAACTGTCTGGGCTTCTGCGGCGAGCCCTGGTAGGGAGCTAGGGGACAGGAGGGTTGGTGGGCTCCAGGAAGCAGCCAACGCCCTGAGTCTACACCAGGCTCCCGCTCGACCTTGACATTCTAGTGTATCTGGACACCTCAAGGGTCATACTGAGATTCCCCAAATGGCATGTTCCTCCTTCTCACCCCTTGCCATGCATCATCCTACAGGGCTCCAAAGGGTTACCTGGCTGGAACCCCAGAGCTAAGGCTTCCCCAAAGCTACTAAAAGTGTCCGTTTCTAGTATCTTCCCAAAGTGATCACCCTGAAATCCCGCATGTCATCTCCCCTGGAAATGAGGATTCCCCAGAACTTGGCGTTCTTGAGGATCCGAAATGGTTATCACCCTGGGCCTTCAAAACTTCACCCTGAGATTCCCTCAACATATGATTCTCTTGGCCCCAGTTCCTGGAGAATGCGCCCCACTCACAGGTGGAGCCGTCCTCACCTTCTCCTTTGGTCACAGGCTCCTTGCCAGTGGGACTAGGATCCGTGCCCCAGGCCGCAGACTCAGCATCTCGCTCCAGCATCTTGCGGGCCCAGAAACCTAGAGGGAGGGCCTAGGGTGGGAGAGGGGGAGACGCCGGTGTTTATCAGACTGTTGGGGGAAGGGCTGAGAGCTCAGGGGTCAGTATGTTTAGGAGCAGGGTCTATTTAAGTCTGGGGTCCTATAAGGCGAGGGTGGGCGGAGCCTAAGGGCACAGTGGGCGGGGTTATGCAAACCCGACCCAGAAGCAGTCTATCTGGAACTTAGCCTCAGCGTTTGAGCCTTCGAGCGGAGTGGGCGAGGCATCTATAACTAACTCCCAGCCGCCCCAGAGCGCGGAGCAGGCGGGGCCTATGTCCAGAGTGGGCGGAACCGGCCGAGGAACCTAAGACGGGGATGGGTGGAGCTATACTAATAAGACCCAAAGTCGGTTGCTCAGCAACTCTCTCCCAGCGGAGGGGCCTACGAGCTCAGTGGGAGGGATTCACATCGAAGAGGTAGCTTTACCCGGCTCTCGGCTTAATCTCAGTCCATTGACGCCGCGTGAACTGCCTTCTTCTTGTCACTAAATTTCAACCCCTGCGTGGAGTTGGAGCCGTGGAGGGTAGAGGGGAGACCTGGAGGAAGACACAGAAAGAGCGTGGCTCGTGTGTTGCGATTCAGAGACCCCCTAATGGACTTCTCCCTCGAGGTCCCAAGCGTCCGAGCCTCCACGCACCCTTTGGGATCATGGTATTCGGGCACCAATGCACCCTCCCAAGGCTCAGGCGCCCATGCAGCCCCTCCGAAACCTATGCATCATGACCCTCCCTCGTTCCGGGGGTTCTGGCGATCAGCGCCCCCAATCTACTTCCCGAAGACCCTGGCGTCTGTGCCCGGACCGCTGCCCCCTCACCTGCGGGCGGCCCCTCCCTGGGGGCGGGGCTCCGGGACCCTCCCTCGGGGGCCGCGGCCACTGCGGCGCTGCCTTCGGACTCTGCACCGCCCGGCGCGCGCCCTGCGATAGGAGGGCAGGGGAGGGAGCACGCGCCAGCTGCTGGGCCCAGCCTCCTTTCCATTCCCTCCTCCTCCGCCGGGCCGGTGGGGGCGTTAGTTCGCATGCGCAGTCGCGGCCCGTGGCGGCTTCAGCGGGGGAGACGGGTGGAAGGACGGTGGGTGCGCAAGGCGAGCCAATTGGTGAGCGAGCGCAGAGCTACGAGCCGAGGGACTGGAGGAAAGTGTGCCGAGGCTTGCAGGGCCTACGGTGGCTGACTGGAGTCAAGCACGTGCAGGAGTTAACACGGGGAAGCCTAACTCAAGAGATATGTGAGACAACTTCCCTTTTGTATGTCCCCGTTCTTTTCGAGAATTCCGCTCGGAGCTTGAGTTCCGTCTCCCGAATCAGGTTCAAGAGCCCGCTGCCTATTCTACCCCTCAAGGCACTGGCAAGTAAAGGCTAGTTATTTCCTCGAGAGAGGAAGGGAGCGGGACGGGTTCAGAGCTAGCTGATGCCCAGTAAAAGTCACGTTATTTGCACAGCGCTCGGCGCTCTTCGCCGCTGGGTGATTCAGGATTCTCCGCCCCTCCCACCCCAATGCTACGGCCCTGGGGCCGAGAGGGCGGCGGTCTTCAGGTGCCCGGGCCGCCTTGTTCCCCGCTGGAGCTCCTGGTGCCAGGCCCGGGGTGGCTTGCTTGGCTCCCTTCCCCCGGGAAGTGACGGTGCACCTTCCCGCCTCGTACAGGAATGACCGTGAAGTGCCCATAAACCACCCCCGCTTGGGTGGGTTTTCAGTCTGATAATCCACAAGGTCTGGCGAACCCTGGGAGCCGTGGGAGTTATACGGAAGGATTATTTGGGCTCATTTCCCCACTCACTCTTCCCAGATGATTTTGAAGCTATACGCCAGACCTCATATTCCATAAAAATCTTTTTATTACACTTGGTTTGTTTCAGTCAGTACTTAAACAAGATCCACAAGTTGAATTTGTTTGCTTTGACTCTTCAGTTTCTTCACTGACATTTTAAAAGGTTCACTGGTTGCTGCGTGGAAAATGGATTACAGGGAGGTAGAGTGGAAGACAGAAGCCAGTGAGGCAGCTGTCATATATTTATTATATTAGTAATTATTTAAAATTACTATGATAATTATATTATTATATGATATTGATAATTATATTATAATTATATTATTAATTACAGCATCTGATATATATGTCAGAAACTGTCTTGAGTGTTTTATATATGTTCATTCATGTAATGCTGACAGCAGTTTTTCAAGAGGAGGCGCTACTATCATCTCCGTTGCACAGAGATAAAAATGAGGCACTAAGACTTATCCAAGGTCACTCAGCCAGGAAATAGCAGGGCCAGGATTTGAACACTTGCAGCCTGACCCTGGAATCCATGTAATTTGCATCTATGCTTTGCTGCCTCTTTGACTGGGGCAGAGGGCGTGATGAGGGAAAAGTGGTCTGGTTGGAGAGGTTAATTCATTAGGGCTTAGTAATGAATTGGGAGGAAGTAGCAAGAGGAGGAAGGAGTCACAGATGACGATGAAATAGTGATAGCCACCTCCCTGAGAGCACAACACTTGAGAAATTGTTCTGTGCCCGGTGCTCTCCCAAACTCTTTGCATGTGTGAATTCATTGGACCTTTTCTTTTTTTAATTGACGTACAGTTGCTGACAATACTATATAAATGACATGTGTAAAATCTAGTGACTCACAATTTATAAAGGTTATACTCCTGTATAGTTATTATAAAATGTTGGCTGTGTTCCCCTGTTGTACAAAATATATCCTTGTAGCTTATTTTATACCTAATAGTTTGTATCTCTTAATCTCTTACCCCTATCTTGTCCTCCCTCCCCACACTAGGCCCACTAGTTTGTTCTCTATATCTGTGAGTCTGCTTCTTTTTTGTTATATTCACTTGTTTGTTGTATTTTTCAGATTCCACATATAAGTGATATCATACAGTATTTGTCTTTCTTTGTCTGACTTAGTTCACTTAGCATAATGCCCTCCAAGTCCATCCATGTTGCTGCAAATGGCAAAATTTCATTCCTTTTTTATGGCCGAGTAGTATTCCATTGTATATATATACCACCTCTTCTTTACCTATTCATGTGATGGACACTTAGGTTGCTTCCATATCTTGGCAATTGTAAATAATGCTGCTATGAACATTGGGGTGTGTGTATCTTTTTTTTTTCTTTCTTTCTTTTTTGGCTGTGCAGCATGTGGAATCTTAGTTCCCCGACCAGGGATTGAACCCGTGTCCCCTTCAGTAGAAGCTCAGAGTCTTAACCACCGGACCTCCAGGGAAGTCCCCACATGTATCTTTTCTTAGATCTTCACAGTGAGGGAGGAACTATTTTCAACCACAATTTACAGATGAGAAAAGAGAAGCCCAGAAGAGTTCAGTTTTGAGCCTGAGGTCACACATTTGGGAAGGGTGATGCCAGTTTCTAACTCTTAGGTTGTCTCTCAGCTGACCCTACAAAATCCCCAGAGGGTGTGCATGCCTTCAAGGGACAAGTGAGCGTCTACCAATCCTGCAGAAACAATTAGGAATGGGCCCCAGGGTGGAGAGGTCTTATTTGGGGGACCCTCACAGTAAAGTGTGCCTCAGAATCCCTGTTTTCCTGGCTTATCTCTCCCCTGAGCTCCTAGCAATCCCTGCACCTCTCCTTGTTTTAGCCTTGATGTCTGCACCTCTTTCCCCCACCAACTAGACTCACCTCTGGGTCTCCAGTTTCGCTCATCTTGAGCCAGACATTCAGGAGACCTCAATGTGAGGAATAACTGAGCCAAGTTCTCTCCTTGAGTCTGAGCTTTTCTTTCTGCCTGTTTCTCCCCTCTCTTGGTGTTTCCCTGTTGTGAGAGATTCTCTCCTTCTTCCTGTACATTTCTCCCCTCTCTAATGCTCCCTGCCCCCCACATCTCTTCCCACCTCCACGATCTTCTAGAGTCTTCGAGTGTATCTAAGTGACCATATTTCTTTGACAGACACCCCATTTCAATTCTGTATCTCCCAATGTATCTCTGAAAGTCTCTCCAGATCTCTCTCTCTCTCTCTCTCTTTCTTATCACTGAGTCTCAGCATCTTCCTTGTCTCTGGGTGGCTCCCTGAGTCTCTCCCCTGATAAAGCCCACCAGGAATATACTAGAAGTCTGGCAAAGTTGGGTTTTATTGTATTGCTGTAGCTAAGGGTAGAGGACTGCAGAGGGGGTACTGGCTGTCTCCCCAAACACAGGGAGAGTTACAGTCTTCCCTTGGTATCCACAGAGGGTTAGTTCCGGGACCCCCATGGATACCAAAATTGGCAAATGCGCAAGTCCCTTATATCAAATGGTGTGGTACAGTTGGCCTTCTGTATCTGTGACAAAGTGACTTAAATCCTCCAGACAAGAGTGAGATGCCCTATTCTCACTACTGATATGATTCCAAAGAGCAAGCTTTCAGACAGCCCATGACTAGACATTGTCTCAACTCGAGGTCCTTGGTGTAAATGAACAAAAGCCATTTTTAGAGGTTCACATTCCAAGAGAAGCCAAATGATCTCCAACCTGATTTTACAAGACATCATGGAAAATTTTTTTTTAATGATTTCTTCCTGGGAAGACATCAACATTCCTGATAAAATACTTAAGTGATTTTAAAATAAAGTTTAATGGGATAATCTGTTGTTCTGGGACCAGGCACTCAACCAACAGCCCCTCAGGACACTAATGACATTGAACCAAACGTTTTTTTCTTTCTAACAATGAAAGTCCAACCACCTGCTTTTCCTATAAAATGGCCCTGGGGCTATGAGTGTATTGGGGTCTCTTGTTGGGTTTCTACTTCTCCAGGGAGAGACGTCTGTGCTTCTCCCAGTGTGTCTCCCTCGCCCTTTGAGTGTCTCCCTGTTCTTTGTTTCTCTAGTTTTTTAAAAAATTAATTTTTATTTTATATTGGAGTATAGTTGATTTACAATGTGGTATTAGTTTCAGGTGCACAGCAAAGGGATTCAGTTATACATATGTGCACATCCATTCTTTTTCAGATTCTTCTCCCATATAGGTTTTTACAAAATATTGAGTAGAGTTCCCTGTTCTATGCAGTAGGACCTTGTTGTTTATCTATTTGCTATATAGTAGTGTGGGTATGTTAATCCCAAACTCCTAATTTATCCCACCCCACCCCCACCTTTCCCCTTTGGTAACCATAAATTTGTTTTTGAAGTCTGTAAGTCTGTTTCTGTTTTGTAAATAAGTTCATCTGTATCATTTTTTAACAGTCCACATATAAGTGATGTCATATGATATTTGTCTTTCTCTGTCTGACTTCCTTCGCTTAGTATGATAATCTCTAGGTCCATCCATGTTGCTGCAAATGGCATTATTTCATTCTTTTTTTTATGGCTGAGTAATATTCCATTGTGTATATATATATCACATCTTCTTTATCCGTTCCTCCATCGATGAACATTTAGATTGCATCCATGTCCTGGCTACTGTAAATAGTGCTGCTATGAACATTGGGGTGCATGTATCTTTTCAAATTATAGTTTTGTTCAGATATATGCCCAGGAGTAGGATTGCTGGATCATATGGTAGCTCTGTTTTTAGTTTTTTAAGGAACCTCCAAGCTGTTCTCCATAGTGACTGTACCAGTTTACATTCCCACCAGCCTTTAGGAGGGTTCCCTTTTCTCCACACTCTCTCCAGCATTGTTTGTAGACTTTTGGATGATGGCCATTCTGACTGGTGTGAGGTGATTGTTCTTTGTTCCTCTGGGTCTTCCTGTCTTCTCCGTCTCTAAAGTCTCCCCATCAGTCCCCAGCCTAGTTCCGCCCCGCCCCGCCCTCGGCCCCAGGCACTCGTGGCCCCTTTAAGACGGGCCCCGCCCCTGCCCCCGCCCCGCCCCGCCCCTCCGGGGTTCAGCCTTGGGTGCGTTCGGCTTCCGCTGGCACCGTTCAGTCTTCAGCCTCGGGCGCGATGGCGGGGTCTGCATTGAGGGTCGCTGGGCGGCAGCTCAGTCAATACAGCGGGTCTGGAGCCCCCATCCTCCTACGGCAGGTTCGCAGTGGCTGGACCGGGGAGCGAGATTACTGGATCCTGGGTGGCTGCAGGGGCGGAACTCCTGGGTCCTTTAAGTACGGATAGATACCCGGGCCTGACGCCTGGATCTTTGCGGAAAGGGGTGTAGGGCTAGACTCTTGCGTCCTTTAAAGGGGAGTGATCTGGGTCCCACATCTGGGACCCCGATCTGGGCTTCGGGCTGGACTCTTGCTTCCATTACAGACGAGGATGACGGGGACCCAGGTTTGGGGATGGATGAAAGTTGGGACTCATTGGTTCCGATGGAGTAAGGTAGTGGGGTCCCAGACTCCTGACTCCGGGTAGGGGGATTCCTGTAATGGCTGCTAACTTGAAGGTGCTGTCACGTGGAACCTCTTAGACTCAGCATCCCGAACTGATAGAATTAAACAAATACCGCTTTCTTTGAAACCTTCAGCCTTTAAGAACCAGTCACCTCAAGATCTCAACATCATGATCTTAGTTTCAACACAATTGTTCCTAGTCCTCTTTTCATTGCTTTTGGTGCTGCCTGTTGTTGAAGCAGTAGAAGCCGGAGATGCAATCGCTCTCGTTCTCAGTATTGCAGGCATTTGTGCTTGTTTGGGGGTATATGCACGAAGGAGAAATGGACAGATTTGACTTTTTTTTTTTTTTTTTTTTTTTTTTTTTTTTTGCGGTACGCGGGCCTCTCACTGTTGTGGCCTCTCCCGTTGCGGAGCACAGGCTTCGGACGCACAGGCTCAGTGGCCATGGCTCACGGGCCCAGCCGCTCCGTGGCATGTGGGATCTTCCCAGAGCGGGGCACCAACCTGTGTCCCCTGCATCGGCAGGCAGACTCTCAACCACTGTGCCACCAGGGAAGCCCCAGATGTGACTTTGAAGGACCTCTTGAATCAAACCTTGCCCTGAAAACCTTTGTGCTGTTGAGTTTCAGCACTGAGTTTTGGTGTCTGAAAGTTCCCAAGAAACAGTAAATAGGGTGGTTTCATAGTCTTGGTTTCCCTATAAATAGGAACAAACTGATATAATACATTAAATGGAAAAGAAAACGTTTTCTTCGCAACAAATAATGTACTGAAAAATGCCGTCTGTAATTTGCATTTGCTAGTTAGAAAGAAGGTCAAAGAAGTGAGAAGGCTGAACTTTGCAAAAATAATATTTCATAGTTTAAGAATTCTCAATAGGAAGAAGAAAAACTCTTGCCCAGAATCCTAGGAAATTGCCAATGTTTAGTTATAATCACTGCCTTCTGCATCACTGAGGAGTCTTTTCTCCATATTTTTAATGGATTTTTGTTTTGTTATCTTCCAAGTTAATACTGTACCTCAATATTAAATACAGTTGGTCAAAAATTAAAACTTATCTCTTTGTGGGGGAAAAAGTTTAGAAAATGTTTTCGATGTATCTAACGTTGAAATGGAGAAAAGATTTAATGTAAAAAAATACTTTATAGGGCTTCCCTGGTGGCTCAGTGGTTGAGAGTCCGCCTGCCGATGCAGGGGACACAGGTTCGTGCCCCGGTCCGGGAGGATCCCACGTGCCGCGGAGCGGCTGGGCCCGTGAGCCATGGCCGCTGAGCCTGCGCGTCCGGAGCCTGTGCTCCGCAACGGGAGAGGCCACAACAGTGAGAGGCCCGCCTACCGCAAAAAAAACAAAAACAAACTTTATATTGACATTGAAATGGAGAAGAGATTTAATGTTTAACAAAAACAAAAAAAAATTTATATTAACGGGTAACATCTCCATGGTGAGAAGGACTATACTAAATATAAACCCATTAAGTAAAAAAAAAGGTGGGGGCAGGGGCTTCTGCTTCTGGATCTTAGGAAGAGAATCGAGTTGAGGCCTGGACTCCTGGTTCCACAATAAGGGGGGGTCTGAATCTGTGCTCTCACCTGTCCCCTCCTCCTTTCCAGATGTTTGAGCCCAAGAGCTGCACCTACACTTACCTCCTGGGTGACAGAGAGTCCCGAGAGGCCATTCTGATCGACCCGGTTCTGGAGACAGCGCATCGGGATGCCCAGTTGGTCAAGGAGCTGGGGCTACGGCTGCTGTATGCTGGTCCGTTTGGGGGCTGGGCTCCTGGGCCTGAGGGGGTGGGAATATAGAGTGGAGTGGGAAGCTAGAACCGGGACTCCCGGGTCTGAGGGAGGAGGGGGCTGGGGGCTGGGAATCCTGCGTCCTCTCTCTGCCCTCCTGGACCTGGCTCTCCTCTCTCTCCCAGTGAATACCCACTGCCACGCGGACCACATTACCGGCTCCGGGCTGCTCCGGTCCCTACTCCCCGGCTGCCAGTCTGTCATCTCCCGCCTTAGTGGGGCCCAGGCTGACGTGCACATTGAGGATGGAGACCCCATCCACTTCGGGCGCTTCGTGAGTTGGATGCTGGGTCCCCACGAGGGTGGTGGCCTGGAGTTTTTGGACTAAAGGGAAGAGGGGCTTGGGGGCCTGGACTCCTGAGTCCTGGGGTAGGAGGGGCCCCAGGCCTGGGTTCCTGATCCCTGAGTTTCTGTCTCAGGGAGAAGGGTGCCATAAACCCAGGTGAAAAACTGAGCCAAGAGGCTCTGGGCAGGTGTGTCTCTGGCCCATCCCCTTGAGTCAACAACATCCATGGCGTTTCCTATAACCTTGGGGCAACTCCTTTGGCCTGGAGTCTCATAAACTTTGACTGGGACCTGGAATTACAAGGTCACGACTGAGGGAGAGACCCAGCCCTGTCTTCCCAGAGCCACTGTTGGAGGAAGGCACATGCAGTTGCCCAGAGCCGGGACTAGGGTGAGGCAAGAGGGGAATCCAGGGAGCAACATTTAAGGAGGCGCTCATTCTCAGGGCGGTGCAAAGGCAGGGCTGGCACCTTCGAGTGGACGCCTCCTTAAATGTTGCTCCCTATAGCAGCCTATAGGGAGCCTCACCCTAACCCCAGCCTATAGGGAGCCTCACCCTAACCCCAGCCCTGCTATTGCCTCACACAGGAATGGTCTGAAGGTTTCTACCTCCTCTCCTTTCTTTGCCCCGAGCAGAATCAGCAGATTTCTGACCAGAATTTCAACCCAGGGCAATACGATGGGTGAGGAGGGTGCTAGGGTTGCCCTCAGAGGGAGAGGAAACAGCTGGCATGACTTTTTCCTGATCAAAGTTGCTAAAGACTTAGAGAGTTTGGCTGGCTTTGGGGACAGAATGTCACTTGGACTTGGCCTCCAAGTTAGAGGGTTTTGCTAAACGAGGCCAGTTAAACTGAGTCAGATTGTTTTGTGGAAATAAAGGCTGTGTGTGGGATCAGAGGGTTTAGCTCCACTGGTTACAGCCTCTTTATTTCAAGCCTTTTTCTGGAAGCAGGTAAAAAAGAAAATGCATTGTACATTTAGGTGCACTGTACATAATAAGCAGGTGCTAACAAGCATTTCTTGGGTTGAGGAGCCTTAGAGGTGTTAGAAATGGTTGGAGTTTTGTGTCAAGAAGAGCCCTTTGTTAAACTGGATGAGTGATATTTTCAATGAATCATTATGGAAGGGCTTAGCTGTGGAAGATTTAGCTTTAGTGCTTGGTTTATTTATTTATTTATTTTATTTTATTTTAAAATTTATTTATTTATTTTTGGCTGCACTGGGTCGTTGGGTCTTCGTTGCTGCGCGTGGGCTTTCTTTTGTTGCCTCGAACGGAGGCTTCTCTTGTTGCAGAGCACAGGCTCTAGGTGCGTGGGCTTCAGTAGTTGCAGCACGTGGGCTCAGTAGTTGTGGCTCGTGGGCTCTAGAGCGCAGGCTCAGTAGTTGTGGCGCACGGGCTTAGTTGCTCTGCAGCATGTGGGATCTTCCCGGACCAGGGCTTGAACCCGTGTCCCCTGCATTGGCAGGTGGATTCTTAACTACTGCGCCACCAGAGAAGTCCCTGCTTGTTTTTTTTAAAACAGCTTTATCGGTATAATTCACAAACCATCCAGCTCACCCATTTTAAGTGTACTTACTATTCAGTAACTTAGTATATTCAGAGTTGTACATCCATCATCACAATTCATTTTAGAATATTTTCATCACTCCAGAAAGATACCCCACACCCCCTAGCTGTCACTCCAGTGTGTCCCTCTTTCACTGTACTAACCACTAACCTACTTTCTGTCTCTATAGATTTGCCTATTCTGTACATTGCCTAGAAATTTGGTATCATACTCTACGTGGTCTTTGTGACTGGCTTTTGCCACTGGCCATAATGTTTTCAGAGTTCACCCATGTTGTAACATGTATCAGTGATTCCTTTCTTTTTATTGCTGAATAATATTCCATTGCATGGATATATCACATTTTATTTATTCATTCATCAGTCGATGGACATTTGAATTGCTTCCACTTTTGGCTATTACGAATTATGCCACTGTGAATATTCATGTGCAAGTTTTTGTGTGGATGTATGTTTTCATCTCTCTTGGGTATATACTTAGGATGTAATTACTGGATCATATTATAACTCTGTTTAACAATTTGAGGAACTGACAAACTGCTATCAAAAACTGTTATGCAGGGGCTTCCCTGGTGGCGCAGTGGTTGAGAGTCCGCCTGCCAATGTAGGGGACGCGGGTTCGTGCCCTGGCCCAGGAGGATCCCACATGCCGCGGAGCGGCTGGGCCCGTGAGCCGTGGCCGCTGAGCCTGCGTGTCCGGAGCCTGCGCTCCGCAACGGGAGAGGCCACAACAGTGGGAGGCCCACGTACCGGAAAAGAAAAAAAAAAAACAAAACCTGTTATCCAAAGTGGCTCTACCACCTCATGTTCCCATAACCAGCTGTGTGAGGGGTCCAGTCCCTCTGCATCCTTGTTACTACTTGTAATTATCTGTCTTTATGATTGTTCAGCGTTTTGTTTGGTTTTCATCTGAGTTCTTTATAAACCTTTGGAGATGGGCACTTTTTTTCCCCTCTCATTGTCCTCCTCCCACTTAAAAAATTTGAACTGTAACATGCATATTATACAGTAAAAGGGGCACATATTGCACATCTACAGCTTGGCAAATTTTAACATATGTCTATACTTGAGTATCCACCGCCCAGATCCAGATCCAGAACATGCCCATCGCCGCAGAAGTCTTCCTTGTCCCTCTTCCTGGCCCTTGACAGCCCCACCAAGGGACCGTTCTTCTGACTTATTTAATCATCGATTAGTTCTGCCTGTTCTGGACCTTATAAACAGGAACCGGTGTGTACTCTTATGTCTGCTTCTTTCACTCTACCTACTATTGTATATAATTGTAGTTCTTTCCTTTTTTGCTGTATAGCAGTGGTTGGCCAACTTTTTCTGTAAAGGACCAGATGGTAAATATTTTCAGTTTTGCAGGCCATATGGTCCCTGTTGTGACTACTTAATTTTCCTATTGGTGTGAAAGCAGCTACAGACAATGCATGCATGAATAAGCCTGGCTGGGCTCCAGTCAAACTTTATTTATGGCCACTGAAAATTTAATTTCAATAATTTTCATGTGACATGAAATGTCATTCTTATAAAAGCAGATGGCAGGCCAAATTTGGTGCACTGACCATAGTTTGCCAACCCCTGACAAAGAGCATTTCACTGTGTGAATTGATGACAATTTATATCCATTCTCCTTTTGATGGTTGATTCTAGTTTGGGGCTATTATGAATAATGCTACTCTGAAGATTCTTGTACAAATCTCTTGGTGGACATTACCCTCAATTCCAGGGAGTGAGCTTGCTGAGTCTTAGAACTGACACATATTTAACTTTAGCAGAAGCTGCCAAACAGCTTTTTTTTTTTTTTAATATATAAATTTATTTACTTTATTTATTTATTTTTGGCTGTGTTGGGTCTTCGTTGATGGGCGCAGGCTTTCTCTAGTTGCGGCGAGCAGGGGCTACTCTCCAATGCGGTGCATGGGCTTCTCATTGCAGTGGCTTCTCTTGTGGCAGAGCATGGGCTCTAGGCACGCGGGCTTCAGTAGTTGTGGCACGTGGGCTCAGTAGTTGTGGCGCGCGGGCTCTAGAGCGCAGGCTCAGTAGTTGTGGCTCACGGGCTTAGTTGCTACGTGGCATGTGGGATCTTCCTGGACCAGGGCTCGAACCCATGTCCCCTGCATTGGCAGGCAGATTCTTAACCACTGTGCCACCAAGGAAGCCCCAAACAGCTTTTTGAACTGGTTGTCCATTTTATAGTCACAGTGGGCCAAATTTGTATGGTTTCACTGTAGAATGGATTTACTGTTTTAATAAGCAATGATTGAGATTTGAACATTCTAGCTCCCATGAGGGTTGGCGGATTCCAAAAGTTAGTGTTGCCTGTTAAATATAGCGATAGAGAGGGGGTGCTGCTCAAGATATTAATCGCAGGTCCCCAGCATTCCTTAACCCTCTTAAAAATTATGGAAGGCCCTAAAAAGCTTTTGTTTACCTGGGTTCTATCAAACAACATTTACTGTATTAGTTACATGTCAATTATATCTCAATTTTAAAAAGAAATGGGAAGTTCTATGGTGATCCAGTGGTTAGGAGTCTGTGCTTTCACTGTGGAGGGCCTGGATTCAATCCCTGGCCAGGGAACTAAGATCCCACAAGCTGCGCAGTGAGGCTAAAAAAAAAAAGAAATAAAAAATAAGTATTTAGATATGCAAAATGTATTTACTGTATCAGAAGTTGAAACTGAGACTTTTTTTAAAACACAAGAATACACAAACACACATTCCATCAGCTGTCAGAGCGATGACATCATCACAAGTCATGGAGCTTCTGGGAAAACTGCACTGAACTCTCAGGGGAGAATGAGAGTGAGAAAGGGCAAAAGACGTCTTCACACTATTATGAAAATAATTTTGAACTTGCAGACCCTCAGGGTTCCCTCGACTACACCACTTGGAGAACCATTCTTTTTACAAAATCTTTGTCACATCTGACGACATAGACAATAATTCTTAAGTAGTTCTGAAATCCAGCCCATGTTCAAATTTCTCCAAGTGCTTAGGAATCATTTTTACAGCTGTTTATATGAACCAGGACCCGATCGAGGTTCACACATGGCATTTGGCTATTAGGTCTATTTAGTCTTTTTTTATTTTTATTTTTTGCGGAACGCGGGCCTCTCACTGCTGTGGCCTCTCCCGTTGCGGAGCACAGGCTCCGGACGCGCAGGCTCAGCGGGCATGGCTCACGGGCCCAGCCGCTCCGCGGCACGTGGGATCTTCCCGGACCGGGGCACGAACCCGCGTCCCCTGCATCGGCAGGTGGACTCTCAACCACTGCGCCACCAGGGAAGCCCTATTTAGTCTCTTTTAATCTAGAACGGTTTCATACCCTTTCTGCCCCATGACATTGACTTTTGAAGCTCCCAGCTTGTTGTCTTGCAGAATATCCCACTTTCTGGATGTGTCTGGTTGTTTCCTCCTGGTGTTATTTAACTTGTTCTTTGAAAACTTCTCTTTGCTGTTAACTGAAGTAGATTGCAGATATTTCTCTATTGATGATAATAATAATAAATAACTTAATCATAGTTAACAAATACTGAGTGTTTTGTTTCTCACTTAGCATTGTGAGAAAGTGCATTTTCTCAGCATGTATCTCACAAAATTTTCAGAATCAAATATCACTTCCTGGCAGCAGGGAGAGGTGGGACCTGTGACTAGTGTTGGGGTGTGTGCCACATTTATGGAGGACACCCACTACATAATTCAAGTCGATTATTCATCCTTGGGAATGTAGTCTGTCTACTGTAGAGGCTTTTTTTTTTAAATTAGAAGCTGCAAATATACTTTTTAAAAAAAAATTTATTTATTTATGGCTGTGTTGGGTCTTCATTGCAGTGGCAGACTTCTCATTGCGGTGGCTTCTCTTGTTGCAGAGCACGGCCACTAGGCCCATGTGCTTCAGTAGTTGTGGCACACGGGCTTAGTTTTTCCATGGCATTTGGGATCTTCTGGGACCAGGGCTTGAACCCCTGTCCCCTGCACTGGCAGGTGGATTCTCAACCACTGGGCCACCAGGGAAGTCCCGCAAATATACATTTTTGAAAAATCTTCCAAATGTTAAGGGTAAACAACAAATTCAGACTTTTAGTTAACTATTGAGCAGTCCAAACAAAACATTGCTATGGCTGAACCTGGTTCTTGAGCCTCCACTGTGTCTTTTCTGACAAATAGATCTCATTAAACCTCCCTAACCACATAGTGAGATCAGACACATTTTTCCCATTTTACAGAGAAGGGAGTGCAGAGAGGGAAAGTGACTTGCCCAAAAGTTATACTGAGAAAGTGGCTGAGCAAGGAATTGAACCCAGGAGACCTGGTGATTCCACTAGATGAGTGTTTTTAGAATTTTAAAACATTATTACTTTTATAATATAGCAATTATTGTGTTGGGCTTTTTTTTTTTTTCCTTTTGGCCGCATCACACAGCTCATGGGATCTTAGTTCCCTGACCAGGGATCGAACCTGGGCCTATGGCAGTGAGAGCTTGGAGTCCTAACCACTGGACCTCCAGGGAATTCCCTGGGCATTTTTAAAATGCTTTACGTACATGAAATAATTTAATCTTTATAATAGCCCTATGAAGTGGGGACAATTATTATGCCCATTTTACAAATGAGCAGAGAAGCCCAGAGAGGTGAAGTAACTTGCCCAAGGTCACACAGCTAGTAATAGCAGAACCAAAATTAGAACCCATGTCACCTGGCTCCAGAGACTGCTCCTAACCACTAATCCATGTGCCCTCACCAAGAGAGAAATATATTACATCTGGATTCAGCACTGAAACCTCAGCTTCATGAAATACCACTTACCCTTCCTATGTACCAGGCACACTGAGATTTCCCACTTTATCCCACTCCTCCCCACTCCACTCTTTATATCTAGCCCACTTTTTTTTGCTCATGGTTACATCTGTGAGAGTCATCCATATTGTTGCATATAGTTATAGTTTGTTCATTCTCATCCTGTGCCTCAGTTTCCTCATCTGTAGAATGGGGACAGGAGCGGTACTTACCTCATAAGGATGTGTGTGGCCTGAATGAGTTCAGTCATGTAAAGTGCTTAGAAGAGAACCTGGTACAGGAAAAAGGGTAATCAATGCGAGGCTTCTAAAGAGTAGGTAGATCGGACTGATGGGAGAAGAGGAAATTGCAGGGGCAAAGAGGTGTGGAGAAGTGTGCTATCTTCTGGAAATGACTCTGGGGTTCAGAGTAGCTGGGGAAAGGAGGATGTTATAGGACATGGGGCTGGAAAAGTGAGCAGGCACCAGAGCAGGGGCTGAGGAGCTGGAACTCTGCCCTGGGGGCAGTGGAAGCTGGGGAAGGGTTTTGAGCAGAGAGGGACAAAACTGGATCTGGGTGATAGAAAACCCCCCTCAGGGTCATGTAGGAGGTGGATTAGAGGCTCTTAGGCCAGGGAGGAGGCTGTCAGTTGGCCCAAGCAGGAGAGGCCTGAGATGGGCAGGATTATGGAGGTTGATAGAGGATAAATTCTAGATATTCCAGAGAAGGGAAGGATAAACAAGGAGGCTGATCATCAGCAAAGCCACTTGAGACACAGACTCAGTCACTAAGGGCCTAGGGGATCTTGATCTATGTGGCAAGCTGGATTGTGTTCAACTGATATTAAAATTTTGTTCAATTTATACACATAAGACAATTATATATACCATATGCCATTGACCCTTGAACAACCTAGGAAGTTAGGGGCACTGACGCTCCGCACATTCAAAAATTGGGGTATATCTTCCAGTTGGTCCTTCTATCTGCGGTTCCCCTGCATCCACAGATTCACCAAACCAGATCGTGTAGTACTGTAATATTTACTACTGAAAAAAATCCGTCTATATGTGGACTTGCACAGTTCAAACCCGTGTTACTCAAAGGTCAACTGTATGTACTCTAACTACTGGTTGTTTACAGCTGACGTCCTTCTGATTGGCCAATACCCATGCCATAACTATGGTTAAATATTTTGAACATTACTCCTGAATATCCATCCCCCTTTTTAGTTCAAAAGACTCCCATGCTTTTTGTTTAAAAAAAAAAATTCAGAGAGTATGGAAACATACAAAATAAAAAGTGAAAGATCATCCCTCTACTACCAAAAGGTAATGTTAATTTTGGGGGCCAGGGGATGTGATTTTTCCCACAAGATTTTGCAAGATTTGTGATTTTGCTTTGCACTTGTTTTGCATTGGCCATATATTTCTTTTTAAAAATAAATAAATAAATTTATTTATTTATTTATTTTTGGCTGCCTTGGGTCTTCGTTGCTGCCTGTTGATTTTCTCTAGTTGTGGCAAGCGGAGGCTACTCTTTGTTGTGGTGCGGGAGCTTCTCATTGCGGTGGCTTCTCGTTGTGGAGCACAGGCTCTAGGCGCACGGGCTTCAGTAGTGGTGGCACGTGGGCTCAGTAGTTGTGGCTGGCGGGCTCTAGAGCACAGGCTCAGTAGTTGTGGCGCATGGGCTTAGTTGCTCCGCGGCATGTGGGATCTTCCCGGACCAGGGCTTGAACCCGTGTCCCCTGCATTGGCAGGCGGATTCTTAACCACTGTGCCACCAGAGAAGCCCTGCCCATATATTTCTATTGTAGATGAACTGGGAAGGTATTTGGCAGAAAGTAATGGAAAAACCCATACAGTGGCTTAAATAAATAGTTTATTTTTCTCCTATAACAGGAAATTTGGAAGAAGGTAGTTATTCTCTTCAATTTAGCAGCACCATCATTTGTGGGATTCTCTTGGCTTTTTTTCTTCATGGTTGCAAGATGGCTGCTGCAGCTCCAGCCATCACACCTTGTGTTCAGAGCCAGATGAAGTGGAAAGGGCAGGTGCCAGTCCCTTTTATCAGGAAGGGAATAGCTTTCCCAGAAATCCTCAGGAGACTTATCGAGATCTCATTGGCCAGAGAACTGTGCCAGAGGCCACCCAGGCTGTCATGGAGGCTGGGAAAGTGCTTGGCGGGGCACACGGATGCCCCAGACCAAATTGGAGATCTGTGAGTGGGGAAGGTTAGAATGGATATTGGGTGTGGAAACAGAATCTGCGCATGGTGTCCTTCAACAATTAGCAGATGACTGACCTGGGCGAAGATGCTAATTGGTGGGAGGGGCCTCTATTGAGAGAGGAGGAGTGATATGTGAGTGGGAACTAATCTTTTAAGTGATTGTTAGATCATTGGGATAAAAATGTTTTCTGACAATTGCTTCCCTGAACTGAGTGTGGGAATTTAGATAATCGGGGTTCCCTGGATGCTGTTTTTGTGTTCATGTGTCAGGGGTTCTTAACCGCAGAGTCTTTTTTCTTTTTAATATATAGATTTATTTATTATTTATTTGTTTATGGCTGCACTGGGTCTTTGTTGCTGCTGCACGGGGCTTTCTCTAGTTGCGGCCAGCGGGGGCTGCTCTTCCGTTGTGGAGCACAGGCTCTAGGCGTGGGCTTCAGTAGTTGTGACTCGCGGGCTCCAGAGCACAGGCTCAGTAGTTGTGGTGGCTCCGTGGCATGTGGGAATCTTTCTGGACCAGGGCTCGAACCCGTGTCCCCTGCATTGGCAGGCGGATTCTTAACCTCTGCGCCACCATGGAAACCCAACCACAGAGTCTTAGAAGTGGCTTGAGGAGTCAGAAAGTATGTGCATTTGCGATGTTGCTAGATGCTGCTAAGCTGCCCTCTAAAATGGCTATACTGAGTTGCACTCACATCCCAGGGGATGAAAGGGTTTGCCTCAAGCACCCTAAGCAACTCTGACACCTGCCAATCTGTTAGGTGAAAAATGGGGGTTTCAGGTATCTCCTTCCCTTCCTTTCTTTTAAGGAAGATCAAACATCTTATGAGATGTTTTTTGACTACTTGTTCCCTCTACCATGAATTGCCTGTTTTTTTTCTTTTGCCCATTTTTCTTTGGGGGTTCTTATTGATGCTTAGGGGCTTTTCATATATTATGACTATTCACACTTTTTAATACTTTCTTATACATGCTGCTAATGTTGTCTCTGAGTTTTTTTGTCTTGTCACTCTGATTTTTGTCTTTTTCTGTAATGAAGTTAAACTATGTGGTCACATCTGTTCCTGTTTTTCCTTATGGCCTCTGAATTTCCTATCATGCTTAGAAAAACCTTTTCTACCTCAAGATTTTATATATATAAATATATATGTATTTATAAATATATATATTCATCTATATTTCCTTCTAGAATTTTTTGGGTTTTCTATGTTTAGATCTTCGTTTATCCTGAATTTTGTGTTTTATTTTTGATTATAAAATGACGTGTTTTAAAAATACATAAATAAATAAAATGATATGTTTACTGTAAAAAACAAAGATAATATAGGAAAAGCCTAAAGAAAAAAAATATTTTGAGTTAATGAGTAAATTTTTTTTAAGAGATAACATTGTGTAAGTTGCTTTGTGACCTGTTTTTTGCACTTGCTGGATAGTAAATATCTTTTCCTGCCATTAAATGTTTCTGTACAGCATCGCTGAATTTTATTTCAATGACAATTTTATTTTATTTTTATTTTTTAATTTTTTTGCGGTACACGGGCCTCTCACTGTTGTGGCCTCTCCCGCTGCGGAGCGCAGGCTCCGGACGCGCAGGCTCAGCGACCATGGCTCACGGGCCCAGCCGCTCCGCGGCATGTGGGATCTTCCCGGACCGGGGCACGAATCCATGTCCTCTGCATCGGCAGGCGGACTCTCAACCACTGTGCCACCAGGGAAGCCCTCAATGACAATTTTAAATGACTGTTTAGTATTCCATATTTATATTAGTGTGCTTATCTTTTTCTTACTGATTTATAAGATCTGATTTGTGTTACAAATATATTTTGCCACCCTGTTGATTCCCTTCAAATTTTGTTTATGATGTTGTTGCCATTCAGAAACATCAAATTTATTTAAATTCAAACCATTGATCTTTCCCTTAATGACTTGTGACTTTTGGGATGGATGTTCTCTAACCAGAGATCATATATTTATTTGTATTTTTGTTGTTGTCACTGTTTTATGATTTTATTTTCTTGCTTTAAGTTTTTAATTTTGGGGGAGTTTACTCTGGAGTGAGGTTTAAGTCCAGGATCTAACTTCAGTGTTTTTTTTTATCAGAAAGAGGTTATCTAGATGTGACCCTGGGATGGGATGGGGTGGGGGGCTTCTGAGGCCAGTTTCACCATGAGAGTAAAGCCACAGCCTTATTGGTGACTCTGTACTCTCCTTCTCTGCCAGGCCTTGGAGACCCGGGCCAGCCCGGGCCACACCCCAGGCTGTGTCACCTTCGTCTTGGATGACCACAGCATGGCCTTCACTGGAGATGCCCTGCTTATCCGAGGGTGTGGGCGGACAGACTTCCAGCAAGGTCACAGGCCCCTTTCCCCAGCCCGAGATCTTCGTATGGTTATGTGGGTGCCAGGGTTTTAAGTGTCAGTTGCAAGAATGAATGAATGAATGTTAGACTTTTAGGGGGTCAGGATTAGATTCAAGGAGTTTAGTGCTGGAGGAGAGGAGAGTTGGGTTCAGAGGTTAGTGGTTGGGGGACAGTTAGAGTCAAGAGTGTGTGTTAGGTATCTATTGCTGTAAAGCAAATCACCCCAGAACTTAGTGGCTTAAAACAATGATTAACATCATCTCACACGGGTTTTGAGAGTTAGGACTCTGGGAGAAGCTTAACTGGATGGTTCTTGCTCAGGGTCTTGCGTGAGGTTGCAAGCAAGCTGCTGGCCGGGGCTGACTGAAGGCTTGACTGGGGCTAGAGGATCCACTTCCAAGGTGGCTCACTGACATGGCCAGTGAGCTCTTGCTGGTTGTTGGCAGGAGGCCTCAGTTCCTCACAATGCAGACTTCTCCATAGGGCTGCTTGAGTGTCTTCATGACATGGCAGCTAGATTCTCCCAGAGGGAACAATCAGAGAGACAGACAGACAGAAGACCTAATTTTTTTTTTTTTTAATGAGCTTGTCTCAGAAGTTAAACTCTGTTATTTTTGCCATATCCTATTTATTAGATTCAAGTCACTTAGTCCAGACCACTAAGTCAAGGCAAGGGGAATTATGTGTCACATTTTCAAGAGAAGAGTTTCAAAGAGTTCATGGGCATATTTTTAACCTCCCATAAGGGGTTTAGCTGGTGTGGGGAGGGGTGTGGAGTTTGATTCAGGGGTTAAGTTGCTGGAGGAAGTTAGATTTGGCAATTTAGCTGCTAGAAGGTTGCTAGATTCAGTGGTTTAATTGCTAGGAAGTCGTGTTACATTTGGGGTTTAGCTTCTGGGGGCAATTAGATTAAGGGGTTTCGCTGCGGGAAGGGTGTTTACATTCATAATATCAGGGTATGAGATTTGAGTATGTGTGTGAATGTGAGGTGGACACTAGATTGGGAGGATTTAGCTGCCTTGCAGGAGGTGGGCAAGGCTGGACGAGAGAAAAGAGACAGAGCCATAGCAAGCTGAGCTGGCCATGGGTAACCAGATCCCCAGGCTGTCTCTTTCTTCCTCTTTCCTTATCTCTCCATCTTGGTCTCTATCTTTTTCTCTCTGAGGCTCCTAGTCTCCCATTTATCCATCCCCAACACAGTCATGAGATCGAAAGATTTAGGCTGAAAGGAAAGGTGACAGAACATTCCAGAGAGGTTTGTCCCTGTCACAACTTAGGACTCAGAGCTTCTTGTCAGAACCATTGCTCTATCCTCTTTGGCCTCATGTCTTCAGTTTCTTACCTTCCCATCCACTTTCCCTGCCCAGAATCCTTTCTTGGCATCCCCAGAGTGAGGGCATTTGGTACTTCAGGGTCATATCCCAACCTTGTTTACAGTCATGCTGAATTCTCACCATTTCCCAATTCTTTGCATATGCTGTTCCACCTGCCTAGAATGCCCTTCCCTCTCTTTCTCTACCCAGTCAAAGGGCTACTGGCAGAAAATGAGGGAGATGGTTTAGCTACAGTGATTTTTATCCTCTCATCCTTTTCCTGAAGGGAAGGGATTTGGGAGCTTCTCTCATCCTGTTGCTCCACTGACCTCTGAGTTTTCCCTCACCAGGCTGTGCTAAGACTTTGTACCACTCAGTTCATGAAAAGATCTTCACACTTCCAGGAGACTGTCTGATCTACCCTGCTCATGATTACCACGGTGAGGGCTTCCTGGAGGAGGTGTGGGATTTACATAACTTACTATTTGAGAGGGAGCGCCAAACCACTGTGGCTTGCAGACTACAATTCCCAGGAACTCCTCTGGCCAAAAAGATCAAGTGCTTAGGTGTACTGAGTGTGGATGTAGAAACTACGATGCCTAGAATCCGGAAGGCATAAGCTTTCCTGGGACTTCCTTATAGAACTTAGGGAACTGTGAGAAACTACATTTCCCATAGTGCCCATTGAGGAGGGAAAGCAATCTGTTAGCCCTGGGCCAGAAAGGCACCCTGAGGCCTCCTGGGAAATGTAGTTCTGGGAGGCCCAAGGCACTGGACGGCTCAACATTCCTCCCCCTCTCTTGGCCACTAGGACTCACAGTATCCACTGTGGAGGAGGAGCGGACTCTAAACCCTCGGCTCACCCTCAGCTGTGAGGAATTTGTCAAGGTCATGAGCAAACTGAACTTGCCCAAACCTCAGCAGATAGGTGAGCAGTTGGGGGGGAGGAGGGTGCTGGGGTCTGGATTCCTGGGTCTGAGGGAGAAGGTGCTGGGAATCTGGACTCCTGGGTCTGAGGGATGGAGGGGCCTCAGGGCCAGAACTCTAGTTTCCCAAAGAAGGACCATTAGGATTTCTGGGTCCCCAGTGGGGCATAGAGAGAGCGGGGCCCTTGGTTTCACCCTTAGCTTCTTCCTTTCAGACTTTGCTGTTCCAGCTAACATGCGCTGTGGGATCCAGACCCCCCCTTCCTGACTCTCAGGTGCTCATATCCAGTTAATAATGCACTAGGTGGCGTGAGGGGAGCGGTGCCATTACCAGAGCCTCTCTTATCTTCCCCTCCCTTACCAGCCTCTCAAGATTCTTAAATAAAAAAAATATTTTTTTTTTCCTCTGAATCTGACTTCTGTTTTCTGGGGGACCCAATGGGTTTCTGGGCTGAGATGCCTGTGGTTAGTTCTGGTCCCTGGATAGGCCAGGGAGAGAGGCAGCATAAAGGTCCTGGGAGCCTTGAAGGAGATTTTCTAACTCATAAGATAGAAGCAAACAGATATCTGGGGCAGAGTTCCTCAGCTCCTTGGACTAGAACAGTCTTGAGTTTAAACCACTTGCCCCATGAGACTCAGCATAAGGTACTTCACTTCTCCAAGCCTCAGTTTCCTCATTTGTAAAATGGGAATAATAATAATAATAATAGGGTGTTGTGATGATCCAATTAGTCCATAGGTATGAAGTACTTGGTACACTGCCTGCACAGCAGACTTCCTATCAGTGTTCACTATTATTGTTACTGTCATTTAATGATCTCTGAGGCACTTCCTGGCTTGAGTGACAGGATGCCTAATGGTAAAGACCATGGACTTTCCAGAGAACAAATATGGTGTTAACATTAACAACATGTGTAGATTTTTTGGACACTTGTCCCCCTCAGCCTCAGTTTCCTAACTATAAAATGGAGATAGTAATCCCTTTCTCTACTGTAAGCCACTGTAAGGATGAAATAAATTAATGCGTGTAAAATGTTTATACTTTATACACATAGCTCCTGATATCCAGTGATTCTTTCTCACATACCAGTTATTTTCCTGTTTTTGCCCAGAGAGGAAAGGGTCTGGCTGAGACCTTTAACCTCTGCCCTCCACCCATAGCAAAGTGGTGGTGGGGGGGAACATACTTCCCCCTGTCTCTGGGCGGGTCTCTGACTCAGCTTAGGGCACCCCCCTCCCCTTGCCCAGCTCCCCAAACCGGTCGGGGCCCTTCTAAAGGGCTCATTAGAGGGGAGAGGCCCCTATCTCCATTCCCCTCTTCCTTTCAGGATTCCCAGGGTCTGGACATTATACATAGGTGACCAAGGCGCCTGGCCCTCCCGGGGGAGGAATGGGGGCGCTGGAGGCAGAGTTGGGGGGTCGTCATGTTGGGCTTTCCGAGGGTGGGGCCGGGATGGCCGGATGCCGCGGCTGCGGGCGGGGCAAGCTGGTCGCTCCCTCCTCCCTCGAGAGCTGTTGGACCTGTTGTCCCCCCCTCCACTTCCGGCCTGCTGGGAAGGGGGACAGAGCAGCCTCTCTCTCCTCCCTCTTGCCCAGCCACCTGTCTAGTGGGCAGAAACTGCAGAGCCGGAGCGCAGAAGGGAGCGCGCCGAAGCCTGAGCCGGTGAGGGGGCCGGGGCTTGGGTGGTGGAGGGGGCTGGAGTTCTGGAATCTAGCTCCGGGAGGAGCCGAGGATTCAAGGTCCCTGGTTCGTCCAGAGAGAGAGAGACCAGGAGCGCCGACTCCTGGATCCCTCGGTGAGGCTGAAAGGGGCCCGCTCCCTTGCACGGTGGGGTCGGAGCTGAGATTACTGGGCTCCAGAGAGGACGCGGAGGAACCCGACTCCTGAGTCCACGAAGGAGTAGGTGTTGGGGTCCCTCTAAAGTGGTCCAAGGGATTGTGCGGGGCTTCTGGGAGAGTACAAGGCTCGACACCTGGATAGCAGGGAGAGGCCGGTAGGGGGCGGACTAGGACCCCGGACTCAAATTCTGGTCAAGCCTCCGGGGGAGTGACGCCCTAGGAGCCATCGAACCCCGCCCCTAGAAACTCCAGGCCGCGCCTCCGGAATGCTCAGTCGCATCCTTTGAACTCTTAGGCCCCCCCCTCTGGAGCGCTCTCTAGAGCTTTCGGCCGCGGCCCTGAGCCCTCCTGGGCCCCGCTCCCACGCTACCGGGCCACGCCTCCCGAACTCCAGGCTCCGCCCACCAGACAGGAGTCCGCAGAGGCCATGGGGACACGGAGCAGCCCGGGCGAGGGGACCCCACCGCCCGCGGTTCCCGAGTGCGACGCGGAGGTCCGGTCTCAAGGGGCCGCCCAGCCCCGGGAGCTCCCCGAGGACTCTCGCGAGCAGAACGTGCCCGAGGCCCCAGCAGAGCTTCCGAGAGGCCAAGGGGCTGAGCAGCAGGCGGAGGAAGAGGAAGAAGTGGGAGAAGGCAGCAGCACGGAGAGCAGCCGCGATGCGGTGAGGGACCGGAGGGCGAGAGCCACGGGGGGACCCAGAGAGACAGACCCAAACGGGTGACAGAGACACAGAGAGAGAGGTATAGAAAGACCGGATAGACAGAGACCCAGAGACAGGGAGACTGAGAGGCCAAGACCCAAAAGAGCCAGAGACACTGAAAGACCAGAGACAGAGACTCAGAGATGGGGATAGAGACACAGACAGAAACTCAGAAACAAAGATGCTCAGAGAAACAGAAATAGAGACAGAGAAACCTTGAGAGAGGGAGATACTCCGAGGGAGAACGAGAAATAGCGATTCAGAGAAGGAAGACAGATACTGGGTCAGGAAGATGAAGCCCAGAGAAAAGGGGGGAAAAGACTCAAGGAGCCCCGGGGGGGGAGAGAAAGAGATGCAGGACCTTCGAAGACGTGACGCCAAGAGAATGGGAACTGGATAAAGAAAAAGAAACACCATCCTTGTGTCGGCTCTGTGCCCCCTCACCGGACTGCGAGTCCCTGGGCCACCTCCCGGGGCCGAGCGGTCCCCGGACCTGCACCTTCCCTTCCTTGAATTAAAAGAACTTGGTGGTAGAGTTAAACGCCGACTTAGACCGCCTGAGGGGATATTCGGGATGGAAAACAGACCTATTTAGTGACTGCAGGGGGCGAATCCTCCCCAATTGACCACGCCCTCTTCAACCGCAGGTGGAGGCTTCGCCTGCCGTTCAGATCGCGGCCACGCCACCCGCAGCCTCTCAGGCTGGGGAAGGGGTGCGAGGGGCGGCGCGGCGGCTTCGAGTCCAGCAGTTGGAGGCACTGACTCGCGTGGCTTTGATGGAGCAGCGAGTGAAGGAGCTACAGCGTCAGAGGAAGGAACTGAGGATCCAGGTGAGGTTGCAGACGTCTTGGGAATTCTGGCCCCAACTCTTGGGGAACCGCGCAAGGCCAGACTCTCGGTCCTTTCCAAGTGCGGGAGCCCAGCTCCATCCTCTCTCCGAATCCAGGAGTTCAGGTTCACAGGTCCCTCGTTCAGACCCAGGCGTCCGAGCCCCCAGCCCCCTCCTACTCAGACCCAGGCCTCTGGGCCCCAGTCCTTGTATTTTCTCCGCAGATGGAGGTGGAGGTGACCCTGCTTCGGGGTGAACTGGCTGGGGAGCGAGTGGCCGTCTGGCGGGAGGAGGAGCAGCTCTGGGAGTTGCTGGGGCAGCAGGTGGATGCAGAAAAGGGCGGCCAAGAGGAGCGGGAACAGGTCTGTTTGCCCTGCTGGGTCCTCCTCAGTTTTCTGCCTTGTTGGACAGACATTCCTTGTGGTGCTTCTGGGCCCTGGGCCCTGAGCGTATCCCCATTCCCCAAACGGGGACCCCTGGGCTGGGGGCAGGGCGGGGGGAGTGGGCCTATGCCTCTTCCTGTTTCCCTCCTCCCTCCTTGTCTATGACTTTGGGGCCTGACTCACTAGTTCATCTTCCTTTGCCCCATCTCTCTCTGCTCTTTAAATGTCATATTGTGAAAAACATCAAACAAACAAAAACAGAGTCATCAGACGGGCTGCCAGGTGGCGTGCTGCCCAGCTTCAGCAGGGATTAATCCTCCATTCCTGTTTCCTATCCCCCAATTGGCTTCCCTGTCCCTAGTTTTGAAAGCCAGTCCCAGACATCATATTGCCTGTAAATGCTTTAGTTCTTATCTTATAGATAAGAACTCCTTTTAAAAAACATTATCCCTATATCATTATCACACCTGAAGAATTAATAAGTTCTTAATACCGTCTCATTTCCAGTCAGTTTTCCTGGGTCTGAGATCGTCTCAAAAACGGTTAACAGTTGGCTGTTTGAATCCGGTCCCCCCAAAGCCAGTATATTGTAGTTGGTGAAATGCCTTGTGTGGGTTGTTTCACCTTTAATGGTCCCTGCCTACTGTACTATTTGTTGGAGAAACCAGGTCTTCTGTTCCATGGTCAGTGTGTGACCGCTTGCATGCCTGGGGTGTCCTTTATCTCATTTCTCTTCTGGAAGCAGGTGGTTGGTTAGATGTAGAGGCTGGGTCAAATTCAGATGTGCTGTAGTGCTTCCTGTGTGCTGGGTCAGGGGGACATTGTCTCTGGTCCTCCAGACCTCAGTGAGGTCAGTCTGATCCCTTCGTAATAGTTATTTACCTAAAGGCTTTAACATCCATTGGTGGTCATTGCTTGGACCAGTTGGCAGTACAGGTTGGAAAATGGTAACTTTGTAATTCTATCAAACTCTCTCTTTGCCCTTATATATTGGAATTTCCTGGGGCTGGGTCCTGAGTCTTCATTTACTTCAAAGAGCCTGTATTTATCCCAGCCCTGATTTCTCTCTCAAAATGTAGACCTACGTGTCCCGCTTCCTAGGATACTGGTACCTAGATGCTCCTTCCTCCCCCAGGACCTGGGATTCCAGACCCCAGCCCCTCCTCCCTCTAACCCAGGAGTCCAGGCCCCCAGCCCCTCCTCCCTCAGACTCAGGAGCCTGGTCCCTTCTCATTCACCGTATCCAAAGCTGACCTCAGCAACTCCCTTTTCCACACTGTCCCTGTCTCACTGTCCCTTTGGCCACCAGGTCAGAGTCCTGAGCCTTGCTCTGCTTGCCTCCTTATCTCTCACCCCAAGCCTGTGAGTCACCGTGTCCTGTTCTTTGTGCTCCCTGAACCTCTCTTTCTAGTCTGTCTGCTTTACATCTGCACTGCTCAGACCTCACCTCACTCTTAGTGCTTGGAGGACTCATGAAAGAGCTGCTGGTCTCAACCCCTCAAGCCTGTCTCCCAGAGGGATGATTCCACACCTAGAGCCTTTCAATCCTTCCATGGCTCCCCATCGCCCCGGGATAAGGGCTCCTCCGCCTGGTGGGCCAAACCAAATGTGAGCTGCACCTTGCCTGCCTTTCTACTGTCATCTCCCACCTGTGCTCCCCATCTCCTCCCTCTACCCCACCTTCTCCCTTCTTGACCAGAGTTTGTCCCTACACTTCCTGTACTTTTCAACTTCCATTCATTTGCTCCATGCTGTTCCCCTCTGTCCAAAATGCCCTTCCAGCCCCTTCTATCTCCACCGGTCTAAATACTCCCTGTTTTGTTTTGTTTTTTTCTGGCCGTGCCACACAGCATGTGGGATTTTAGTTCCCTGACCGGGGGTCGAACCCATGCCCCCTGCAATGAAGCATGGGGCCCTAAACACTGAACCGCCAGGGAATTCCCAAATACTCCCTGTTTTTTTGAGGCTCACCTTAAAATCCTCACATCCAGGAAGCCTAGGATTACCCCAGTAGAAATTGCTCCCCACTTTCTGGGTTCCCACAGTCTCTGTGTTTCACTGCCCTGATTGTCCCAGACAGTAACTGGCTGTGTCCCCTGCTGGAGCACAGGGCCCAGGTCAAACCCCCTTCTGGGTCCCCAGTATCAATCACCCAGCCTGGATATGTTTTGCATTCATTCCCTCATTCATTTTTTTTTAACTTATTTAATTGAAATATAGTTGATTTACAATGTTGTGTTAATTTCTGCTGTACAGCAAAGTGATTCAGTTATATGTATATATATACATTCTTTATCATATTCTTTTCCATTATGGTTTATCACAGTATATTGAATATAGTTCTTTGTGCTATATAGTAGGACCTTGTTGTTTATCGACTCTATATATAATAGTTTGCATCTGCTAACTCCAACTCCCAATCTATCCCTCCCCCATCTCCAACCCTGGCAACCACAAGTCTGTTCTCCATGTCCGTGAGTCTGTTTCTGTTTTGTAGATTAGTTCATTTGTGTCATATTTTAGATTCCACATATAAGTGATATCATATGGTATTTGGCTTTCTCTTTCTGACTTACTTCACTTAGTATGATAATCTCTAGTACCATTCATGTTGCTGCAAATGGTGTTATTTCATTTTTTTAATGGCTGAGTGATATTCCGTTGTGTATGTATACACCACACCTTCTTTATCCATTCATCTGTCCCCTCATTCATTTCTTTTTTTTTTTTTTTTTTTTAAATTTATTTATTTATTTATGGCTGTGTTGGGTCCTCGTTGCTGCGCGAGGGCTTTCTCTAGTTGGGGCGAGCGGGGGCCACTCTTCATCGCGGTGCGCGGGCCTCTCACTGTCGCGGCCTCTCTTGTTGCGGAGCACAGGCTCCAGACGCGCAGGCTCCGTAGCTGTGGCACACGGGCTTAAGTTGCTCCGCAGCATGTGGGATCTTCCCAGACCAGGGCTCGAACCCGTGTCCCCTGCATTGGCAGGCAGATTCTCAACCACTGCGCCACCAGGGAAGCCCTTTTTTTAAAAATTTATTTACATTCATTTCTTAAACAGCTGTTTACTTGACACCTGCCCTGGGTGGGCCTGTATAAGTGTGAACCAGACAAACAAGGTCCCTGCCCTCATGCAGCCAACACCTCAGACAGGGAGGGATTTGAGATCTGGCTGGCCTGGGCCCGGCTGGCCTCTGTGTCCCTCCCTGTGCTCAGGCTGAGGCTAAGAGCCTGGTTGTCCATTCAGGAACAGAGGCACCTGAGCCAGGAGAGGGATCGTGTGGAGGGTCTTCGCCAGAGACTCCGAGAGGCCCAGGGGCAGCTTGACTCGCAGCCAGAAGACCAGCGTAAGCAGCTTCTGCAGGGAGTGCAGGAGGTGAGGGTCCGCTGGACCCACTCAGGGACCTGGTGTCCAGGCCACTCAGGTCCCAGACATCCAGGCCCTCAGTCCTCTGCTTCCCCACCCACCTAGTAGCTCGGGCCTCAGCCCCCTAACCCTCAGGACTCGGGAATCTAGATCCTCAGCCCCCTCCTCCCTCATTGCCCAGGATTCCTGGCCCCAGCCCACTACCCTCCTGGTTCCCAGGGGTCCAGGCCTCCAGCCTTTTTGTGTTTCCCCCACAGATGAGGGAACAGCTGGATGTGGCCCAGCATGCCTACGAGGACCTGGAATTCCAGCAGCTGGAGCGGGAGAGCCAGTGGGAGGAGGAGGAGTGGGACAGTCCCAGGGCCCGGGCGCTGGACCCCAAGGTCCAGGAACTCCAGGCCAGCGTGGTGCGGCACAGGGTGAGTTGGGCCGGGCTAGCCCTGCCTCCCTCGCCGTTGCCCTCTGTCTCCTCTGCTCCCTTCTTTGTCCTCGTGTCTTCCCTGTGTCATGTACTTCAAAATAGTAATGACAGTTGCTGACATTTATTGAGCATCTACCATGTGCTGGGCACGGTCCTAAACGTTTGACGAGTATTGAGTCATTGAATCCTTCCAACAATCCTGGGAGACACGTCTTAATAGTTTTTCCCATTTTATAAGTGAAGAAACTCAAGGTCAAGGTGCTCAAGTAATCTTTTCCAAGGTCACTTAGTTCATAAAGGACAGAGCTGGGATCTGAACCCACTAGGTCTTCGCCGCTAGGCTCCCTGCCTCTCAAGCCCTCATCCCAAATGATGCTTTCACTAGTCCTTTCTGGGGGCTTCACATTCAAGGGTCTGACAAGTCCCACTGGAAAAAGTGACATTTTGACTGTATTTAATACAAAGGTTCCCAGGGGTTTGGATTAGAAAGTTCTAATGTGGGTCTCCTTTCCCCGCCTCTACTTCTGGATCTTTTTCCTGTCACTGTCTTTTTTCCCATTTCTGTCTCACGGCTTCTGTCTGTTTCTGTTCTGTTTCTGTCTTGTCTCTGCATCTCTGTCTTTTGGGGTCTGTCTTGGTTCTTCTTTTCTGTATCTCTTCTGGTTTGTCTCTGTCTTTCCCTTTCTTTCTCTCTCTGTTCTTGGCAACGGTGACTTTCTCTGGGTCTCCGTCTTCCTCGGTCTCTGGATTTTGGATCCTCCATCCCTCCAACTCACTTCAAGTCTCTCTGGACCCCCCAAAGGGGAGGAGGACACCACGGAAGTTAACTCTAAGTCCCCCACCCCCTCCCAGGCACCCAAATGCCAGGGTCTCTGTTATGGGGTGGAGCAAACCCCAAGCTCTCAAGGAGGACCTGATTCTGTGGGAACCAGCCTGGGGACCCTGGGGTAGCTGAGTAACCAGGGCCCTGGGGGGGTCCCCTGCAGCAGCGGATCCAGGTCTTGGAGGAGCAGCTCAAGTCACTGGGGGAGCAGATGGCAGCTGAGAGCTGGGGGCTGAGCCAGAAGAAGGAGGAGGCCCTTCAGACCCTGACCCAGGTAAGTTCACCCCAGGCACCTGTCCTTCTTTCCTCACTTCCCCCTAGGGCATCCCATTGCCTCCCTGCACCCCAGATGTCTCCTGGCATCAGGGAGAGCTGCTGGGATGGCCCTTTCTGACCCTGAGGTGTGGCAACCGTTGATATCTTGCTATCCCCTAGGAATGGAGCAGACTGCTTAAGCTTAATTGCCTTCAGGGAACCCCTGGCAGGGACTTCTCTGAGCTCAACCAGGCCCTCACCAAGGTATGGGGATTTCATGCGCCTGTCAGCCCCCTCCTCCCTCAGACCCGTGAGTCCAGGCCCCCTGCCCCCTTCTCCCTTGGGATCCACGATTCTCAACCCCTAATCCCTCTTCCCCCTGGGACCCAGGAGGTCCAGCCTCCAGGTCCTCCTCCTCGGGGAACCGGCCATCTCTGCCCCTAGTCCTCCCTCACTGAGACCACATTTCAGCCCTCTTGGACCTTGAGCCTTTGTTTTTCCATCCAAGAAATGGGCTGGCTCTGGAGGCATGGGCCAGAGCGTCCTTCCAGCAGCCAGCCACCCCATCTGTTCTCCTGCAGCTCCTGTTCACCCAGAAGACAGACGGCCAGTTGCTGGTTCTCCAGGACCCCGCTGCTCACGCTGCCGCCGCCACCTCTTCCTGCCTCTTCTCCGTTCACAGCTCCCTCCAGGTGCCCTCCCAATGCCTCGTCACGTCACCCCGGGTCTCACTGGTAACTGTGGCTTTTTCTGCGGTGGGCCTGGGGGAGAGGGAAGGCTGATCAAGTGGTATTAATGTTTATCAGCCTCCAGCTTTTTTTTTTTTTTTTTGTGGTACGCGGGCCTCTCACTCTTGTGGCGTCTCCCGTTGCGGAGCACAGGCTCCGGACGCGCAGGCCCAGCGGCCATGGCTCACGGGCCCAGCCGCTCCGCGGCATGTGGGATTTTCCCGGACCGGGGAACGAACCCGCGTCCCCTGTATCGGCAGGCGGATTCTCAGCCACTGCGCCACCAGGGAAGCCCCAGCCTCCAGCTTTATTATTCGTTTTCTTTCTTCTGCCTAACATCCCACCCCTCCCCTGGAGAAATGGGACGGTGCCTGCCCAGGTGTAAATTTTAAAAGCCACCCAACAGGGCTTATTGATAAGAAGGCCTCCTCTCCCCACCCCACTGGCCCCTGGCTCCCTCCCCAAAAGCAGGGCAGCTACTTGTTTCTTGAATATCCTTTCTTCCACATCTTCTTAAAGCCAGGGATCCCAGCTTATTAATGGGTTAAAACATTTATTGAGTATGTTGCTACCAACTTTTTTAAAAAAAATATTTATTTATTTTGGCTGCGCCGGGTCTTAGTTGCGGCCCACGGGATCTTTGTTGCAGAATGTGGGATCTTTTTTAGTTGCAGCATGCGGACTCTTAGTTGCGGCATGCGGGATCTAGTTCCCGGACCAGGGATCGAACCCAGGGATGGAACCTGGGTCCCCAGCATTGGGAGTGTGGAGTGTGACCCACTGAACCACCAAGGAAGTCCGGCTACCAACTTTTAAAATGAAATAGAGTAGACAGTGGCAGAGTGCTATGTGTGAGGTAGGGGTGAATAGTCAATGAAAAGAGTTTTGTCTCAGTCGTGTGGATAGGGGGCCAGCACTTAGAGACTGGGAGCTCTTGTTCTATCGTGTAAATGTTTTTTTCAGAAACATGTCTATTAGCTACTAGTTGGCTTTTATTTTCTAGCTTAAGACTCTGTCGTGGAGATTGTTTTCCACTGATACATTTAGAGCTGCCGCTTCCTTTTCAATGGCTCTGTAATAATAATTTAAACAATAACAACCATAATGACAGTTAACATTTGTGGAGTCTTCTTCTTTTTTTTTTTTTTGTGGTACGCGGGCCTCTCACTGCTGTGGCCTCTCCCGTTGCGGAGCACAGGCTCCGGACGCGCAGGCTCAGCAGCCATGGCTCACGGGCCCAGCCGCTCCGCGGCATGTGGGATCCTCCCGGACCGGGGCACGAACCCGTGTCCCCCGCATTGGCAGGCGGACTCTCAACCGCTGCGCCACCAGGGAAGCCCTTGTGGAGTTTTCATAGCGTGCCAGGCACTGTTTTAAATGCCTCACATGGATTCACTCAGTCTTTGCAACAACTCTACAAGTTGGGTTGTTCTTTCCATTTTATAGATGAAGAAACTGAGGCAGAAAGGGGAAGTTTCTTAACCAGCTAGTATGTGGCCGAGCTGGGATTTGAACCCAGGCACTCTGTTTTCAGGGCCTATGCTCTGAACCCCTCTGAGCTTCTGGGTGGCACACAGTTCTACGTGCAGGCGCTGAGCCAGCCCTCCCTCTGAGGATAGTGATTGGAGTTTTTTTTGCAGTTTAAGCAATGCTGTTATGAAGATCCATGTGTGTGTGTCTTTGTACCCAAATAATAATAACAAATTAATATCAATTATTATCTAATTAATTATATTGTCTGTTATAATATTTAATTGTTTATATTGTCTAATATAATATGCAACATTATCTTATTAATTAATATCAACAGTATTCATATTAATATTAATTTTAAGAGCTTAATGTAGGCCAGGGTCTGCTCAAAGCCGTCTTATGCCTTCAAGCCACATGAAGTTGCTATTATTTGGAGGTGAGAAACAGTCAAATACTGAGACAGTTTGAAGTGCTTCAACCTAATATATATTATATTATTGTATACTAATATTATATTATATATTATTGTTTCATGGATATACAGTTCAATAATATACATTACATATTCATGAAACTTTATGTATATATAGTTTTATTTTTTGCTCAGAAGAACCTGCAGAAGTAGGTCCTATTATTATCTGGGTAAAGGGTTAGCAGAGCTTTTGTAACTTTCTAGCTGGAAGCTTGATAAAGGTGGATTGTCAGCTGTGTTGCCAGGCAACGCGACTTAGGGTAAATATGACCCTTATAAGTAAATTGCGTATCTATAAATACTTGGTGGGAAGCTGGGTCCATTCCTATAGAGGTGTTACCTGAGTCATTGGCTCCTGTGTACATGGAACTTCTAAGGCCAGGTGGACCCTATACCCACTGGCGTGGATCCCATACCCACCTTGCACCTGGGTGTCACCTGGGGGCCAGACACTGACCCCTGGACGCTGGTGGCCGTGCTGGGCACTCTTTTGTGTGCTTTGCATGAGGTCACTCGTTGAATCCTTGCATCAGCCATGGCAGGGCAGCGGGACAGTGCTCGCTTTACAGAGGGGGAACCTCCCTGAGAAGAGCCGTGACTTCCCAAAGTCACACACCCAGCTAAGCAGCAGAGCTAGGTTTGAAGCCAGGCTGCCTGTTTCCATAGCCTGTGCCTTTTGGGAGATGAGGATTTCTCAGGGATCCTTCGGAACCTAAGTGGGCGACTGGTTAGCACCAGCTCAGAGGGAGCGACCGGGGACCTTGGGATACACGAGGAGCCCAGGGAGTGTTTATTTACTCAGCCATATAAACAGTAAACAAGTGGATAAATGAATGCAGGGATTAACAACTGACTCCTCCTTGCCCCTTCCTCTCTTTCCCTCCAAGTCCTATTAAATCCTTCTCAAATTCTGTACCTTCTTGCCAGGATCATGTGATGACTAAGAGTCCCTTGGGTTCCAGTGCCTGTTCTGCCACTTCCTAGCTGGCTGACCTTAGATACAGCTCTGTGCCTCAATTTACTTAGCTGCAAAATGGGAATAATAACAGCATTCATTGGTGAATGCATTAAAACTCTTAGTATGATGCCTGGCACATAACAGGTGCTCAATAATGTGGGCACCTGTTACTCTGATTAGAGTTATATTGATTGGTATTATTATAATTATTATCATTCTTATTCTACCCACTCCCACCCTCATCTCTGGCTTTAGTGACCCTATACCAGCCTCCTCACTGATTTTCTCTATTTTAGTTTTTGTCTCCTAATAATTTATTCCCCAAACAACAGCCAGAATGATCTTCATCCCTCCTTCTTCAGCTCTTCCCACCAAAAGCCTTCCATGACTCCCCCAGTCTCCTCACCATGGCCCACAAGCCCCCGTGTGGTCTGACTCCTGCCCACCTCTCACCATCCCCCTCCCTGTACTGACTGCTCAGCTGCAGGAGCACTGACTCACCAGCGCTCCATACTTGTTCCTCCCTCAGGGCCTTTGCACTTACTGATTCTGCCACCTGGAACACCCTTCCCCTCAGTCCCTCCCCCTGGCCAACTTTTTTTTTTTTTTTTTGGCCCTGCCACAGGGCTTGTGGGATCTTAGTTCCCTGACTAGGAATCGAACCCAGGCCCTTGGCAATGAAAGCCTGGAGTCCTAACTGCTGGACTCTCAGGGAGTTTCTCCTGGCCAGCTCTTATCTTTTGGGCCTTGGGTTCAGTGTTCAGAAGGCTGTTCCTGGTCTTCCAGTTGGAAGGTGATCCTTTTTTATATCACCCTTTTATAACACACTCTTCACTCACAGCAATTTCTGATGATACACTTATTTGTACGATGACTCATTCAGTTCCTACAATGTCAGCGCCATGGAGACAAGGCTTGGGTCTCTCTTACCCACCTTTTCCCTCAATGCCAACAATCTAAGGTCTCTCAGCTGGGGAGTGCTGGGAATATCAGTTGAAGGAAGGAAAGAGTGAAGAACCACAGGAACTTGGGACTCGGTTTCCTCTTTGTGAAGCAGAGCAAAACTTTCCCGACTCCCAGGGCTTTTATAAGCTTCAATGGGTCTGCTGAGTGCCGAGTACACTGTTAGGCATTTGATAAATATTGGTCACTATTCTAAAAAACGTTTTAAAATAATATGAATCTAGAAAATCACATCCAGGGGGTCCCTGGCGGTCCAGTGTTTAGGACTCTGAGCTTCTACTGGAGGGGAACAGGGATATGGTTTTTGTAAGAAATGCAGGGAAAATGCTTGATGGTTTCACTTCATTCTCCTGTCTTCAGAATAAAGAGTTGGTTCTCGTGTATCCTCCAAGGTGACCAATTCAATTTTTATTTTAGTATTATTATTAACTTGTGGATTACATGTATTTGAGCCGTGAGTATCCCTACTGGTGTTCATATTATGCAACTTATTTATTTTTATTATCCAGGCAGAGTTTTTGCTGTTTTTTTCTTTAAGAAATGATTTCAGTTTTCTGTCTTTATTACTCTCAAATAATTTTGTTTTCATTTTTTGGTAGTTTTTTAATTTTGAAATGATTTAAGACTTACAGAAATTGCAGGAATAGTAGAAAGAATTCCTGCATACCTGTCACACAGATTCTGTGATTAACATTTTACCACATTTGACATTTGCTTTATTATTCTCTCTCTGTACACACCCACCCACATACACACACAGTTTATTCTTCTTTTCTAGCATGATTCCCCTTTACCCCTAAATACTTCTACTTTCATGACCTAAGGTCAAGGCCATTCTCGTACATAACAACAGTGCAGGGATCACATTCAGGAAGCTACCATTGAGACAATATTATTCAAGTCCACAGATGTGATTCATATTTTTGCCAATTGTCCCACAAATTTTTTTTCTTTTTTTTTTTTTTTTTGCGGTATGCGGGCCTCTCACTGCCGCGGCCTCTCCCGTCGTGGAGCACAGGCTCCGGACGTGCAGGCCCAGCGGCCATGGCTCGCGGGCCCAGCCACTCGGCGGCATGCGGGATCCTCCCGGACCGGGGCACGAACCCGCGTCCCCTGCATCGGCAGGCGGACTCTCAACCACTGCGCCACCAGGCAAGCCCGCAAATGTTTTTTTTTTTAAGCAAAAAACAAAAAAAGAAAAAAAACACATTTTTTTTCTGTTCTAGGAACACAGGTTGCCTTTGGTTATCATGTTTATTATTATTATTTTTTAAACTAATATTCCTTTTGTTCCAAGTTCAAAGGTCATGGGAGGATATTCAGAGAAAAGACCTTGCCCACCATTGTTTTCATCCACACAGTTCACCTCCCAGGGGCGGCCAGGGTTACTAGTGTCTCCCATCTTCCCAGAGATCCTCTGTATTTAAACAGTCATGTATATACTTTCCCCCTCTTTTTATGCATAGGTGGTATTCTTTTTGCCCTGTTCCATACTTGCTTTTATCTTGGATGTTATTCTGTCTGATATAAACAGCATCCTCCTCCTTTTTATACACTTTAGAGTTTTCCTCCATGCGGATGATCCCTAGTTTATCCCTGCCTCCTTTTGATCGGCACTTAGGTGGTCTCCGGGCATCTGTGGGATTAACCTTGAAATCAGGTCATTTTGCACATGTCTGAGTGTCTCCACAGATATAGTCCTAGAAGTGGAATTGGGGCTCAAAGGTACCTATGCATTTGTCATTTTGATTTGCTTTTCTGTTTTTGTCTGGTTTTCTTTTTCTTATTTTTTTTCATTGACTTTAAAAAAAGAGCCAAACTGGCCTCCATAACGGTTGTTCCGATAAAACGGCCCCCAGCATTGTGGGAGCTCACCTGGGTTTCGCACACTCCCACCAACACCGCGGGCTTTGGGGGTTTTTTTTAACAGTTTTATCAAGATATATAGTTCACCTGTGCTACAATTCACCCGTTTAAAGCGTACAATTCAGGGGTTTTTAGTATAGTCACCGAGTTGTGCAACCATCACCACAATCAATTTTAGAACATATTCGTTATCCCTAAAGAAACCTCATACCCTTTAGCCATCACCCCTCAATTCCCCTCTCCTCCCAGTCCCTGGAAACCACTAACCCACTTCCTGTCTCCCTGGATCTGCCCATTCTGGATCTTACACTGTGTGGTCCTTTGTGACTGGCTGCTTTCACTCAGCATCACGTTTACAGTGGCTTTTTAATCTGTGCCAGTGAGATGGTGGTTTTACTTGGCGGTTCTCCAACTTCATGGTGGAGACTGAGCATCTTTTCCTGTGTGCCTGGGCTTTGTGTGTTTTCAGGGCTCCATTGGCCTCCAGAGGACTGGAAGCCTGCCCCGGAAGAGGGGAGAGAGAGTGAGCCAGAGGGGATCCCCCCGGCCTCTGTCCTTCTATTGTACTGGTGAGTACGTACCCCTCCCCCGCATAGGCTCTTCCCCCATTAACCACCCTCCTGCAGCTCAGGATGGAGGAACCTGGATGCCTCTGTTGGGGGAGAGGTAGAGGGGCTTAGACAAGGGAGCGTCTCAGCCCCCCAGCCCTTCTCCCTGCAGGAGCCCTGGAGGCCTCGGCCCTCCCTCCAGCAGCCAGAGACTCCGGGAGACACCCCCTCTATCAGCTGCTGAACTGTGGCTCCAGAAATAGGTGAGACATCAGGGAGAAGGTGGGGAGATGGGGGGAAGAGGCCGGGCTGCTGTAACCTGCCCCATCTCTTGTTCTCTGCTCCCAGTCGTGGGGCCCTCCACCCGGCCATCGCCCACATGGAACAGCTCCTGCAGCAGGCTGTGGCAGAGAGAGAACGGCTGCTCCAGGCCAGGGTGAGACGGCAGACCCTCCCTCCTCCCTCAGCCCCAGGATCCAGACCCCTGGCCCCTCCCCACTGAGACCCAGGAGTCCAGACCCCTGGCCCCTCCTCCCTCAGACCAAGGATCCAGATCCCCGGCCCCTCCTCCCTCAGACCCAGGATCCAGATCCCCGGCCCCTCCTCCCTCAGACCCAGGAGTCCAGACCCCCGGCCCCTCCCCCCTCAGACCCAGGATCCAGGCCCCCCGGCCCCTCCCCCCTCAGACCCAGGAGTCCAGACCCCCGGCCCCTCCTCCCTCAGACCCAGGAGTCCAGACCCCCGGCCCCTCCTCCCTCAGACCCAGGATCCAGGCCCCCGGCCCCTCCCCCCTCAGACCCAGGATCCAGGCCCCCCGGCCCCTCCCCCCTCAGACCCAGGAGTCCAGACCCCCGGCCCCTCCCCCCTCAGACCCAGGAGTCCAGACCCCCGGCCCCTCCTCCCTCAGACCCAGGATCCAGATCCCCGGCCCCTCCTCCCTCAGACCCAGGATCCAGACCCCCGGCCCCTCCTCCCTCAGACCCAGGATCCAGATCCCCGGCCCCTCCCCCCTCAGACCCAGGATCCAGGCCCCCCAGCCCCTCCTCCGTCAGGATCCAGGAACCCAGTACGTCTTCCCCACTTATTATTGGTTAGCATTCTCGTTGATGCTTTCTTTCTGCGCTCACAGGAAGCGACAAGAAGGAGCACGGAAGGTGCCTCAGACTCCCCTGTACCTGCCATCATGGTCAGTCCCGCCCCTAACCCTCCCCCACCGCTACTCCCCTCCCTGGTCTGTCTTGCCACCCTGGCCTCTGCCCTGTCTTATCTCACCCTATCATCTCCTCCTATGGCACAGGAAAGTATCCTGGGCTCGACAAGTGGAAGGGGAACTCGAAAGGCCTAGTTCCTGTTCCCATCAGGGTCGTCTGTATCCATGGCGTGTCCTCGGGTGACATGCTCCATTCTCTGTGCCTGGGTTCCCTCTTCCGTAAGTGGGTGTGGGTGTCAGAGAGTCAGCAGTTGCTGCAGAATGAGGGTAACCATGTGCTGGGCCTTTTAAATATTATTTGAATTTTTGTTTTATTTATTTGATTCTTTTAAAAAACTTCTGATTATAGAAATATTCAAGCATGTTCAAAGGTAATAAACCTCCATGTACCCACCCACCATGCAGCTCTAGTGATCATCAATATTGAATCTTGTTTTACTTACCAACTTAGTTGTACTGAATCCTCACCCAATTCCCACTCTGCAGTGGAATATTTTAAAGCAAATTCCAGATATTGTACCATTTCATTCATATCTCACTATGTATCTCCAATAGATAAGTTTTTTTTAACATAACAAAAATTCCACTGTCATAGTTTATGAGATTATTAATAATTCTGCAACTTTCTGATACATGATCTGTATTCACATTTCCCTAATTGTCTCCAAAATGTCTTTTCATAGTTGGTTATTTGAATCTGGATCCAAACAAAACACGCACACTGCATTTAGTTAAAATGTCTTTTAAATCCCTGAGATAGAGTCCTCCCTCCCTGCTTTAAAAAATGCCATTAATTTGTGGGAAAAGTCACTTATCCTGTAGAATTTCTCACACTCTGGATTTAGCTGACAGCTCCTTATTAAAATTTTATTTCTACCTACACTAAGAACATGAATACTTTTTGTTATCACAAACACTTCAGAATTTGGGAAAGTGAAGTTCCCCTCAGCTTACCTCCGGAAGTGCACGTGTTTTCTATCGCGGAGAAGCGTTCAAATCTTTTTTTTTTTTTTTTTTTTTTAAATACTTTCCTACATAAACCGATCAAACCATATTTGGTGAATTTATTTTCCTTGTAACCGAGCACATCATTCCCAACCTGCTTTTGATTCTCTCAACCATTTGGCCTTTTCTTATTCATTTCAACCCAGTATTTCCGGAGGGCCTACTGCGTGGTAGGCCCTGGGTTATATAGCAGTGATCAAAGTGACAATCTCTGCCCTTGGAGAAGCTGGCGTTTAGCAGGGGAGAGAGAGACAAAAAGCAGCAGCAATAAGTAAAATAAGTAGCACATCAGGTGCCGATAAGAGTTTGGGAATAAAATAAATTGGGACGGGCGGTGGAGCCTTTCGTTGTCAGGCATAAGCTCTACCTCATTAAAAATGAAGCACGCCTGCCGTGTAGCATCGTCATTTGTTAAACGGTTCCCTGTTGACTGTACCGTCCCCCCCACCCCCACCCCCCGCTTACAGCTCCAGCTGCCTTCTTGTGCCCGTGAGCAAGTGTGTCTCCGGGATTCGCACCAGGAAGCGGAATCACCAGGTCGGGGAGCCTGACAGCGAGCTCATCCGCGAAACAGCCCCATGTGGAGGGTGCTGAGTTTCAGTGTAGGGAAACTGAGGCTCCGAGAGGGGCGGGCGTTCCATGGAGGTGACACGGGTGGGGAGCGGGGGAGCTGACCGTCCCCAGCCCATCCCTGCTGTCCTGGATTGGGGCCCGGCTCCAGCACATCCTACCTGGGTGACCTTGGTGAGTCACTTCCTCTCTAGAAGCCTCCGTTTCCTCGTCTGTCAAATGGGGGCGATCACGGGTTGTTTTGGAGAGGCCACAAGGTGATCACTTGGCACAGTGCCGGTGTTACCGTGTGGATTTGGTGAGATGACCCAGGGGGGCCCTTTTAACCACCCCTTCCCCTCCTGTGCATTCCCCGGTTCCTCCCCATTTCCCCTCCTCCTCCTTCTCCCCTGTCTCCATCCAATGAGTTTCATCTCTGTTTCTCATCCCTTCTTGCTCTGGTCTTGCTTCAGTGTTTTCAGCCCTTGATACTCAGAGTGTGGTCCATGGACCAGCAGCGTTGGCGTCCCTGTTCCCCGGGAGCTTGTTAGACGTGCAAAACCTCACCCTCTCCCCAGACCCCCACCCCGGAATGACTGAATCCCAGTCTGCATTTTAACAAAATCCCTAGGGGGTCCCCTTGCATGCTGAAGTCTGAGGCCTCAGTTTGACCACGGGGATCATACCATTCTTTGCAGGGATCATTTGGGAAGCATAGGTATGATCCGGCTGGGCCTTGTAACAATAGACACTTTGATCACCTTCATTCTTCTCCCCTTTATGGCCTCCTGAGATGACACTCTGCCTGGCTTCTCAGCTCTGGCTGTGTGACTTGGGCCTAGTGACTTAACCTCTCGGAGCCTTGGTTTCCACATCTGTAAAATGGGGACAATGATGTACTTACCCCTTGAAGAGAGTTTGAGGGGACACAGAGATTATACCTATAACGTGTTTTGTTAGCACAGGTATTAATCAGTAATTTCATCACAACAAGAATAATATCAATAATAATAATAATGGAAACAGTGCTCTCATTTATTGATCACTCACTATCTGGTCCCTGTTTTACAGAGACAGTAGATGAGGGTCCCACTGGGGTCCATCACTTCTCTAACACGTCTCTGGTGTTTCAGGGTAAGCACTAGGGTCAGGAAGACCTGAGTTTGCCACCCAGCTCTGCCACTTAGAAGCTCTGTGTGACCTCGGGTCTATTATTTTCTCTCTCTGTACTTGAGTGTGTGCTCATCTGAAAAATGGGGCTCATAGTAGGCCTGACCCAAGGGTGGCGGTGGGGAGTCAAGGAATGGATGCTGGTAAAGCCCTGGGCAGAGTGTCAGTTAATCAGTTTAGCTGTTGGAAATATCATCTTGATTGGCATTGTTAATGAAAGGCTGTGCCGGGCCTTACACTTGAGCTACTCTGACTGGCTCCCCATGGGGGCATCCAGGCTGCAGGACCTGCCCCCCCCCACCACCATGAAGTCACTGCCCCCTTCTCTTGCTTTCCCAGGCCCCACCCACAGCCCCATCCTGCCCTCCTGGCCCTCGGGTCTTGGATCTCCGGCAACACCTGGAACGCTGGGGCCACAACCCGGAAAGCTGCCCGCACATACGGGTGTCCGGGGGCTACTGCCGCGGACCCCTGGTGAAGATGGGAGGCCGCATCAAGACCTGGAGGAAGCGGTGGTTCTGCTTTGACCGCCAGGCCCGCCGCCTGGCCTACTACACAGGTAAGCCCACCCTGGCTGCCTTGGGACCCGGGCCCCCAAGACCCTGGAAGAAACCACAATAGACTTTCACCCCAGAAACCTAGGAGTCCCACCCTCAGCCCCCTTCTCTCTTAGGCCCACGAGTCTGGATCCCCAGCCCCTTTCCCCTTTAGTGACCCAGCCCTCCTCAGTAACATGGGTAACAGTTTTGTACCACTCTGGCTCCCCAGACCCCATTTTCCTAAGATACCCTAGAGGAGCATTGTCAGTGCCCAGCCCCCAAATCTAGGGTTCCAGGCCCCTCCTCCTTCCTCTCTAGGAGAATCAATGATGCTGAATCTCTCCTTGAGTCCCTGCCCTTCTCAGGGGACAAGGCACTAGGGGACCTAGGATTCCATCTCCCCAGACCTCATTCTCCAGTCTTGTCCAGTCACCACACCAGTCTCCCACCTAGTCTCCCATCAACATGTACTCACCCCCCAACCACAGTACTTTAGGGACCTACAGACTCTGTCACCATGTTCCTCACCCCAACCCCAGTCTCGGGACTTGGGCCCCGTGACTCCCCTGCTCCCCCCACCATACACACCTCTCACCGGCTCTGTTTCTCCCTCACCTCCCTCCATCAGACAAAGAAGAGACCAAGCTCAAAGGCGTCATCTACTTCCAGGCCATTGAGGAAGTCTACTACGACCACTTACGCTGTGCCTTCAAGGTGAGGCCCCTGCTTCCTACTGCTCTGCCTTCCCGGTTGGAGCCCCGGCTGTCAAGCCTGATCTTATCCCTGGGAAAGGCCACCCACAGCCCCTACTCCATCCAGTGGTACTCCATCCAGCACAGGAAACCAACAGATCATTTCACTGCAGGGACCAAAAATTAAGAGCTCAGTCTCTGGCTCTCAGCCCACTGATATTTTTCTTGGAACAAAAGTTTTAGAGCAGAAATTTGGCAAACGCAGATGCCAAGTTGAGAATAAATGTCTGAATTGGGCAGGGTGAGGACTGAGGCAGCCTGGGAGCATCTAAAGGAGACGATTGTTCGTTAGCATCTGCCCATCATTGCCAAATGGTGATGGGTCCCATGGTGTCATAGCATATTTATTTTTCCCCAGAGAATGCAGGAATTGGAACTTTTATAAAAATAAAAGTGCTGTGCCAGAAACTGATACAATGTTTAGAAAGCTCTGGAGAGCAACTATGGCTTTTTAGAGCTTAGGCTGGAATCCGAGCTGTGGGACATCAGGAAAGTGACTTCCGTTCTCCAGCCTTAGTTTTCTCACCTGCAGAACGGGCACTCTTCAGCCCATTTCTTCAGAGTTGAGAAGGTTAGAAACAGATAATGGACGTAAAGGATTTACCTAATTCAGGGTTGGCAAGTAGGTACTCAATAAATAGGTTGTAGACACTAGGTTTTTCCCAGTTACAAACCAGGGGGACCTAGATTTGGGGGGGAGGGGAAATTTGAATGTCTGTGTTTCTAATATAGGAGAAGGTAGGCTGCGGGATTGGGACATGGGTCCGTCCTCTTTTTAAATTCCTCTTGCTCCCACAATTCTAAGCGCCTTCCTGTGTTAATTCATTTAATCCTCATAGCCCAAGGTAGGTAGCTTCATTTAGGAAGACAGATGGGGAAACATTCAGGGAGTCTAAATAACTTGCTCATCCCCACAAAGCCTATAAATAGCAAGGCTGGGATTCCAACTGGGGTGGACTCATAACCATCTCCGCTCCGCTTCTTATTCCAGAGCCCGAACCCTCGCCTAACGTTCTGTGTCAAAACCTACGAACGCCTTTTCTACATGGCGGCGCCAAGCCCAGAAGCCATGCGCATCTGGATGGACGTCATCGTGACAGCGGCGGACGAGAACCACGCCCCCTGGAGAACCACGCCCCCTGAGTGAACACACCCTCTCAGGGGGACATCCCAGCGAGGCTCTGCCCCCGCACGCGCTGCCTCGAAGCCACGCCCACTGCTGGAAATCCTGGGCCAGCCCCTTCGGAATTCTCCCGGGAATTTTGTGGGCTCGGCGGGCTCGGCAGGTCTGAGCTGCGCCGTTCTGGGCTGCAGGTGTCTTCTCCGACGGGAAGCCAGCCCCTGAGGCTCTGCCCCGGGTGGGAGGAAGGTTGCAGGGGCGGGAAGGAACTATTTATTGGTGCTCCTGTGATACCGAATTAAACTTGGAGGAAAAACAGTGGTTACTGCTGAGGCTCCCAGCACAGGCGTACGGGGCCCTTCGACCCTAGGCAGGACATCTGAGTTACGGGTACCTCGGAGACCATGCATCCTTTAGCTGTTCTACCCTTTAGGAATGGAGACCTTTAACCCCAAGGTCATGGCTGGGAGGGGCGGGGCTGTGGGGAGGCATGCGTCCTTAGTCTTGTGGCAATTTTGTTTTTTCAGTTTGTGGGCCCTCCTGCTTCCACCCTTTGGGACCTGACTGGGCTATTGGCAATTTCTAGGAACTCCTAGTCTCCTGCCCTCCAGGCGGTGACACATGTTATTCCCTTCGCCCTTCCCTTAACCACCTAGCTCCTTATTCTTCGCGTCTTAATTGGGATGTCCCCTCCTTCAGGAAGCCCTTCCTGACTCCCTCAGCTGGATCAAGTACCCCCCTCTGAGCCCTCCTGTCCCATTCCTGAACATCATGGGTCATCACTGGTGATGGATCTATGTCCTGATGGACTGGGAGCTCCATGAGGGCAGAGCCAGGGCTGCCCTGGTCATGGCGTGTCCCCAGCACCAGAGGGCATATTTCATCCCATGAAAGTGGAAAAAAAAAAAAAAGCTATCCTTTCACCTGTCGGTCTTTATGTAATGTTCCCTTTGCTAAGTCACCTTTCCCCACTCTACCCTACTCATCATTTAGGTCATAGCTCAGATGTTTCCTTCTCCAGGAAGCCTTCCCTGATTCTCCTGGCTGAGTCAGATGCTCCCTCTGGGCTTCCCATCCCAGCCCTGATCACTCTGCCTGCTCCTTTCCCATCACTGCTTTGACTACTCTGGGTCATCAGTGTGTTTGATGGGTGTGTTTCCCATGCTGGGCGGGAGCCCCAGGAGGCAGGGGTTGGGCTACTTCCATCACTACTGAGTCCTTGGCACGCAGCAAATGGCCTGTAGGCAAACTAGGTGTTGGGGGAATACATTGATAAGAAAGACGATGAGGATGGGGCGATGGTGAACTTTTCATCATTTACATCTCACCTAAGGTGTCCCCTCCTTCAGGAAGCTCTCCCTGATCCCTGGTGGACTTCCACAGTCCCCTGAGCTCCCCAACTACAGGACAGGACCACTCTAGGCTGTCACTGTGTGGTACAGGTCAGTTCCTCCCTTAAACCTCTCTGGAACTAGGCATTCAGTCCCTCTGGTTCCCATCTCTTCAGGACCTGGGTGTCCCATCCCAGGATTCCTTAAGGATCCAGATGTGCTCCTGAAACCCCGGAATGCAAACACTCCAACTCCCAGGCCCTTGGGGACCCAAGGTGTTCCTTGGCCTCTACCTCCAGGTGTGAAACATCTGGATTCTTGGATCATTTCATCCGTTAGCCCCTCTGCAAACTGGGTCCCCTGACTGGGGCCAGCTTCACAGGCATGTGACTAGTGCAGTTGACAGGTCCCATGTTCAGAAGAGCCCCCTTGGCTTTAATCATCTGTGATTGCCATCTGGAAATTCTTAATTTTGTATTTGAATTTGTGTTTTGTAAGTGAAGTCTGAAGGGCGTGGAGCTTGAGCTGGGGGGATTGGAGCCTCGGCTCAAGTGAGGTCCCACACCTGCCATCTCCCACCTCCCCGGAATAGGTTCTGTCTGCCTTCCCCTCCCTGCCTCTGCCCTGTGACTTCTGCTATCCTCCAGCCCCGACAGGGGCCTGAGTGCTCACGGGAAATCCAGGCACTTGTGCCTCTTGGCATCTCAGGTGGGGCACGATGGTGGGCGGCTGGTGGAAGGGGAACCCAGCAACCAGTTTGCTTTAGTTGTGGGGCAGGGTCTCTAGGCACCTGTAAGGGTCTGTGCTCGCCCCACCAGTATCCCTGTGCCCGAGGGAACGTGACATTAGACACCGTATGGGGTCGAGAGAGATGCAGGAAGAAAGGAAAAGAGCATTTCTACTTTAGTACATTTCATGACACTCCTTGCCGCCTTTTGAACCAGGTCTCCATATTTTCATTTTGCACTGAGCCCCGCAAATTATGTAGCCAGCCCGGGCCCTGACCCCACCCCTTCTCTGACACATCCCAGACAGCACATCCCAGAAGGAGTGGGTCTGAGGCAGGCTGGGAACATCACTGGGCTCAGAGCCTGCCCTTCCCCAGGGGACACGAAACCCATAGTGGAGATGGCCCCAGGCTTGTCTGAGGCCCTGGCATGAACTTCAGGGCTGGGGACATGGTGCCTCCACACTGACCCCTCTGCTCATCTCTCTGGGGAACCAATTCTAAACCTCTCTGCAGTGACCCCTGTGGAGGGGAGCTGGAGAAAGTCACAGAGTAGGTGTAAGTAGAGGTCCGGTATTTAAACCTCCCTCTGCTCTCTGGTCCTGGGCCAGGTGGGTGGGGAGGGGGGGTGGTTGGTGTCAGCACCCGGGATTCGGCAGGCCTGAGCAAGAGGAGACTCTCCACCCTGGGTCCCACTCCCTCCCAAGACACCAGATCTTCTGGTCTGGCCAGTTGGGGTTCCTCCCTGAAACTCTCCCACACCGCTGGGACCTGCAGGGCCTCCTGCTCTTGAGTGCACAATAATAATAGAATTGTTACCCTGCCTCACTCCATCCGTCTGGAGACAGGGGGTTTCAGACCTGCTTGGCAAAGGAGGCAGCTGAAGTTCAGAGAGGGAGATGGAGTTGCTTGAGGTCACACAGCAAGAGGATGGCAGAGGCAGGAGTAAAATTTCAGTCTCTCTGACTCCAGACTTAATACTTTGTCCACTGCCTCACTCCACCATGAAAGACTCTCCTTCCTTTATTATAAAACAGACACCTCAGAGGCTCAGAGAGGTGAAGACACTTAAGTGGGGTCACACAGCAAACCATAAGTGAGGCTGGATTCCAAGGCTGGGAGGCAGGGAGGTAGGGGGAAGTGTTCAATGACTTCACAGTCACTCACTTTCTCTCTCTGAGCTTCAGCACGATGACAAGCAACCCAACCTAGGTGACTGAGGTGCTAGTCATTGTTGGCAATAGGGGTGCCCCATGGGGTCCAGAGAACAGATAAAACCTTTGTGAACACAGCCACTATTTTTCCTGCCATAGGTAAATCCTATCTATGACTCAGGAGAAACAAAGCAAGGTTAAAGCTGTAGTTTAAATAATAATATAATATAAATAATACATAATATTGTGTTGGCCCAAAAGTTCATTCGGATTTTTGTAACCTCTTACAGAAAACCCACACGAACTTTTTGGCCAACCCAATACAAGCAATCACTTATATTCGCTTATATATGTGGATGCTTAGTCATTCTGTGGTTTGCACAGTGTCCTTGTTTGTTCCTGTGTTCAGATATAGAAGGCAGTGGTCCTGATTGTGTCTCCCTCCATTGTGGTCACAGTGTGGCCCCATATGTGTTGGTGCAGGGATGTAACAGAGCACCCAGGCATCGCTGTGAGCCGCCTGCCAACTCCCAGCCATCAGGGGCTGTTGTTCTCTTACCTGGGAGATGGCCCTGCTCCCTCCCTGGTCTCCTGGCCTTCTCTTGCCCCTTCTACTCTTTTCCTTTCTTACTGAGGCCACAATGGCACTCCTCCCCCACCCTTTTCTTTTGGTAAGAATAGTGTACATTCAGTGAAGTGCATACATGTAAAATGGACAGCGTACAGCTCGTTGATTCTTAACATGTTTGTAGTTACATGTGTAACTACCACCCAGATGAAGATAGTAGGGGCTCCTTACTATTACTCCTTTGGGGCAATGCCCTCCCCAAAGTAACCCCTATTTTGATTTCTGTCACAACTGATTAACTTTGTCTGTTCCAGAACTTCATAGAAATGGAGTCACATGGTATCTTCTATTTGTTTAAGGCTTTTTGAGCTCAACATGAAGTTGGGTTTTTTTTTTTAAGATTTTATTTTGATGTGGACCATTTTGAAAGTCTTTATTGAATTTGTTACAATATTGCTTCTGTTTTATGTTTCAGTTTTTTGTTTGTTTTTTTAGCCGCGAGGCATGTGGGATCTTAGCTCCCCAACCAGGGATTGAACCCAAACCCCCCGCATTGGAAGGCAAAGTCCTAACCACTGGACTGTCAGGGAACTCCCAACATAAAGTTTCTGAGACTCACGTTGCCACCCAGGCCAGTAGTTAATCCGTTTTCATTGCTGCATAATTTCCTGGGATTAGTGAATTCATTTCTTGATAAGTTTTTGCATCGTTTGCCAGATTGATAGTTTAAAAAGCAAATCTGACTGTGTCTCGGAGCTGATTTAGACCCCGTGAAACATTCTCCATCTTTTTCAGAATTAATTCAAACCTCTCCTCAGGGCCTGGAATGGCCCCTTTTGCCTCAGTTTCCCCCTCACTCCCCTCACTTTCTGAGCCCCAGGTACAGCAGCTCCAGGTACACTGCTCTCCTCTCTGTGTTGGAAGGGTCCATGCTGCTTCCAGCCAAGGTCTTTGCACGTGCTGACCCCTCTGCTTTGCAATGCGCTCTGCCCCCAACCCGACCTGCTTCACTGGCTAAACCTCCAAGTCTTTAAGATCGTAAGGCACCTGGATGATTTACATCCTCAGGGACGCTTCATTGACCAGCCCCCACTTTTAGATGCCACACCTCCTTGTAGCTCCCTACACTTCTTCCTTCGTTGTCCTCGCTGTAAATAACAATTTGTATGATTATTTGATTAATATCTGTCTCCCCCATCAGACTGTGAGCTCTGTGAGGGCCAGCACTGGTTCTGTTTAGTCTCCAGCACCACCCGGCCCAAAGCCTGCACTCATTCAACATTTACTGAGTGCTGAGTGTCGAGCAGACCCTTTCTGTGAGCCTTATATCCTCTGCCCACCGCCACAAACACACAGACTTTCTCCTGGGAACTGCCAGGGAACCTTGACTCCCACCCTTTCCCTCCTTGGCGGTGGTGGGTGACGCACCCAGGGGTGGGTGTCGCGCCCCACAGCGGAGGCTGATTTGGCCCGGTTGGGCAAGGCCAGGGTTGCCTGGGGGGAGGTTACTCATCCTGGGCTCACGTAAGAGGGCCCGGGTTGGGAAGCGGCACACCTAGGGTGGAAGCCGAGAGAGAAGGACGGAACCATGGACCCTGCCAGGAAAGCAGGCTCCCGGGTAGCGATCTGGACAACGGGCTGGCTGCTGCTGCTGCCTCCTCTGCTGCTTCTAGAAGGTGAGTCTGCTGCCGGAAGGTGGTGGAGGGGATAGAGTGGGAGCTCTGGGGAGGGTTCCCCCACCCCATACAGAGCGGGCTTGTGGGAAGGATCTCCCATCCTGGGCAGAGGCCACTGTGGGAAAATTTCTTCCATCCTAAGCAGACGGGGGGGGGGGGGGCTGTGGGAAGGGATCCCTCACCGAGCTGACTTGACTGTGGGTAATATTCTCCCATCCTAAGTGGAGAACTGTAGGAAGGAGTCGCCCCCCGCCCCCGTCTATGGCAGGGATCCCCGACCCGACCTTGGGCATAAAGGGCTGTGGGAAAGATGTTCCCACTGCAGGCATAGGACGTTTGAAGGAAAGGGACACAATGTATCTCCTGGCCTCAGACTTGTGGCGAGGTTTTCCTTACCCCGCCCTGGAAAAGGGTGTGCAATACGATTGCACAGGGACAGAGGGAGTGGGAAGGACTATTTCTCCTTTGGGGGAGAAGGCTTCAGTAGCGATAGCTCAGTTCTACCTGCCTCTGTACCCCCAGGAGCGCAGGCTCTGGAGTGTTACAGCTGCGTGCAGAAAGCCGATGACGGATGCTCTCCGCAGAAGACTAAGACGGTGAAGTGCGCGCCAGGCGTGGACGTCTGCACAGAGGCCGTAGGGGCGGTGGAGACTAGTGAGTGGGGCCTCCGGATCCTTGCGTACTCCTTTACGCTCCTCCATCTGGGCCCCGCCTCCTTATAGTCCCGCCCCTCCCTCTGAATTTGGCCACACCCTCTTGAACGCAGCCCCATCCTTCCCTTTCAGCCTGGCGTGGGCCCTTCAACACAACCACGCCATTAGGACTTAGAGGGATGAGGACGGAGAGTTGCGCATAGGTGGGGTGAACTGGGAGAACCCAGATCTGAGACCTCGTCTCCTTCAAGGGCACACCCTATCCATTTCCCCTGGACCACTGAGATCTCCCTACCCACTTCTGTCCCTGCCAGAATCCTCTCCACCCCAGCCTCTCCCATCCAATGGGGCCCTTGGTGATGGAGATCCCTCTAGAGGTCTTCTAAAATCCCTAGGCTGAGGCTCCGCCCCTCTGACCCACCCCTGTCTGCGGCCACAGCTCCTAGGAGGCCCCATCCGTCTCTGATCCTGTGCCTTTTTTGTCGGTCTCAGTTCCTTCTGATGCTGCTTTCTGCGGGTCCGACTCCCTGTGGTCGAGTCCCGTCTTAGCTCCATTCTTGGCCCTCCCCCGTCGATTATGTGCAGCGTCTATCAGCCTGTGACCCCTCAGACTCCTCTCTTTCAGGTTCCACCCCTCGGTCTGTTGTTCTTTCCCCTCGGATCGGCTCTTTCTGAGGCCCTCGCCCTCCCACCCTGGCCTATCCTCTGGTGCCGGTCTATTGCAGGCCCCGCCCCCTCTGACCCCGCCCCCTCCCCTCTCCGCAGTCCACGGGCAATTCTCGGTGGCAGTGCGGGGCTGCGGTTCGGGACTCCCCGGCAAGAATGACCTCGGACTGGACCTTTATGGGATTCTGGCCTTCGTCCAGCTGCAGCAGTGTTCCCAGGACCGCTGCAACGCGAAGCTCAACCTCACCTCGCGAGCGCTCATCCCCGCAGGTCGGTGGGGGCGGGGCCTCAGGCCCAGGGGCGGAGCCATGTCTGGGCTGAGCGGCTAGGGGCGGTCACAAGGCGAAGGCGGGAGAACTCCGTAGGGGCTGGGGGCGGGGCCACGCCCTGGGGCGGGGTTAGAGGCTGAGCTGAGTGTCTGTCGAGGGGCGGAGACGTGGGCTGGAAGGACGCGGAGCAGGGCCGTGCTTCCTGAACTCTCTCGAGCCCTTCCTTCCTCCCCGCCCTCCTCGCAGGCAATGAGAGTGACTACGCGCCTAACGGGGCCGAGTGCTACAGCTGCGTGGGGCTGAGCCGCAAGGAGTGCCAGGGTACGGCGCCGCCCGTCGTGAGGTGCTACAACGCCAGCGACCACTTCTACAAGGGCTGTTTCGACGGCAACGTCACGTTGACGGCAGGTGAGCGAGCTCGAAGCACCGGGCCTTCACGGGTTGTGGTAGCCTTTCTGAGGCCTCATGGGTGGTAGGTAGCCCTTTACCCAAAGGGTTCCCCCACCTCAGCGCATTCTGGGAACTGAAGGCCTAAGTTCGTGGCTTGTCCTAGAGCATCATGAGAAATGCAGTCCTATTCCCAGTATAGCACAGGAATAGGAATGCTTTTGTCCTAGAGTTTTTGGGGAAATACAATTTCATAGAGGCCTGCCAGGTGCAGAATGGGAGGATGTGCAATGGGAAATGTATTTAAGCCTCCAAGCTTCTGCCCAGGCATCGTGGGTACTGTAGTTCTGTCTCCTTAAAACTCAAGGGTTAGTGTCCCCACTTGTCCCAAAGTATTAGGAGAGATGTAGTTCAGCCTCCTGGCCTCTGCTTCAGGGAACCATGGGAGATGTTCTTCAAATTCCATCCTCTGCCAGGTGTATTATGGCAGATGTAGTTCTGACTCTAAGACTGAATTTTGGTGCGGGTGGTGTGAGGGGTGGGGGGAGAGAGAGGGAGGCAATGGTATTCTGCTCTTTCCTTGTGTGAGAGAGAGGTGTTGTATCCCAGTTCAAACCTTTCTTCCAAGGCATTGTGGGACTTGTAGTTCATACCACACATTTTTTTCCTCTCAAAGTACTATGGGAAATGTGGTCCACCGTGTGCCAAAGACAGTGGGACAGTGTTTCTCAAAGTGGGGCCCGAATTGAGACTTTAGGATTAATGGATGCAGAGTCCTTCTGTCCCCTATTTTGGGTCTTCTTGCTCTTGTCTTGCCCCTAAGTTTCATTCTGGCTGTGCCTACCCCCTCCCTCCAACCACGGACCTACCTGTTTCTCCCTCCTGCAGCTAATGTGACTGTATCCTTGCCTGTCCGGGGCTGCGTCCAGGATGAGTCCTGCACCCGGGATTCGGCGACAGGCCCAGGGTTCATGCTCAGCGGCTCCTGCTGCCAGGGGTCCCGCTGTAACTCGGACCTCCGCAACAAGACCTATTTCTCCCCTCGATTCCCGCCCCTTGTCCTGCTGCCCCGTTCTCCGCCCACCACTCTGGCTGCAACCAACTCTGTCAGTACTTCTGCCCCACCCCTGTCCTCCACTTCCACCACCAAACCCACCCCAGCCCCAATCAGCCAGACTTCTCCAAAAGAGGTCGAACCTGAGACCTTCCAGGAGGAGGAATCTACCTCGGCTGGAGGTGTTAGTGACCACCAAGACCGTAGAAATATTGGGCAGCACCCCACAGAAGATGAGGCCCCTAATAAAGGCTCTGCAGCTCCTTCAGTGGGGTGGGTGGCTCTTCTGTTGGCTGTGGCTGCTGGCACCTAACTATGAACTTCTCTACCTCTTGCCCTACTTCCTTGGCCATGGGTACCCTCCCTTCCCATTACACCCTCTCCCACCACTGGACTGGGCTGGCCCAGCCCTTGTTCTCCCTAGCTTTTGCTGCACTGGTTTGCGGCTTTGGGACAGAAAGTTACCGTTGTATATATCCTGCCAGGGTGTTACAGCTTTTTGAGGGCAGCAACTCTATCCCCCTCCTCGTTGTCTCTCCCTGGTCTCCTCCTGGTGTCTAGGTCAGAGGGAAGTCAGAGCTGTCCCAGGGAAGGTGGGAGAGACAGTGATGAGCTTCCTATTCGCTTTCTCACAGTCAACCTGGAATAGGAGAGATGGGGTCTGAGGGCTCTGCCTCCGGCCCCTGAATCTCTGTGGGAATCATTTTTTGGCATCTTCTTTGTCTTCTTTTCTAGACTGTGAGCTCCTCAAGGGCAGGGACCGTGCCTTATGCCTCAGTGTGGTCAATGTCTGGCACATAAGGCTTCAATAAAAGTTTAATTACTTTGTATAGTGTTTTAAAGGAGTTATTTCTACCTCATTGCTGACTTACCTCAGTATAACCTACCTGAGATATTTCTACCTCCTGAAGCTGAGCTAGGGTGGGAATGCCAAGACTGAAATGGAGAAACTGAGATCCGGAGTCGCAGCCCAGGGGGACGTTGGTTTTGAACACTTTTCAACTCCTGGGGTTTAGCCGTGCTTATGGGTGATCCCACTGGTGAGGGGGAGACGGGGGGAGACCATTGAGCAGTGTGGAAGGGGTGAATGGTACTCTTAGCAATGTTTGGGAGCAGAGGGGAGCTTTGTTTCACAGGTTTGTACACGGTCCTCAGGCCCCACCAACTTTGCTGTCTGGTTTTTTTTCTTTTAAATAAATGTTTTTATTTATTTTTGGCTTGTTGGGTCTCGTTGGGTCTCTTGTTGGGTCTTCGTTGCTGCGCGCGGGCTTTCTCTTGTGGCGAGCGGGGGCTACTCTTCGTTGCGTTGCCCGGGCTTCTCTCTCTTGTTGTGGAGCACGGGCTCTAGGCGCGCGGGCTTAAGTAGTCATGGCTCACAGGCTCTAGAGCGCAGCCTCAGTAGTTGTGGTGCACGGGCTTAGTTGCTCCGCGGCATGTGGCATCTTCCCAGACCAGGGCTGGAACCCATGTCCCCTGCATTGGCAGGCAGATTCTTAACCACCGAGCCACAGGGGAAGCCCCTCATCAATTTGGTTTCTTAAGAATCACTGTACAGGGCTTCCCTGGTGGCGCAGTGGTTGAGAGCCCGCCTGCCAATGAAAGGGAGACGGGTTCGTGCCCCGGTCCGGGAAGATCCCACATGCCGTGGAGCGGCTGGGCCCGTGAGCCATGGCCGCTGAGCCTGTGCTCCGCAATGGGAGAGGCCACAACAGTGAGAGACCCGAGTACCGCAAAAAAAAAAAAATCAAAAAAAAAAAAAAAAAAAAAAAAAGAATCATTGTACAACACGGGGAATATAGCCAATATTTTTTAAGTAACTGTAAATGGAAAGTAACCTTTAAAAATTGTATATAAAAAAATAGCCTAGCTTAATGATTAAAAAAAAAGAAAGAATCATTCAGTGGCTTGGCCCCGGCGTCCCACCTGTCCAAAGGGCTTGTGGGTGCCGCTGTCCATTTTTGCTTCCTCTTGGGGACTTCGGGCCTGAGTCCCACCACCATCTCCTCCAACCAGATGAAAGCTTGGGTGCCCAGGGAGGAAAAGCCTGGCTTGGGAAGACCCTGGCAGGCTTCGGGACTGCTTGATGGAGGGGAACCAGGTGTGCAGAACGGTGAGATAATAATAGTAATACTGGGAATTCGCTGGTGGTCCAGTGGTTAGGACTCCCCGCTTTCACTGCTGTGGCCTGGGTTCAATCCCTGGTCCGGGAAATACAATCCTGGAAGCCACGTGGTGCAGCCAAAAAAAAAAAAAAAAAAAGTAATACTGCTGATATTACCATTCATAATAGGAAGTAGTGTGATTTAATAATAAAATAACAGTAAATAGTGATTATAGTAACAAAATAGGGAATAAGAGCCTGAGCAACAAACAATATCAGTATCAGTAATAATAGCTATAGTTACAGGAATGTTAGTCATTTAAAAGAGTCTTACCAGATGACAGGCTTGGGCTAAGGTTGTTTGCATCCATCATCTCACTTAATTTTCCATATAAATTCTCAGATGGGATGATTGGGAAAACTCAGGCTCAGAACAATAAAGTAATTTAACCCACAGCAAGTATATATTTATTATGTGCCAGATACTGGTTTAAATGCTGTACTTGGATTAGCATATTTAATCTACACTACCATCCTATGAGTTAAGTATTAATCATCTGCTTTTTATAAAGATGAGGAAAACAGGCCCAGAGAGGTTGAGTAACTTGCCTCAGGTCACCCAGCTAATAAGCAACGGGGTCCAAATTGGAACCCAGGCAGACCGGCCTTATAGAGCATGAACAAGAGGGCTGTGACTTTTAGATAGACTTGTTCCTGCCTCTAAAGCACTGTCCTCCCTCTCACCCTGGTCCCTTACAGAATCCAGATGGCCTAACCACAGATGCCCCGGACCTTCTGCTTCTTAGAGCATTTACTTTAGAAAACTTGTCATTGTAAATTCTTTCTCTGCTCTTTTGAGATGTATATAAATCTGTTTAAAAGCCTCTTGCCAGTTTTACAATGCAGGAAATTTATTTCACAAGGACCTGGAAGCTATCTCTTTGAAATATAAACATCAAAGGAGATAGCACCTCTATCTCCCAGTTTCCTTAGAAGCCTGACTTTAGTGGAGACCTTTCTCCAAGTTGTGAAACTACCCCTGTCCAGAAGATGGATGCAGGAAAGTTTCCTTTTCCTTTGGGTGAAGCCAATTCGCAAACAGATGACCTATTACCCTCAACCCCCACCCCAGTTCTTTTAAAAAATTTTTTTAATTAATTAATTTTTGGCTGCCGCGTTGGGTCTTCGTTGCTGCACGTGGGCTTTCTCGTTGAGGTGAGTGGGGGCTACTCTTCATTGCGGTGCACCGGCTTCTCATTATGGTGGCTTCTCTTGCTGCGGAGCACGGCCTCTAGGTGCACGGGCGTCAGCAGCTCACAGGCTCCAGAGCGCAGGCTCAGCAGCCATGGCGCATGGACTTAGCTGCTCCGCGGCATAGGGATCCGACCAGACCAGGCTCGAACCCGTGTCCCCTGTGTTAGCAGGCGAACTCTTAACCACTGCGCCACCAGGGAAGCCCCCCACCCCAAGTTCTTAAAAACCCAACTGCCTTGTGTTTCAGCTGAGTTGAGTTCAGACTGAGTTCTGGCCTCTGTCTCTTTTTGGAATACTTTGAATGAAGACTTCTTGCCTGTCCAACTTGCCCCGTGCAGTTTTTGCTTTGACAAGCAGGACCTGCTAACCAGCGTGTTGACACTCTTTACAGGTAGCTCTGAGTCTGTTTCTTGCCATCTTGGTGGTGTAAGTCAGAGGACTCCTGGGTTTCTGAGGGTGTTGAGGCTGGAAATCCTCCTTTTATCACCTGTCACTCCGTGCGGGTGTTTTCTCATCTTGGAAGGAAGTGCCAAAGTGGGGAAGCAGGTGATGCAGGATGATATTTTTTTGGAAAGTAAAATCAGCTCTTACACAGATGCAAGATGAACACGTGTCACAGATTTCATTTCACTCATTTATGAATGCGGGGACCCATACAATGTTACAGCCGGTTCAAAGGAGGATTCTAAGGACACACGCAGGTAGGAGATCAGGAATGCTGAAATAAATTTGTGAGCGGATGTTGAACCGGTCAGTAACCAGAGGGAAATAATCAACTGTATTCCGCCAGGCAGGAATCTTTTGCATTGCTCTCATTTTACCATCAGTTTAGTATTACTATCATAGTTTAAGACAGTGAAAGGTGGAGCTAACCCAGAAAGGTGTGCTGGACAGGACACCCAGTAATCCCTTCTGCCCATTAGAAAGGCTTTTACCTCTGGAAGCCCCCGGTGTGTTGTGAAGGCCCCGACACAGTCTGTCCTGACATGGCGCCCTGTGAGTTGGGGTAGGGCATTTTGCAAGCACAGATGAGGGACAGAGGAAACATGCCTTCCAGGTGTGGGTCCCATATTGCTGGTGGTACCCCTCTCACCTCCACATCCATGTAACCACCTAATGTTGTCCATTTCAGAGACTATGTTAGTTTCCTTGGGCTGTGGTAGCAAAGTATCACAAATGGGTGGCTTAAGACATCAGAAATTTATTGACTCATCGTTCGGGAGGCCGGAAGTCCAAAATCAAGGTGTTGGTAGGGCCATACTCCCTTCAAAGCCTCTAGGGGAGAACCCTGTCTTGCCTCTTCCAGCTTCTGGTAGCCCCAGGCATTCCTTGGCTTCTTCTTCTTCAATCTCCAGTCTCTGCCTCCTTCTTCACATGGGAGCTCTCCCTGTCTGTGTCCAAATTTCCCTCTTTTTCTGAGGTCATATTAGATATTAGTCATCTTACCTTGATAAAATCTGCAAAGACCTTATTGCCAAATAAGGTCACATTCATAGGTTCTGGGGGGTTGGGACTTCAACATACCTTTTTTGAGGGGGGCACAGTTTCCCTCATAACAAAGACACAGTGTAGAATAGAGATTCAGAGGCCAGACTTGTGTCAGACTTGTTCAAATCTCAGCTGTGTAACTACTCTATACCTTGTTTTATTCTGAGTGAAACTGAGCTGGGAAATTCTCTCGAAGTCCCAGTTTCCTTATCTCTTTTTTTTTTTTTTTTTTTTTTTTTTTTTTTTTTTTTTTTGCGGTATGCGGGCCTCTCACTGCCGTGGCCTCTCCCGTTGCAGAGCACAGGCTCCGGACGCGCAGGCCCAGCGGCCATGGCTCACGGGCCCAGCCGCTCCGCGGCACGTGGGATCTTCCCGGACCAGGGCACGAACCCGTGTCCCCTGCATCGGCAGGCGGGTTCCCAACCACTGCGCCACCAGGGAAGCCCTCCTTATCTCTTAAATGGGGATAATAGTTCCTGCCTTTAGGACTCTTGTGAGACTTGAACTTGATAATGTAAGTCAAGTACAGTGCCTGGCATATAGTAAGTGCTCAGAATATAGGGAACCAGCAAGATAGTACAGTTAATTCAAAAGCTTATAGATGAGATGAAGTATATTTAGTCATCAAAAGAAAGAATGCTGAAATAAGATTGAAAACTGAGATTCAAAATGAATTCTTGTCTTACAGGGTGATAAAACCTTAATTTCTGGGGCTTTATTGTTTACTGGGCAGAAATCATTCCATCAGAAAGCATTTGCCTCTTTACCAGACAAAAACCATTTGCAACTTACCAATCTTCTTATCATTTGCAAAGTTAATATCTAAACTTTATAGAGTTTGGGCCCTAATAAATAATAAATAGTAAGACATATTCCTGTTACCTCCACAGAATCAGATAATCCCTGAGTGGGTCTGTTATATGTGGTTCCCCTTTTATTTTATTTCTAAGTTTTAGATCATCATGGCCTAACAGAAGTGTATTGCAAAACATTTAAATTACATATGTAATTAAAATTTTTCTACTGTTCACATCAAACAGGTAAAAAGAGAAGAAGAAATGAATTTTAATAATATATTTTAATGCAAGTATTATCATTTAAATATATAGTCAGTATGAAAGCATTATTCATGAGATATTTTGTGGGGAGTTGTTGTACTAAGTCTTTGGAGTCCCATATGTATTTTATGCTTATATTACATCTCAGTTCACACTAGTCACGTCTCAAGTGCTCAATACCTAAAGCTTTAGAATTTTGTATAAATGGAAATATACTGTATACTGTACTCTTTTGTGTAAGGCTTCTTTCACTCAACGGAATGCAGTGGGTTTTTGTTTTTGTTTTTGTTTTTGCGATACGCGGGCCTCTCACTGTTGTGGCCTCTCCCATTGCGGAGCACAGGCTCCGGACGAGCAGGCTCAGCGGCCATGGCTCACGGGCCCTGCCGCTCCGCGGCACGTGGGATCTTCCCGGACCGGGGCACGAACCCGTGTCCCTTGCATCGGCAGGCGGACTCTCAACCACTGCGCCACCAGGGAAGCCCTGCAGTGGGTTTTTTTGATAAACTTATTTATTTATTTATTATTTAATTTTGGCTGCGTTGGGTCTTTATTGGTGCGCGCAGGCTTTCTCTAGTTGCTGTGGGGGGGGGCTACTCTTTGTTGCGGTGCACGGGGTTCTCATTGCGGTGGCTTCTCTTGCTGTGGAGCATGGACTCTAGGCGCGGGCTTCTGTAGTTGTGGCTCGCGGGCTCTAGAGCGCAGGCTCAGTAGTTGTGGCGCACGGGCTTAGTTCCACTGCATGTGGGATCTTCCTGGACCAGAGCTCGAACCCCCTGCATTGGCAGGAGGATTCTTAACCACTGCGCCAGCAGGGAAGTCCCAGTAGGTCTTTTAAATTTTATCCATTCTGGTAGGTGTGTTGTGGTACCTAATTGTGGTTTTAATATGCATTTCCCTGAAGTCTAATCTTTTTTGTTTTGTCTTGTTTTTTTTTGGCCGTGCTCCATGGCCTGCGGGACCTTAGTTCCCTGACCAGGGATGGAACTCACGCCCCCTGCAGTGGAAGCACGGAGACTTAACTACTGGACCACCAGGGAAGTCCCTAATCATTCAGAGTAATTTTTCACTAGTGTGGTATCCAGTGGGATAATGGGAGGAGCTTTGTGGAGCATTGAGAAGGGATGAAATAGGAAAGCAGGTAAGTATATGGACCCAAAAAATCTAGGCTGATTTCTCGGCAGAATTAAGGGCTCACTGGAGGTTATATACCACAAATTTAAAGTCAGACTTTTCAGCAGGGTTGTGTGATTTTCCTCCAGTGTCAGAGGGAAATCAAAATGGAGTTAGTATTGCTAAGAGAGCTCTCTGGAGCCAGGAGGACGTTAAGGAAGTGTGACTTATGCACATCTCAGCCTGGGTGAAATCTGATCTTTTGATCAGATCACCTGCCAGAAACTCAAGATACTTATCAGACCCTACCCTAAAATGACTCGTGACAGCTTATCTACTTATTGGACTCCTACCCTAAAACACCTTGTGATTCCTTAAGGACAAATATTTTCTGACTGTCGTTAGAGTCCATCACAATTCTCACCAGGCAGCTTTTTTTTTGTGCGTGCGTGCGTGCGTGCGTGCGTGCGTGTGTGTGTGTGTGTGGTACGCGGGCCTCTCACTGCTGTGGCCTCTCCCGTTGCGGAGCGCAGGCTCAGCGGCCATGGCTCTCGGGCCCAGCCGCTCCGCGGCATGTGGGATCTTCCCGGACCAGGGCATGAACCCGTGTCTCCTTCATCGGCAGGCGGACTCTCAACCACTGCGCCACCAGGGAAGCCCAAGTTTTTTTAAAAATTAATTAATTTCCTTTTGGCTGTGTTGGGTCTTCGTTGCTGTGCATGGGCTTTCTCTAGTTGCGGCGAGCAGGGGCTGCTCTTCTTGTGGTGCATGGGCTTCTAATTATGGTGGCTTCTCTTGTTGTGGAACAGGGGCTCTAGGTGTGTGGGCTTAGTAGTTGTGGCTCGCGGGCTCAGTAGTTGTGGCTCATGGGCTCCAGAGCTCAGTCTCAGTAGTGGCACAGGGGCTTAGTTGCTCTGCAGCATGTGGGATCTTCCAGGACCGGGGCTTGAACCCGTGTCCCTTGCATTGTCAGGCAGATTCTTAACCACTGCACCACCAGGGAAGTCCCTCACTGGCAACTTTCAACAGCCTCGTGGCTTTTTGTCTTTATGAGCCCCTGACTTCTTCTCTTCCTTGGAACGCTCTTTTGGGGTTACCTGAATCTGTGTCTCCCAAATTGCCATTCTTAAGACCCTCAATAAACTCTTTTCTTATTTGCAGCCTCCTGCATTCTTTTTTTTTGGTTGACACCAGCTCTGGTCACTTACATCACTCTGGTACAAGCATTGAGTGGGTAGAAAGTTGGAGACTGGCAGATTGCCTTTCTAATAAGACAAAGCCAGGGACTTGAGAGTATATTGCAAAAAGTGTGATTACAATGATGAAGAGTGGAATTTAAGGTTGGAAGTTGGAAGGACCTGAGTGATATGACAGAAAATTCATTCATTTATTCATTTGTTCAACACATTTTCATTTAATACTTACTGTGGGTCAGACATCATGCTGAGTGATGGGGATATGGCTTTGAACAAGAAGTCATGGTTTATCTGAAAAGGAATATATATATGTGTGTATCTGAATCACTTTGCTGCACACCTGAAACTATCACAACACTGTAAATCAACTATGCTTCAATTTAAGAAAAAGAATACCAGAATAAATCCAAACGTGTGTGTGTATATATATATGTATTATATATAAATAAATAAAAAATATACTATACATTAAAAATATATATATATAAGGGTATTCCCTGGTGGTCCAGTGGTTAGGGCTCTGCGTTCTCACTGCCGAGTTCCCAGGTTCGATTACTGATTGGGGAACTAGGATCCCACAAGCCACACGGCACGCCCTCCCCCCCCCCCAAAAAAAAGTCATGGTTCTTGCCCCTGTAAGGAGGCAATATGGTTGAGTGGTTAAGAGCTTGGATTCTGGAACCACACTGCTTGCATTCAAATCTTGGTCCTGCCAGCTATCATCAGGATAACTTGGGCAAGTTATTCAGCTTCTCTGTGCCTCAGTTTCTCCATCTTTAAAACAGAAGTGAGTTAGAAATAAGGACATACTCAAAGAATGATGCGGGTGTGTCAGCTGATAGAAAATCAAGAAAAAGGAGGGAAAACATATTCTTAGAGTAAAAAATTAATGAATGATGTAGAAGGAATGATGGAATCAAAACATCACCATTTGGCAACCTTTATAATGATAATTAATTCAGGCAAGATTCAGTCGTAGATGCTGTGATATTGTGATTTATAATAAGAAACATATTTGGTCTTCATCCTGGTTTCTGGCGCAGGGCTCCTAAAGCCCTTGGAAATTTCCTAAGTGATGAGAGTGATAAAGGTGTCTTGATACTCATAACAAACCCCTTTTCAACCACACCTGAGTTTATGCTTATGAGGTGACTTTTGGAAAACACCTAAGGATGGGGGATGGTTGCCTGGAGGATCAACCATGTAATTAGAGGGTTGGAATTTTCAGCCACCCCCCAAGCCCCACCTCCCAGGAGGGGAGAGGGGCTGGAGGTTGAAATCAATCACCAGTGGCCAATGATTGAATCAATGATGTCTATGTAATGAAGCCTCCACCAAAATCCCCAAAAAGACGGGGTTCAGAGATCTTCCGGGTTGGTGAACACATGGAGGTACTGGGAGGGTGGCACATCTGGAAGCTCCCCACTCCCTCCCGGTACGTTGCCCTGTGCATCTCCTCCATCTAGCTGTTTCTGAGTTACATCTTTTTGTAATAAACCAGTAATCCAGTAAGTAAAATGTCTCTCTGAGTTCTTTGAATCGCTCAAGCAAATTAATCAACAGAGCGGGTTGTGGGAACCTCTGAGCTATAGCCGGTCAGTCAGAAGCACAGGTAACAAACTGGACTCATGATTGGCATCTGCAGGTGGTGGGCAGGGGTAGGACTGAGCCTATAACCTGTGGAATCTGATGCTACCTCCCAGGAGATAGTGTCAGACTTAAGTTAATTGCTTGGTGGTGTTGGAGGGAACATACATCCATACAAGTTAAAACTGGTGGGTTCAAGTTTGAGGAGTAACAGGATATTTCCCTGGTCACAGATTATCTCCCCACAAGATAGTTATTCATTACACAGGGGGAAATAGTGGCAAAAATAGGAAAAACCTGGCAGCCACCACTTTCACTAAGTGATCAAAGTTAACATCAGTAGTAAGGGGGCAAACAGAATCACGGGCCTCTTGATATGATGCACTGAGAAAGGACACAGCGTCGCTTCCGTGGTCTTTGGCAAAATGTGCACAGTCTGAATCTAATCATGTGGAAACATCAGCTAAGCCCAAACGGAGGGACATTCTACCATGTAACCGGCCTCTGCTCTGCAAAAATATCTCTGTCATGGAATGCAAAGAATGATGGAGGCTCTGTTACAGAAGAAAGGAGATTTAAAGAGACTTGGAAACTGAATGCACTGCATGAACAAGGATTTTCTTTTGCTACAAGAGACATTACTTAAGCAGTTGACAACAATCTCAAGAAGGTCCAGAAACTAGACAATTTATGTTTGATGTTAATTCCCTGATTTACATAAATGTACAGTGATTATGGAAGAGAATGTCTTTGTTTTTATTATTTTATTTTATTTTAAAATAATGATTAATTTATTAATTTATTTTTGGCTGTGTTGGGTCTTCATTTCTGTGCGAGGGCTTTCTCTAGTTGCGGCGAGCGGGGGCCACTCTTCATCGCGGTGCGCGGGCCTCTCACTGTCGCGGCCTCTCTTGTTGCAGAGCACAGGCTCTAGGCGTGTGGGCTTCAGAAGCTGTGGCACATGGGCTCAGTAGTTTGGCTCACGGGCTCTAGAGTGCAGGCTCAGTAGTTGTGGCGCACAGGCTTAGTTGCTCCGCGGCATGTGGGATCTTCCTGGACCAGGGCTCGAACCCATGTCCCCTGCATTGGCAGGCGGATTCTTAACCACTGCACCACCAGGGAAGTCCCTATTATATCTTCTTTATCCATTTGTCTGTCAATGGACATTTTTCCCTCCACTTAGATTCAAAAAATTTTAACTTTTATTTATTTATTTTTAACATCTTTATTAGAGTATAATTGCTTTACAATGGTGTGTCAGTTTCTGCTTTATAACAAAGTGAATCAGTTATACATATACATATTAGTTTTAACTTTTTGTGAGGCCCACTTATGGTACTCCATTTAACAGATGCAAACACTGAGGTACAAACAAGATTAAGTTGCTTCCTCAGGGTTTCCCAGAATTAGGATTTGGACCCAGGGAGTCTGACCGTAGAGGGTTTCCCCCAAAACAACTAGTTCTCATGTTAGGTTTTGGGAGACACAGATGGGAAAGCCGTGCCCTAACATCTACATTTCACCATTTAGTGCTGTGCTGTTCAATAGGTGGCTGCCAGCTACATGTGGCTGCATACATTTAAATTTAAATCATTAAAATTAAATAAAATTTAAAATTCAGTTCCTCAGTGCTCCTCGAGTGCTCAAATAACCATATGTGGCCATTGTATGAACAGTTTCAGACATACAGTTTTCCACTATTACAGCTGTCCATGGAAATAATCAATAAACAATCTATAATAGGAATAGAAAATAGTTTTTATTTGAGCCAAACTGAGGATGACTATAGCCCAGGAGACACAGATTCAAGAAGCACTTGAATCCTGTTTCACTGGACTACAAAATGCTTGAGGCTCATAAAAGCAAAAACCACAAAATTACATAAATTTTTTGTCAAGACTCAAGACTGGAGCTGGCAAGAAGTAATGGTGCTTTTTAAGCAAGGATTGGTTGGGGTAAAAAATGGTTGCTTAGTTACAAGGGGACATCTTGAGACCATAAAGGTACAGCTGGCAGCTAGCAGATACTGTTTTGAGAACGTCTGGTGGTGTCCTTGAGTCTGATACAGTTTAGAAAATTCAGGTTCTCTGTGATGCAGGAACATGTCTGAAATCACATCCATGATGGCCAACTGGCTCCATTTTGAATGCCTGAACCACAGTTACTCCATTTTTATTTTTTTTTATTTTATTATTTATTTATTTATTTATTTTTCCGGTATGCGGGCCTCTCACTGTTGTGGCCTCTCCCGTTGCGGAGCACAGGCTCCGGACGCGCAGGCCCAGCGGCCATGGCTCACGGGCTCAGTCGCTCCGCGGCACGTGGGATCCTCCCAGACCAGGGCACGAACCCGTGTCCCCTGCATCGGCAGGCGGACTCTCAACCACTGCGCCACCAGGGAAGCCCTCCATTTTGATTTTTAAATGCATTCTTTTCTTTCATGGTTAAAGCAGATGTACAATGGATCTTTGATAGGCCACAAAACAGGCTGTTCTAATTAGCATAATTTAAGTTAGGTTAGTAATTCCCTGGTGGTCCAGTGGTTAGGACTCTGTGCTTTCACTCTCGAGGTCCCAGGTTTGATCCCTGGTCGGGGGACTAAGATCCCACAAGCCACACAAGTGTGACCAAAAAAAAAAAAAAAAAAAAAGGTTAAGTTAGGTCATGTATAAGCCAGAATGACTTCCCCATACTTCAATATGTGAAAATTTCTCCCATCACAGCACTGGACTCTAGTGGGTAAAATGGAAAAGACCTATAATTTCAATCCACATGGCGGTGGTGATGTTGGTGAGCATTGGGGTCAGGTTAGAGGGTGTGTCAGCAACAGATTGGGAAAAAATTTAACCAGCTGGGTGTTTCTTCCCCTCACTTTTATCTTTAATCTTTTTTTAAAGGCTTTTCATCTGCCCCCATATGCCTGTTATTTTTTCCTACTCTCCACCCTCCCTCTGACCTATCATCAGCATAAATTCAGTTGTTAGTCTACTGTAATCCTAATTGCTTTGATCCATATCATGATGAACTTTCCAGTGGGCTGTCAGAATTCTTTTTATGCTGGAATCAGTGTCTCTCCTTGTCTTGCTTTAAATTAGGTAAATCCACTTACAGGAAAAAGCTGAATGTGGAAGTCGGGGTGGAAAGATCTAAGTTCATATTCTATCTTTATTACCTATGTGGATTTGGGCAGGTGAGTTCACCTCTGTGAGTCACCGTCTCTCATTTGTAAAATGAACATCATCACATGTGCTTCCTAGTGGTAGCGTGAGAATGATGAAGATTAGGTCTGTAAGAGCCCTAAGCCAGGTAGAGCGTTTAGTAATTGTAGCTGCTGTTATTTGCAGACACTTTGTTTTCTGCTTTCTCCACCGGTAATTCTTCAAGGCAATGCATACCTTGTGTGGCACAGAATGCCACATACAGAAGCAATATCTGCGGTTTCAAGCCAATGGATTAGAAATCTACAAGATAGGCGTTTACAAGCACTATCAGGTATCACGGCCGTGGATTGAAACACAAATTGGGATTTGTGGACTTTCTTGTCTGCCTTGTTAGTTTATATTAAAAATCTGACAATGCCACTTCAGTGAAAACACACTTAAATGTGTTTAAGAAACAATCTGATAGAATGTGCTCTTGCATATAATTAAAGAATATCTAGAATATCCCAGTCCCCCTTTTTGAAAAAATAATTGTTGAGCCCTTGCAAAGCAATCTCTAGATTCTACCCTGTCCGATAGAACCTCCAGTGACCATGGAAATGGCCTGTAGTCTATGCTGTGCAGTGTGGTAACCGAGCTCATGAGTGCATGTTCAAAGGTGGTTAGTGTGAGAAACTGAAGTTTCAATTTTGTTTAATTTGAATTAAATTTAACCAGCCATGTGTGGCTTGTGGCATCCATGTTGGACAGCAAAGCTCTTGATCAACAGACTGAGTGTTGGTGAAAATGGAATGCTGCTTCATATTATTGAGTTTGATGAACAAACAGTGGTTCCTGGTTTGGGATCTAAGCATTGACATAATTTCTCCAAGTCTGTTCTTGGGGACTAGTCTCTGCTTTTCAGAATCGGCCCGATCATGCACTGGCCATTTAGTTTCTCTGAGCCTTGGTTACCCAGTGTGTCAAATGAGGGATAATCATATTCCTTTTGCAAGGTGTTGTGAAGTCAGGCTGAAATTCTAAACCAGCTCCACCTTTTCCTGGCTATGTGACCTTGGGCAAATTACTTAACCTTTCTCGGCTTCAGTTTCATTAACATTAAGATGGGAATGAAAGTTACCTTCCTCATAAGACTGTTGTGAGGAGTAAGCAGTATCTATAAAGTACTTAGAAGGGTGCCTGGGGCATGATACGACCTATATATGTGTTTGTTCTTGTACTATGCTTGTGAAAAGACTGGACAAAAATAGTAAGTCAGGAAATCAATTTAGTAAGTCTCCATCAGTGCTTTTGAGGTCTGTTTCTTTACTGTGTCTCTTGGAATTTATTTGCCTGTGTTATGTTAACAATTTATAAAACCATATTTGATGTTACCTTTTTAAAAAATTGAAGTTGATTCACAAAACGTTTCAGGTATACATTCTTTTTTTAAAAAATTTTTTATTGAAGTAGAGTTGATTTACAATGGTGTGCCAGTCTCCACTGTACAGCAAAGTGACTCAGTTATACACATACATACATTCTTTACTTAAAAATTTTGTTTATTTTATTTATTTTTGGCTGCGTTGGGTCTTCGTTGCTGCGTGCAGGCTTTCTCTAGTTGCGGCGAGCGGGGGCTACTCTTCGTTGCAGTGAGCGGACTTCTCGTTGTCGTGGCCTCTCCTGTTGCGGAGCACGGGCTTTAGGCACGTGGGCTTCAGTAGTTGTGGCACGCGGGCTCAGTAGTTGTGGCTCGCGGGCTCTAGAATGCAGGCTCAGTAGTTGTGGTGGACATGCTTAGTTACTCCACGGCAGGTGGGATCTTCCCGGACCAGGACTTGAACCCATGTCCCCTACATTGGCAGGTGGATTCTTAACCACTATGCCGCCAGGGAAGTCCATGTGAGTCTCTTTCTGTTTTGTAAAGAAGTTCATTTGTATTATTTTTTAGATAACACATATAAGTGATATCATATATTTGTCTTTGTCTGACTTACTTCACTTAGTATGATAATCTCTAGGTCCATCTGCTATTATCTTTTAAAAAATTTATTTTATTGAAGTATAGTAGATTTACCTGCTATTATCTTTTTAAGCAAAGATATGTTTTGTTTCATGACGCATCTTTCTCTGGAAAGATCTCAGAGTTACAGAAAAGTTGCAAGTACTGTACAAAGAAATTATTTTTCCTAAGCCATGTAATAATCAGTTGCCAATATTATGCCCAGTAACCTACAGATGGTTAGTGTGTTTCCTACAAACAGGACTGTCTCCTACATAACCAAAGTACAACCTCAAAAATAAAAAGTATTAGCATTAAAAAATTACTACCATCTAATCCTCATGCTCCATTCAAGTGTCACCAGTTGTCCCGATAACGGATTTCACAGCAAAGTTTCCAATCTAGACTCTTGCATTGCATTTTTTTGTTTGTTTTGTTTTTTTTTGTTTTTGTGCTAGGCGGGCCTCTCACTGTTGTGGCCTCTCCCGTTGCGGAGCACAGGCTCAGCGGCCATGGCTCACGGGCCCAGCCGCTCCGCAGCATGTGGGATCTTCCCGGACCGGGGCACAAACCCGTGTCCCCTGCATCGGCAGGCGGATTCTCAATCACTGCGCCTCCAGGGAAGCCCTTGCATTGCATTTTGTTGTCATGTCTCTTTTGCTTCCTTTAGTCTGGAAAAATTCTTCATTCTTTCCTTGACCTTCGTGACTCTTGTGAACATTACAGCCCAGTTCTGGGGTAGGATGTCCATGGATTTGATGTCTTCTCATGATCAGATTCTGGTCATGCATCTTTGGCAGGAGGGTCACAAAAGTGGTGTTAGGATCTTACATCCCATCAGGATGTTCTCATTAAGGTGGTGTCTTTCAGGCTCCTCCGCTGTGAAGTTACTCTTTTCCCCTTTGTGATTAATGTGTTTTCTGGGGAGGTCTTTTGGGGTCATGTAAATACCCTATTTATTCATTTATTTAGTCATATCAGGATAGACTCATAGCGTCAAGGGATTGTAATCTATTACAGTCATTGTTTATTTTGATGTTCCAGTTGTTTCCAGTTTGACCTGTGGGAGCCCTTTTCCAGCTGGATCCTGTGTCATTTTCGCCTGTCCCCATCATTCTTTTTTTGTTTGTTTGTTTTAGGAGAAGTTAGGTGATTTTTTAAAAAAATTTTTATTGGAGTATAGTTGATTTACAACGTTGTGTCAGTTTCAGGTGTACAGCAAGGTGAATCTGTTATACATATACATATATCCGCTCTTTTTTAGATTCTTTTCCCATGTAGGCAATTATAGAGTATTGTGTAGAGTTCCCTGTGCTGTACAGTAGGTCCTTATTAGTTATATTTTTTTATATATCCCCATCATTCTTTAAACGTTTTTTTGCTTCCTGGCACAATAAGATGTGCCAGGCTCGCCTAGTACTTTCCCTGTTCCAGTCCTGGAATTAGCCTTTACTCTGGGAAGCCCTGGTGTATTTTGCTGGAGAATGACATTTAGAAACCAAGAGTTGGGAGTTACATGTGGCCGTTGCTATTGGCTCTTATTGTACCCAGGCTCTCTCAGAGTGGGCAGAGGTAGGGAATGTATGTGTGTATATATAGATTTACATCTATATTCCTTTTTAATTTTTATTTTATTATTATTATTTTGTGTGTGTGTGTGGTACGCGGGCCTCTTGCTGTTGTGGCCTCTCCCGGTGCGGAGCATAGGCTCCGGACGCGCAGGCTCAGCGGCCATGGCTCACGGGCCCAGCCGCTCCGCGGCATGTGGGATCTTCCCGGACCGGGGCGCGAACCCGTGTCCCCTGCATCGGCAGGCGGACTCTCAACCACTGCGCCACCAGGGAAGCCCTATATTCCTTTTAAAAAAAATTTTAACTTAAAACAGACATACAGATATGGGTTTATTTGCCAGTCTTTTGATGAGAAGCCTAGGCTTTTCTTTTCTTTCCTTTTTAAAAAAAATCTTTTGGCCATGCTGTGCGGCATGTGGGATCTTAGTTCCCCCACCAGGGATCGAACCTGCGGCCCCTGCATTGGAAGCGCAGAGTCTTAACCACTGGACCGCCAGGGAAGTCCCCTAGGCTTTTTTTTTTTTTTTTTGAAATATAGTTGATTTACAATGTTGTATTAGTTTAACGTGTACAGCAAAGTGATTCATGTACATATATATACATTCTTTTATAAATTCTTTTCCATGATAGGTTATTACAAGATATTGAATAGAGTTCCCTGTGCTATACAGTAGGTCCTTATTGGTTATCTACTCCATATATAGTAGTGTGTATATGTTAATCCCAAACTTCTAATTTATCCCTCTTCCTCACCCCCCCCTTCCCCTTTGGTAACTACAGGTTTTGTCGTCTCTGTCTATGAGTCTATCTCTGTTTGGTAAATAACTTCATTTGTATCATTTTTTTACATTCCACATGTAAGCGATATCATATGATATTTATCTTTCTCTGTCTGACTTGCTTCCCTCGGTATAAGCTCTAGGTCCATCCATGTTGCTGCAAATGGCATTATTTCGTTCTTTTTTATGGCTGAGTAGTATTCCATCTGTATTTATTTCTACATCTGTCTCTCTGTAGTGAAAGTCCTGAGTTTGCACTGATAACTCCAGTTCCAGCCCAGCACTACAGGGCTTATTCTTGTTTTCTCCCTTTACATAATTGTAGCTCATTTCTCCAGCAGTGAGAAATCTGGCTCCCAGTACCCTTAATATAGTTACTTACTTATTCAATCCCCCGAAAGTAACCAATCTCTTATGGCTGCCACTGCCTGCACCCCTGGCCCCTGGGGTGGAGGCCCTGCTCCTCACCACATTTGGGTCCTGACACCTTATTCTGGGCTCTGTGTCTCCCCTACTCCAACCCCTCTTCCAGACACCTACTTGCTTATGCTCAGGAAGGGAAAGGAAGAGATTGATGTGTTTAAAACAGCATAGATTACTGTTTTGCTCTTCCAATTTCTACTTTGAAGCTCCTAGCTATTCTTTCCTTTTCTGTTCCTTGTTAGAAATGCCAGATTCTGCGTAAGTTAAGTGTTCTTTTATTGAACTGGACATAGCTTAAAAATGTTTTCAGTGTAATGCTCACCATAACAGAGGTCACAGAAAGAAGGAAAAGGAGGAGAAAGAGGAAGAAGATGAAGAGCAGGAGAATATAGTTGCCTAAAAAGCAACAGAGAGCTTCCCTGGTGGCGCAGCTGTTGAGGGTCCGCCTGCCAATGCAGGGGACACGGGTTTGTGCCCCGATCCGGGAGGATCCCACGTGCCGCGGAGCGGCTGGGCCCGTGAGCCATGGCCGCTGAGCCTGCGTGTCCGGAGCCTGTGCTCTGCAACGGGAGAGGCCACGACAGTGAGAGGCCCGCGTACCACAAAAAAAAAAAAAAAAAAAAAAAGCAACAGAGAGGGAAATGACGTAATCTCATTCCTGTATTTTTTCCAAGGTTTGATCTTTGAGGTCCCTGGTTTGTGCTTGAGAAATGGATTTCAACATGAGGCAGGGCTCGTTGAGGACAAGGCACGTGTGACGGGGGACCTGTCACAGGGGAGGCTCTGCCCGAACTGGCCTTGCTGGTTTCTCTTCTTCCCAGGTTTGTCTTTTAAATGAAGGGCTTATTTAATTTTAATTACATAAGTAATACATGAATACCTCCTCACTGTAAAACATTCGAACAATATATAGAGAGAGCAAAAAGCCCTTTTGAGAAACGGGCAGTCACCCAGTGACAAAGGGAGGAATTTAGAGGGCAGTGTGGAAATATTTTTCAAAATGACAAATGCACATCACTTTTGACTTGGCAGTTTTCCTCTTAGGAATTTATCTTACAGGCATGGATCATGTGGCCAACATGAGGTCTGCCCAAGTGATATTAATTACAGTAGTGTTTGTAATGGCAGTAAAACTAGGAATCACCTAGGTGTTTATTAAAAGGGGTCTGGTTAAGTTAATTTTAGTACATTCAGACAGTGTGATGCTCTAAGGGCATTTAAAAAAAACGAGGTACAGCTCTATGTATTAATCTGGAGAGAGCCTGAAGAGAATCTTAAGTGAAAAATTAAAGTAAGATGCAGAATTGTGTGCTACCATGGTGTAAAAAAAATGATCCATGTGTGAATGCTTGTATATGCCTAAAATATCTCAAGAAATCACTATATTCTTGCTTCTGGAAAGGGAATCGGGTGGCCATGGGATGGGGGTGGGAGGAGATTTTTCCCATCCCTCTGATGCATCCTTTATATCCTTCCTGTGTGATCTCGGACAAGCCATGTGTCTTCTCTGAGCCTCAGTTTCCCCGTTTGTGAAGGGAAGGTCATGACAAGGGAGACTGGAGTTCTTATTCTGGCGCTGGCACAGCAGATGGGCCGTTGATGAGAGGCCCCACCTCCCCCCAGTCAGGGGCTTCACAGAGAACTCACTCCAACTTTCTGCTTTATCTGATGATAAAGAGACACATGCACCCCAGTGTTCACAGCATCATTATTTCCAGTAATGCCAAGACATGGAAGCAACTTAAGTGTCCATTAACAGATGAATGGATAAAGAAGATGTGGTATACATATACAGTGAACTATTACTCAGCCATAAAAAGGAGTGAAATATGCCATTTGCAGGAACATGGATGGACCTAGAAATTATTATACGAAGGTGAAGTAAGTCAGCCAGAGAGAGACAAATATTATATGATTTCACTTACATGTGGAATCTAAACTATGACACAAATGAACTGATTTATGAGACAGAAACAGACTCACAGACATGGAAAGCAAACTTATGGTTACCAAAGGGGAAGCGCGGGGGGGGGGGGATAAATTGGGAGCATGGGATTAACAGATGCATGCTACTGTATATAAAATAGATAAACAACAAGGATTTACTGTATGGCACAGGGAACTATATTCAATATCTTGTAATAAAACATAATGGAAAAGAATTGAAAAAATATAGATATATACATATATCTGTATAACTGAATCACTTTGCTGTACACCTGAAACTAACACAATATTGTAAATCAATTACACTTAAAAACAAAAAAAAGAGTCAGTAGCATTTGCAGCCACCAGTCTGCAGTGAGATGCACAAGGGGATTTTCCTAACTCCTTGGCAGTCTCTGGCGGGTAAGAGGCAAGATAACCGAGTCCTTTCCCAGGCCTCTGCATTCCCAACCACACCCCCGTGCTTGGGTCCCCCTGTGGGTTTCCCCTTCAGGAGTCTCAAGAACCATGATCGTTCCCTCTCTGCGGAGACCTCTGGTGAGTGGGGAGTGGTCTCCTGTGGGCTGTCACTCACCCAGCCTAATAAGGGACCTGTGTAGGAGCCCATCTTGGTTCTACATGGCAGGAGCTCCATCACCTGGTCCAAAATCCTGCTCCTCTACCAGTCTGTGACTTTGGGCACGTCCCTTCATCTCTTTGTGCCTCAGTTTCCTCATCCATAAAATGGAAACAATTCCTACTTCATAGGGCTGTTGTGAAGACATCCTAATTAGCTCATGTGACTAGATCTGCTCTGTCCACCAGGGTAGCCACTAGCCCCACGTGGCAATTGAGCCCTTGAAATGTGGCTGGTCTCAGCAGAGGTGTGCTATCAATGTAAAATACACACTGCATTTTGAAGACTTAGTATGAAAAATAAAAGAATGTAAACTAAATCATTCATAATTTTTATGTTGATCACATTCTAAAATGATAATATTTTGGATGTGTTGGATTAAAGCATGATTAATGTCCCCTGTTTCTTTTTTGCTTTTTTAAATGTGGTTACTAGAAAATGTAGAATTACATGTGAGGCTTGCATTCTATTTCTGTTGGATGGCACTGGTTTAGAAAAACTTTGGGCAGCCTCACAGTAGCTGCTACTACAAGCAGCCCTCAGAGCCCATTTTTTGTTCCCACAGCTACTGATTGGATTTCTCCACAGCTTTATTGAGGTATAATTGACAGATAAAGATTGTATACATTTAAGGTGCACAAAATGATGATTTGACATACATATACATTGTGAAATGATTGCCACAATCAAGCTAATTAACACCTGTAGTTACCGTGTGGGCGTGGGTGTGTGGGTGGTGAGAACATTTAAGATCTACTCTCTTAGCGATTTTCAAGTAAACAATTAACTATAGTCACCACACCATATGTTGTTAAATCCCCAGAACTCGTTCATCTTATAACTAGAAGTTTGTCCCCTTTCACCAATATCTCCTCATTTTGCTTGATTGTTATTTTAATTGTGTTTTGTTGGTTGGTTGGTGGTGTTTTCAATTTCATTTTGTTTGTTTGTTTTGGCCGCACGGCATGTGGGATCCTAGTTCCCTGACCAGGGATTGAACCCCCAACCCCTGCATTGGAGCGTGGCCTCTTAACCACTGGACCGTCAGGGAAGTCCTGGTTGGTTGTTTTTTTTTTTATTTTTTACTTTTATGTTTCTTTAAACTTTTTAGTTTATATTGGAGTACAGTTGATTAACAGTGTTGTGTTAGTTTCAGGAGTATAACAAAGTGATTCATTTATACATACACATACATCTATTCTTTTTTATTAAAAAATTTTATTTATTTATTTTTGGCTGCGTTGGGTCTTTGTTGCTGCGCGTGGGCTTTTTCTAGTTGCAGCGAGCGGGGGCTACTCTTCGTTGTGGTGCGCGGGCTTCTCATTGCAGTGGCTTCTTTTGTTGCGGAGCACGGGCTCTAGGCGCACGGGCTTCAGTTGTTGTGGCACGCGGGCTCAGTAGTTGTGGCTCACGGGCTCTAGAGTGCAGGCTCAGTAGTTGTGACGCACGGGCTTAGTTGCTCTGCAGCACGTGGGATCTTCCCGGACCAGGGCTCGAACCCGTGTCCCCTGCATTGGCAGGCGGATTGTTAACCACTGCGCCACCAGGGAAGCCCCATGTACTCTTTTTCAAAGTCTATGCCCAATTAGATTATTACAGAATACTGAGCAGAGTCCCCTGTGCTAGGTTGGTTGGTTTTTTAGAATAAAAGTTGGAGAGATCGCCAGCAGATACAGAATTCTGTGTGACTGTTGAATATCTCTCACATCTGTTCAATGTCTTCTGTTTCTACTGCTTGAGTCCAGGTTTCCTCTTCTCTTGCCTGCTCCCTGCTGTTCTCTCTCTTTTTAAAAAAATTTATTTAATTAATTAATTTTAGTTTTGGCTGCGTTGGGTCTTCGTTGCTGCACGTGGGCTTTTCTCTAGTTGTGGCGAGTGGGGGTTACCCTTCATTGCAGTGGGCGGGCTTCTCATCGCGGTGGCTTCTCTGGTTGCGGAGCACGGGCTCTAGGCGCACAGGCTTCAGTAGTTGTGGGTCGCGGGCTCTAGAGCTCAGGCTCAGTAGTTGTGGCGCACGGGCTTAGTGGCTCCGTGGCATGTGGGATCTTCCCGGACCAGGGCTTGAACCCGTGTCCCCTGCATTGGCAGGCGGATTCTCAACCACTGCACCACCAGGGAAGGCCAGGGAAGGCCCTCCCTGCTGTTCTTGAAGCTTCCACGTTCACGTCCCGTGGTTGTCACTGCTCTTAGTCACCAATAGTCAGCCCTCCCCTACTTCAGGGCATTCGGGGGATCGTCCTTTCCCACACCTTAAAGAAATGCGTGGCCACATGACTTGCTGTGGCCAATGAAATAAGGGTGGAAGTGACTCGTGGTGCTTCCAGGTGGGAGCATTTGAGCTGGTGTGCCTGTTTCTCCACATTCTCTGTCCTTGTTGATTGACCACCAACCTTCCAAATGGCAGAGCTTTTGCCAGCCAGCGTTGCAGAGTGAGGACGATGTGGAACAGAGTGACAGACGACACGCGAACAAGGAGTAAACCTTGTCTGAGCCACTGGATTCTGGAGCTGTCACGGCAGCATAACTTAGCTTATCCTGACAGATGTGTTCCTCACCCCTTTCACTTGCCCTGCAGTTGGAATCATTTGCAAATCTGGCCAAGTCCCCTGTCCCTTTCATGACTCCCCAGCACTGCCAGGAGATGGTCCAAGTGCTTTATTGTGGCCATACGTGCCCTTCGGCGTGGTGCTGCTTCCTTCATGCTTCTTCAGCCTCTCCCCACCCTTTATTTACACTCATATTCCAGGTGTGCTGAGCTTCAGTTTCCTGTAACCATCCTACTCTTCGGCTCCCTACCTGGCCTTCCCCTGTGCTGTTCCTTCTGACCAGAATGCTTTTCCCTTGTCCTGCCCTCTCTCTCTCCACCTGGCTGACACCTACTCCTTCTTTAAGACTCAGCTCAGATATCCTCTCCAGCAGGAAGCCCTCTCTGACCTCCAGTTTGGATCAGATGCCTCCTTTGGTGCTCCCACAGCCCCTGGGGTTCCCTCATAACTGTTCTGATCACTCTACACCATCTCTATCTGAGGAACGAGTCTGTCTCCACCACTGGAGTCCCATGAGGGCAGGGCTGGGGGCAGAGGAGGGTTTCAATAAATGTTTGTTGAATGAATAATAAATAAGTTCAGATGTTAAACAGAGCTCTTCATCAGAGGATTTTATTTATTTATTTTTTTTGGCTGCGTTGGGTTCTCGTTGCTGCGCCCGGGCTTTCTCTAGTTGTGGTGAGCAGGGGCTACTCTTAGTGAGTGCGCGGGCTTCTCATTGCAGTGGCTTCTCTTATTGCGGAGCATGGGCTCTAGGCGCCCAGGCTTCAGTAGTTGTGGCACGTGGGCTTAGTAGTTGTGGCATGCAGGCTCTAGAGCACAGGCTCAGTAATTGTGGCGCACGGGCTTAGTTGCTCCGCGGCATGTGGGATCTTCCCGGACCAGGGCTCGAACCCGTGTCCCCTGCATTGGCAGGTGGATTCTTAACCACTGCGCCAACAGGGAACTCCCCAGCAGAGGATTTCTGAGAAGTGGGCCGCTGTCTCTTCTGCTCTCTTCCCTTCATTTTTCTATGGGGGAGGGGGTGAACTTCCTTCTGATCCAAGACTTGACAGTTGTCATAATAATTCGTTCCTGAATGCTGCAGGGAAGTGGCTGTGGTTTCTGTGGAAAGTCCCGGAGAAATTCTTATTTTCTTGGCTCCTGTAGCCAATTCAACCCAAATTTCTTTGCTGAGGCCACCCTCGTCAACTTTTACTTTTACACTTTCCCAAACCTTTTTAATGAAAAATTTCAAACAGAGAAAAGCTAAACTAATTTCACAGTGAACACTCGTGTACCCATCAGCTAGATTTGACCGTTCCCATTTTACTCTGCTGTTTGCTTTCTCACCCGTCCACCCGTCTTTCCATCTCTCTGTCTGTCCATCACTCCCTCTGATTTTTCTGATGCATTTCAAAGTCGATGTCACCAGTATACTTCCCTCTTAACACTATCGCATGTGTAGCTCTGTGCCAGCCAGATTCCTATCATGAATCAGAAACTTACCATTATTTAGAGGGTTTCCTTGCACCCCTTCTGGGTCCATTTCTGGGTTTCAGAAAGGAGCAGGGGAGATAGGAGTAATGCAGTGGGATGGTGGGGGCTAGACCTTGAAGGCCCTCATAGACCATGATGAGGAGTTTAATAGTAAGATCACTTCTATTGATGATGATGGTGATGATGATATACTGGGTATTTTTTGTTTGCTCTTTCAGGTCCGCTCTCCACCTTTCCCTGTCATACTCTTGGGAATAGGATCCAACCTTGGGAGGCTGATCATTATGGACTACCGCGGGCTTTTTTTTTTTTTTTTTTTTTTTTTTTTTTTTGCGGTACGCGGGTCTCTCACTGTTGTGGCCTCTCCCGTTGCGGAGCACAGGCTCCGGACGCGCAGGCTCAGCGGCCATGGCTCACGGGCCCAGCCGCTCCGCGGCACGTGGGATCTTCCCGGACCGGGGCACGAACCCGCGTCCCCTGCATCGGCAGGCGGACTCTCAACCACTGCGCCACCAGGGAAGCCCCCGTGGGCTTTCTTGACCTCTAGTTTCCTGTCTGGGTTGGCCAATGGGGACACTGACAAGAGATTGGAAGGAGGGTTGTTTATTTCCTCGACTTCCTCCCTGATGCGGGGGTTGCCTCCAGCTGACTGTGTCTTTCTACCCAAGGCCACAGCTCCTGTCTGGAGGTCCACTCCACCCACATCTGGGTTCTTTCAGGCCTGGGGGTAATCAAAGCTCCCATCTTTCTAGAGCTGAAGTGCTGCACCACTTATGGCTTCCCTGCTCACTGCTCCATCTTTGTAAATAGTCTTTTATTTTTTTAAATTGAAGTATAGTTGATTTAGAATATTGTGTAGTTTCAGGTATACAGCAAAGTGATTCAGTTTTGTGTGTGTGTGTGTGCATGTGTATTTTAGATTTTTTTCCATTATAGGTTATTATAATATATTGAATATTGTTCCCTGTGCTATATACTAAATCCCTGTTGCTTATCTGTTTTATACATAGTAGTCTGTATCTGTTAATCCCATGTTCCTAATTTATCCCTATTCCCCCTCCCTTTCCCCTTTGGTAACCATAAGTTTGTTTTCTATGTCTGTGACTCTGTTTCTGTTTTGTATATAGATTCATTTGTATTATTTTTTTAGATTCCACATAGAAGTCATATCATATAATATTTTCTTTCTCCGTCTTCACTTTTTACTATTCTCTAGTATATTTAGTATATATATATAGTATATATATATATTTAGTATATATTTATATTCTCTAGGCCCGTTCATTTTGCTGCAAATGGCAATATTTCATTTTTTTTGTGGCTAATAGTAAATAATCTTTTTTATTAAACTCTCCCCAGTCGCTCAGTTTGGATTTGCTGTTTCCTGCTTAGACTCTGAGTGATGCAGCAGCTAACTGTACTGAGAACATCCTAAGAGACATTCTTCCAGGAGCTTTATAGGAAACAATGTATTTAATACACCTGATGACCCTATGGAGAAACCGAGGTCGGGAGAGGTGGTCTCTAGCTCAGCGTTTCAGAATGAGGCAGTGGCTGACCCAGGATTGGAACCAGCAGGAATCTGAACTGCTAAGAGTAACTAACTGGGAGCCACTGTGGGAGTTTTAAGCCAAGAAGTCAGGTTGGTGTTTCGAAAGCGTCCTCTGGTGGCTGGGAGGAGGACTGTCAGCTGAGTTAGCATCTACCCTGTCTCTGCAGAGAACTTCTATTTGGCTAATGTGTCGGCAACATTCAACTACATCCTGCACCGGAGACCCAGACAAATGGACTCTGCCTGGGTTCCAGGATGTCTTCTTGGAGGAGGTGACGTTGGAGCAGGGCTTTAAAGGACAAGTAGCAAAGGCCTGAGAGAATCCGCCTTGTTCTGGGAAGAGGGTGCAGCATGGTGTCAGGGGAAGCCCAGCAATGAGGCTGGGGAAATAGGTCAGGACCCATTTGGGAAAGTACCTTGGCTTTGGGACCTTGTCCTGTAACTCACTTTGGAGCTTGCGAACCAGCAATTTTCAAAGACAAAATTGGAGGTCAGACATAGGGTGGTCAACTTTTTATTCTGCCAGTTTGGACTGACAAAAAAGAGAGAGAGAGAGAGAGAGAGACCATTTTATTAATTCTAAAAGCATTTATTGAGCACCTACTATGGATTAAGGAATGTTCTGAGGCAGGGTCTGAGTTTGTTTTTCCCACTGTTGTACCCACAGAGTCGAGAGTCACGGAAAGCCCCTAATAGAAGGAATGAGTAAAATTAAAGGCATTTGCTAGGGCAAGGTCAGTGTGGGAATAAGCTGCTGGGAATGAGGTCAAGGTGTGTGGGGTTGTAGATGAGCTTGGAGATAGAAGGGAATAAATTTGGAAGTCTTCGGTCTTTAGATTATTATCAGTTTTAAAAATAATTCATTTTATTTTAATGGTTATTTCCTATATTCTGGGGATTTGGGTAGGGCTCATACTATATACTGAATTCTTAAGAAAATATTATGCAGATGTTTCTGCACAAACCATTTGTGTCTCTCAGATCCCCTTGGCCATCTCCTTCCAAGTGAGCCAAACAAGAAAGATGTGAAATAACTCGCCCCGAAGTTGTTGAGTTGCAAAGCCGGGATTTGAATCCTGGGAAGACTGACCCAAGCTCTTGTGAAAATTAATAAACAGAAACCTCATTTAAAATGGATTCCGGAGGCCAGAAGGGGGAGCTCTCAACCTCTATCACTCCATGTTAATTGCAGACGTACAAGAAAAAAGGGACCTTTGCACTTCCAACAGAAACAAGGTTACTACTTTACTGCTCAGCAGGAGGAAGAATTTCTTCTTGCCCAGCAACTGCCTGGCCAATGAGTCTGTCACAGCTCATCCAATGAAAAGCCGCTGCACTTTGAACTCCCAGTTTCCTGTCAATGAACTCTGTTTACAGCAGCCCCTTCCAACTCCCCCTTCTTTATAAGAGAAGGTTTCTCCTTTGTTCTCCAGACTTGCATATGATTCCCCATAGATTGCATGTGGTGAATTGCAGTTCAGGAAATTTGCTCTTCCTGTATAAATCCATTTTGCTGGTAAAATAACTGGCCATTTTTAGCATATTTGTATCAAAATCTCATCTTCTTTAATCTCACAGATACAAAAATTCAGAGCAAAGTAAACTCAACGGAGCAGGAAGGGCATTTCTCCCTCCAACAGAGGGAGATTCTCTCCAACAGAGTCAACTAATTGCACACATCACGATGGTGGAGAAAAGGCTGTGTGTGTGTGTGTGTGTGTGTGTGTGTGTGTGTGTGTTTATCCCATAAATAATACATGGACTCAATCTTGCTGTTGAAATTCAGGGCTTCCCTGGTGGTGCAGTGGTTAAGAATCCACTTGCCAATTCAGGGGACACGGGTTCGAGCCCTGGTCCAGGAAGATCCCACGTGCTACGGAGCAACTAAACCCGTGCGCCACAGCTGCTGGGCCTGCGCTCTAGAGCCTGCGAGCCACAGCTACTGAAGCCTGTGCACCTAGAGCCCGTGCTGCGTAACAAGAGAAGCCACCGCAAGGAGAAGCCCGTGCGCCGCAACTAGAGAAAGCCTGTGCTCAATGAAGACCCAACACAGCCCAAGATAAAAACAAATAAATAAATAAATTTATTTTTTTAAAAAAAGAAATGCAAAGGATACCCACTCAGGCAGAGTCAAAAGAGAAAATTCCCCCTTGTCAAGATTTCCCATTAACAAGAACCTACAGGTATAGCACAGGGAACTCTACTCAAGACTCTGTAAATAACCTATACGGGAAAAGAATCTGAAAAAGAATGGATACATGTATGTGTATAACTGAATCACTTTGCTGTACACCTGAAACTAACACAACATTGTAAATCAACTATACTCCAATGTAAAATAAAAATAAAAAAGATTTCCCTGGTGAGTCTCTTTCTTCTTAGTTGCAGCAGGGGCAACCACGCCATGGGGGTTTTCCTCTTAGGGACTCCGGAACACGGAGACACTGCATTTTGTGGGTGAAAATGCCAGTGGTAAAGTGAAAGCTGGCACTTGCTGAACACTCATCCTGACCCAGGCGCTGTCCAGAGCTCTGTCCACATAGTAACTCATTTAATTGTCATGACAGTAAAATGCAAACTCCTTGCTCTCATATGATCCTGTCGTGGCCCCGCTCTCAGACATCACCACCTCCTGCCACTCTGCTCCCTGCCTTTTTCACTCCAGCCTGCTTCCCATTCTTCCTACACACCAAGCTCATGTCCTCCCCCAGACTTTTGCACCGGCCATCCCCTCTGCTGGCAAAGCTCGCTCTCTCTCCACCTTTGGACGGCTTCCTCTCCTTCATTCTCATGTCGGCTGGAGCGTCACCGCCACTGAGTAGGTCTTCTTCCACACCCCCGGCCCTCCAGCCCTCTACTCTGCTTGACTCCTCTTCGTAGCAGTTCTCTCTTCTGACGTCCTGTTGTACGTCTGTCTGTTTTTTATGCAACTGCCCCACATGAATGTCAGCTCCATGAGGGCGGGAACTTTGTCTCACTGTCCTTTTCCTCCTCACACAGGGCAGTAGGAGCTCAATAAACATCAGGACCCTGAGTGACGGAAACAATCTGTCGAGGTAAAACTGCTATCATCCCATTTTACAGAGGAGGAATCTAAGGCACGGGGAGGTTAAGTCACTCAGCTGACAAACGGCAGAGATTGGATTCAGATCCAAGCAGCCCAGCTTGAAGACTGGACCAGGGACCTGCTGGTTTCCCATATGATTTAGCTTTTGCTATAATTATGCTGTGTAACAAACCACCCTGACTCTCAGTAGCGTTTATTTAGCTCACGAAGTTTGTGGTGGGCATTTTTAGGCTGGGCTGGGCTGGATGGTTTTCCTGGGCTCAGCTGTGCTTACCCACATGTCCGGGGATCTGCTGTTGGCCGATCTAGCCTGGTCTTGGCTGGGTTGGCTGGGAGACTTGGTTTTGCTCCACATGTCTGTCCTTTCCAAGAGGCTAGCCCAGGCTTGTTCTCATGGAAACAAAAGTACAGGTGAAAATGTGCCAGGCCCCTCAATTAAGACGTAGGCTGGAGATTGGCACTCTGTCACTTCCAACTCCTTCTGCTGGTGAAAGCAAGTCACACAGCCAACCCAGAGTCATATAACTACAAAGTTACATGGTAAAGAGCATGGATACAGGAAGGGCTGAGGAACTGGGGCCAAAAGTACAACCTACCAGAGTGCCCATCTGCTGAAAGATCTTGGGCTCTGCTCCCCAGCAGGAGAGGTCAGAGGCCATTTGGGAGAGGACCCCAGGGAGCTCCCGTTTCATGCTTCTTTGAAGGAAACGCTCAGGGTCAGGGTGGACAGGGTTTGTGTGGGGTGAAGGGAACAAAGTAGTAGAGAGTGGCTGGGGGAAGAAGCTGTCGTGTCTGCATTTCTCGTTTGGGCGTGGCTGTCTAGAGGAAGCTGGCCGGAAGCTTGCAAGGCATCCATGTTACCTGGTTGGGGAGTGAGTGCTTTATTTGATCATAGTCATGGCATTATCTGATTTGAGGTTTTTCATCCAAATGGATTAATTTAGGTCTATCTATTTATCTATCAACCAATTATACATTGGCTATGCTGTTCTGAATTTTTGTCTTTGGCTCAGTGAAGCCTTGGTTTGTAAATAAAGGTGCAGATGAGGATTGCATGCATCCCAAGATCTTTTGAGTCATTTCAAAATCTTTCCTCCTAGTTCTTGTGTAAGCTTTGGGCTGTGCAAGCCCTTGCCTTCCATCCTGCCTGCCCTGCCGAAGCCACTGAATCATCACAACAGCTCTATATAGCCAGACCATGATTATCTCCATTTGACAAGTGAGGAAAATTTAGTGGTTTCCATAAGCCAGTTTCCCAGAACTTTTGCTGCTTGTAAAAATGATGGGACCCAGATGATTCTAGAACTTCCCTGGATACGAAAAGTGAGGCTGGCTACGCTGTCACCAGCAGAATAGAGACAGCTGTCCTGGCGCAGGGGCATGAGGCAGGGATTCAGACACACTCCTGTTGCAGGAGGGGGGACCCCTTCCAGGGCTTTTGTCTACCACTCGGAAATGAACTCGGAAATGGTGCTGACAAAGCAAGAGACTTCATTGGGGAGGGGCGCCCCGGTGGAGAGCGGCAGGGTAAGGGAACCCAGGAGGACGGCTCCGCCACGTGGCTCACAGTGTCAGGTTATATGGTGATGGGGTTCGTTTCCGGGTTGTCTCCGGCCAATCACTCCGACTCAGGGTCCTCACCGGTGGAGCTCACATCACCCAACCAAGATGGACTCAAGCGAGGACTCTGGGAGGCTGGTAGGACATATGGACTGGAGTCTCCTCTCTCCTTTTGACCTTTCCCAAATTCTTCCGGTTGGTGGTAGCGTGTTAGTACCGCATTCCTTACCAGGACCTCCTGTTTAAGATAACTTGTGCAGATGGTTACTGTGGTGCCTGGCCAGGGTGGGCGGTTTCAGTCAGTGGTTCCCCTAACACTCCCATCTCTCCAGCACCACAGGATGTAGAATGGCGGGGCTGGTCTCTCTGCAGCTGTCATTCTTACAGTAACTGTGGGTGTGTGTTTTTCCTGGTTCCTGGTCTGAAGTAACCTCCATATCTTCAGGGCTCATAGGCTTTGAGAAGCTCAAGTCCATAATAACAGTGATCCTTTTACAGCTCATCTGGCAAACCCAAGCTCAGTCTTCCACATTTGGTCCCTCATGGTGCATTTGGAGTGTTAATTAATTTCCCTGTGTTTTTTACCAATCAGAACTCAATTTTTTTTTTTCTTTTTTAAAATGTATTTATTTTTGGCTTCAGTGGGTCTATGTTGCTGCCTGCAGGCTTTCTCTAGTTGCAGCGAGTGGGGTCTACTCTTCGTTGCGGTGCGCTGGCTTCTCATTGCGGTGGCTTCTCTTGTTGTGGAGCACGGGCTCTAGGCTGCGGGCTTCAGTAGTTGTGGCACATGGGCCCAGTAGTTGTGGCTCAGGGACTCCAGAGCACAGGCTCAGTAGTTGTGGCGCACGGGCTTAGTTTGCTCTGCGGCATGTGGGATCTTCGTGGACCAGGACTCGAACCTGTGTCTCCTGCATTGGCAGGCGGATTCTTAACCACTGTGCCACCAGGGAAGCCCAGAACTCACATGTTTTGGTTCTCGATCTCAGAGCACTGAGAGACACAGGTATGCCCCAGCCACTCAGAGATACTATTCTGGCCCAGAGCAAAGAACCTGGGCTAAGTGTTGGGCTTTTGCAACGCTGAAGATGCTCCCAGCTCTCCCCACTCTTATCACTGCCTCCCTAAGGGCTTCTTCAGTACTGACCATCGCACCAGGAACAAAAGTCCTATCACCCAGCGTGGAGCTGGAAGGACTTTATCAGCCCCACACCCTGTCACCCTCAGCCTGTGCCCATCAACCTCCTGGGAAGGCTGCCCATTTGTTGGACAGCCCAGTGATTTTATTTTATTTATTTATTTATTTATTTATTTTTTGTGGTACGCGGGCCTCTCACTGTTGCAGCCTCTCCCGTTGCGGAGCACAGGCTCCGGACGCGCAGGCTCAGCGGCCATGGCTCACGGGCCCAGCCGCTCCGCGGCATGTGGGATCTTCCCGGACCGGGGCACGAACCCGTGTCCCCTGCATCGGCAGGCGGATTCCCAACCACTGCGCCACCAGGGAAGCCCTAGCCCAATGATTAGAAAGTGCTTCCAGACAGGGCCTTGAAGCAGCTAGCCTCTTGCAGCTTGAGTCCTGAGGGTCCCACATTTCCCAGCTGCCTAGGGGCAAGCTTGGCACCCCCAGGCTATACCCTACTCCTGGCTTTCTGTGTCTCTCACAGTGGAGCCAGACTGCAGGGGTTCAATTCTCGCTCTGCACTAGTAAGCATGCTTTAGCATCTTACTTAGACTTTCTGTGCCTCAGCCTCCTCATCTGTAGAATGGGGATAGTAAAAGCACTGACATCACAGTGTTGTCGTGAGGAAGAGGTGAGTGGACCCATGTAAAGTGCTTCAAACCCTGCTGTGGTCAGAAGCCCTCCGTAAATACTGACAGTTGATATTTTAACTATTCATAATGCATCATACTCTTCCAGGCACATTGACCCTCACTCCTCCACACTGTGAAGGGGAAGGATTCAGGGCCCAAGGTGGCTGGGTGTGAAATGATGAGTCTTTATTTATCCATTCTACCGTTTACAGGCATTTGGATTGCTTCCAGTTTGGGGCAACTACAAATATTGCTGCTAGGAACATTCTTGTAGAGGTCCTTTGGTGGGCTACCTATGCACTCCTGTTGGGTACCTAGGCTGGGCTGGAAGTGCAGGGTTAAAGGGTATACATATGTTTAGTTAAATACTGAGAAACAATTTTCCACGGTACTTGGATATACTTACTGAATTTTGAGAATTCAGTATTTGAACCATGAGATTGTATTTCCTGTTTGAATAAAGAAAATTCAGACGTACAACTGCAAACACCACCAAGTTGCCCAAACATTGCATGAATTGAGTGTATTAGTTTCCAATCGCTGCTGTAACAAATGACCACAAACTTAGTGGCACAAAATAACACAGGCTTACAGTTCTGGAGGTCAGAAATCTTAAATAGGTCTTACTGGGCTAAAATCAAAGGCCGTCTTCCTTAAAGAGGTTCTAGAAGAGAATCCACTCCTTGCCTTTTCCAGTTTCCAGAGGCTGCCTGTATTCCTTGGCTCCCGGCCACGTCACTCTGATTTCTGCTTCTGTTGTCACATCTCCTTCTCTGACTCTGATCCTCCTGCCTCCCTCTTATAAGGACCTAGGTAGTTACACTGGACCTTTCCTGATAATCCAGGATAATCTTTCCATCTCAAGATCCTTAACTTAAACACACCTGCAAAATCCCTTTTGCCACGTAAGGTCACGTAGTCACAGGTCCGAGGGATTAGGACGTGGACATTTTAGGGAGGGCATTATTCTGTCTCCCACACCGAGGCACACAGGTTTGGTACCTACAGAAAGATTCGTGAAACCCTCTGGGCCACAGATTTGGACGAGCACTGGCTGTGGTGGCTATGAGTGGGCCATCAGGTTCTAGAAAAGAACATAGAAACCAGAATGGCATCTCCAGTTTAGCCAAGCTCCTCATACCCAGTTGGTCTCTGAAGAAGTGGGATGCCAGGTCTTCCCTTATTGGCTACTGAGATTTCATCTCTTAATATTATTCAGTTAATGACTTTGAGCTCTTCTTTTTTGCCAGGTAATGTTCTAAGAGCTTCATGAAGACTAACTCATTTCACACGAAAAAAAACAACCACACCACAAGGTATGTAGTACTATTATTTCCACTGTGTAAATGAGGATACTGGGGCACAGAGAAGTTAAGGAACATTCCCAAGGTCACACAGCTAGGAAACGACAGAGCTGGGATTCAAAACCTAGCTTTGAAAGGGCTACAGTCCTCTGTAGTGAGGCCAGCATCATTATACAGCATTCCCACCCTAGGCCCATGCTCTCCTTTTCTGGAGCACACGGCCCTCCACCACCAGTGATATTTCTAAGTGGGCAATGTCATCTTCAACTGGTTTTTCCCTCCCAGAGACTTGGTCAGAGAGGCTTGAGGGAGGAGAGAGAGCCACCTTGTGGTGAGAGTGGGAATCTAAGAACCTGGTACTCCACCTGACCAGTCCTGTATTGTGGTATTTCATGTCTTGAAAGTACCAACATACTAGTCATTTATTCTATTCTATTTATTTAAAATTTAAAAAATTTAAACTTTTTATTGCAGTATAACTTAGAGTACAAAACTGAAGTGTACAGCTTGATGCATTTATATTTATATATATATGGGTTCTTTCATGTCACTGCCACCTAGGTTCAGATAGAGAACATTCTAATCATTCCAGAAGGTTTCCTTGTGCCCTCTCCCAGTCAGTACCACCCAGGGGTGACCACTTTCTGATTTCTCTCACCATGAGTTGATACTTACATAAAAGGAATCATTCAATTGTGTACTCTTTTGTCTCTGGCTTCTTTCAGTCAACATTGTGTTGTGAGATTCAGCCATGTTGTTGCATGTAGCAGTATTGTTATCTTTTTAATTGCTGTGAAGGGAATTCCCTGGTGGTGGTTAGGACTTGGCGCTTTCAGTGCTGTGGCCCGGGTTTGATCCCGGTCGGGGGACCTAAGATCCTGTGAGCGGCACGGTACAGCCAAAAAAAAAAAAAAAAACTGCTGTGAAGCATTTCATCTTATGAACGTACCACACTTATTTACCCAAGTCTATTGTTGATGGACATTTGGGTTGTTTCCAGTTTTTAGCTATTATGAATAGAGCATCCTTGTCTATGGATATATGCACTCATTTTTCTTGGATATTTACCCAGAGGTGACATTTACGAGGTCATAGGGCAAACATATGTTAGTCTCAGTAGGCACCACCAAACATTTTTTTTCAAAGTGGATACTGGTATTTTTCAACTCCACCATATAATTTTTCTTTTTTTTTTTTTTTTTTTGCTGTACCATGTGGTATGTAGGATCTTAGTTCCCTGGACCAGGGATAGAACCAGTGCCCCCTGCAGTGGAAGTGCTGAGTCTTAACCCCTGGACCGCCAGGGAAGTCTCCTATTATTTCTGTCTTTTAAAAGAGTCAGGAATCTGAGTCATTTGTCTTGAGACATGCTGAGAAAATCAAAACACTGCATTAAAAGTTTGTCTTGAACCAAGTTTGCTCATTTCTGACTAGTTCCTTCCCTTGTTTGGAAAGCTGCCAAGGTAATTTGTTGTTGTTTTAGTTTGCATTTCCTGGGTTCCCTGGGAGGGAAATTGAGCATCTTTTCCAATCTGCTAGCACACTAGATCATTTATGGGTAATGCCATTGTCTAAAGACCTGGGTCCACCACTGGGGGGGCACCACCCCAGAGGCACCCTTCATAGTGTTCTGCTCCACGGTGCATCATTTACATGCACCGCTGTAGACTGCAGTGCTAAGGCCCTGCCTCTCTTCCACTAGGATACTTTCTTAAAAATTCAAACTTGCTTTCCCAAGTATCCCATCTGGATTTAGCACCTAAATTTGAAGCCTGGAGGAATAGTGTGAAGTGGCCGAGGACACCGTATGGAAGACAACAGTGACCAAAGTCATTGGATAAATATTTACTGAGCACCTTTTCTGTTCCAGGCACTGTTTCAGTCCCTGGGGCTACTGCAGGGACAGAATAGACAGAAATCCCTGCTCATGTGGGACTTGTTTTCTAAGGAGGGAGACACTAAATACTGTAAAGTTTGACATATGATGGCGATGAGTGCAAAGGAGAGAAAGCAGGTGGGGAAGAGGGAGTGCCTGGGTTGGGGAAGATGGTTGAAGGAACAGCAAGTGCAAAGGTCCTGAGGTAGGAGTGTGCCTGGTGCCTTAGCAGAACAGGAAGGAGGTCAGTGTGGCTGGAGTAGAGGGGGTAGAGGGGCCCAAGGCATGTGTCTTGGGGAGGGGGTCAGAGAGAAAAGGGTTGGTATAGAGAGTGTAGGACCTTGTAGGCCATTGTAAGAACTTTGACCTCTACTCTTAGCCTCTTTTTTTTGGCCTTACTGCGCAGCTTGGGGGATTTTAGTTCCCCGATCAGGGATAGAACCCGGGCTCCAGCAGTGAAAGTGCCAAGCCCTCACCCCTGGACCGCCAGGGAATTCCCTAGACCTATTTTTAAAAAGGATCTCTCTGGCTGCTGTGTTGAGAATAGAAGGGGATTGGGGAAGGGCAAAGGTTGAAACATAGAGACCATTGCAATAACCAAGGTGGGAAAATGTGGTGGCTCAGACCAGGGAAGTAGCAGTGAAGGTCATGAGAAATGGTCAGATTCTAGAGGAAATTTGAAGGTTAGATATGCTAATAGGACAGGAGAGGAAGATTGAGCATAGCTCCAATGATGTGGTTTGAGTAGCACACTTAAAAAAACTCTTGGCGGGGCTTCCCTGGTGGCGCAGTGGTTGAGAATCCGCCTGCCGATGCAGGGGACACGGGTTCGTGTCCCGGTCCGGGAAGATCCCACATGCCGTGGAGTGGCTGGGCCCGTGAGCCATGGCCTCTGAGCCTGAGTGTCCGGAGCCTGTGCTCCACAACGGGAGAGGCCACAGCGGTGAGAGGGCCCGCATACCACAAAAAAAAAAAACAAAACCACAACTCTTGGGGACTTCCCTGGTGGCGCAGGGGACAATCCACCTGGTTGAGAATCTGCTTGCCGATGCGGGGGACACGGGTTCGAGCCCTGGCCCAGGAAGATCCCACATGCCGCGGAGCAACTAAGCTAGTGCGCCACAGCTACTGAGCCCGCACATCTAGAGCCCGTGCTCTGCAACAAGAGAAGCCCTTCCATGTGAAGCCCGTGCACCGCAACAAAGAGCAGCCCCTGCTCGCCGCAACTAAAGAAAGCCCATGCGCGGCAACGAAGATCCAACGCAGCCAAAAATAAATAAATTTATTTTAAAAAAATGTAACTCACAACTTAAAAAAAAAACCTTTTATTTTGGACGATTTCAAACATATACATGAATAGACAAAAATAGTATAGGAAACCCTATGTAGCTACCAATGAGCTTCAACAATTTTCAACTTATGGTCGATGTTATTTCTTCTATGCACCCACCTCTCTCCATCCCATATTACATTGAAGCAAATCTCAGACTTTGTTTCATTAAATTTGTAAATCCTTCAGTATATTTCTTCAAAAATATAAGTCCCCCCCCTTTTTTGTTTTTTTTTAAATTGAAGTATAGTTGATTTACAATGTGTTAATTTCTGCTGTACAGCAAAGTGATTCAGTTATACATATGTATATGTTTTTATGTGTATATATATATATGCACGTTATTTTTTATATTCTTTTACACTGTGGTTTATCACAGGATATTGAATATAGTTCCCTGTGCTACCCAGTAGGACCTTGTTGTTTATCCATCCTGTATATAATAGTTTGCATCTGCTAATCCCAAACTCCTAATCTATCACTTCCCAAACACCCTTCCCCTTAGCAGCTACAAGTCTGTTCTCTGTGTCTGAGTCTGTTTCTGTTTCATAGATAGGTTCATTTGTGTCATATTTTAGATTCCACATGTGACATCACAAGATATTTGTATTTCTCTTTCTGACTTACTTCACTTAGTGTGATGATCTCTAGGTCATCTATGTTGCTGTAAATGACATTATTATTATTATTATTATTTTTTGCGGTACGCGGGCCTCTCACTGTTGTGGCCTCTTCCCGTTGTGGAGCACAGGCTCCGGGCGCACAGGCTCAGCAGCCATGGCTCACGGGCCCAGCCACTCCGCGGCATGTGGGATCTTTCTGGACCGGGGCACGAACCCGTGTCCCCTGCATCGGCAGGTGGACTCTCAACCACTGCGCCACCAGGGAAGCCCTATTTCATTCTTTTTTATGGCTAATATAACATTGTGTATATATATACCACATCTTCTTTATCCATTCATCTGTCAAGGGACAATTAGATTTCTTCCATGTCTTGGTTATTGTAAATAGTGCTGCTATGAATTTTGGGGTACATGTATCTTTTTGAATTACAGTTTTGTCCAGATATGTTAAGCCCCCCCTTTTAAATAAAGATGCCAGAAAAATATTATTATACCTGTTAAGAGTTGGCTCTCACAAAAACCACAGAATGTCAGTAGTGCCACAAAGGGGAAAATTAAGTAAGGCTACTTGAGATGGGTTTTTCAAAGCAAGGAACTGGATAAGAATAAGCAACGATTATGGAACAATAATGTAGGATTGGTGAACACAGTGAAACAATCGTCGTGAAACAAGCCTTGATAAGCAAACTGTTGTGTGATAAGTGAGCTCTTTGCCTTCGTGAGCAATCTGTAATCCTGAAAGGGGAGCTGTTTGCCCAGGTGAATAAACGATTTGCTTAGATAAATTGGTTTGCGTGAATTTCCGGGGGTAAATAATGAATTATTTATTGTTTTACAGACTTATCCTTCTAGGCAAGACTTTCTTGGAACAAACCATTAAGTCATGTTGAAATGCATAGTTTCAATTCTCATGCCTAATAGCATTTAAAATACCTCGTATGGTTAAATAGCCAATCAATGAATAGATTTCCCTATCTGTCTCATAAAAATATCTTTTCTTGTTTTTTCAAGTCAGGATCCAAGTGAGGTTTACACATTGCACTTGATTTTGTGTGTTTAAGTCTCTTTTAAGCTGTAGCTTCCTTCCTGTCTCTTTTTATTCCACTAAAATTAACTTTTGACAAAGCTAGGTCACTGTCTTTCAGAGTTCCTGCAGTCTGGATTTCACTGATCGCATCCCTGTGGTGTCATTTAACATGCTCCTTTGCCCCACAAGTTCCCTTTTACTTTGTAGTTAGAACTACTGATCTAAGCTGTTCAGCCTAAATAACTATGGCAAACAGTGGGAAGATGGCAGAATAAGAAGCACTAGGAATCTGTCTCCCCACCTAGACAACAGTTGCACTGGCAGTGTCTGTCTGATATAACTGTTTTGGAACTCTGGAGTCTGTTGAAGGCTTAACAACTTCCAGAGGAAAGCTTGATGGTAAATTGCAGTTCATTTCAGTCAATCTCATCTCTCAGCACAGTAGCAGCTACCCATCCAACACCCCCAGCCGTGTGACAGGCTGCTATGCTTGTGTTCCAGGAGCAATTTGCATGCAGCTTGTGGGAGTCAGAGGGCAGCAAGGACCCTGTCCTCCAAATATCAGGGATCTGTGCTCTGATCACTGATTGCTGCTTTTGATCACAGACAAAGAGGTGGGCAGCTGAGGTTGTTGCACCTTCCCCCATGGTTGTGAGCCCCTCTCTCTCCAGCTAAACTGACTTTCAGGTGACTTAACCTGGCTGGTACCTTTTCTCTCCCCTTCATTTTTACTTTTTCCTCTTTTGAGAGCCAGACATTAAAAACAAGGACATTGAAAAACCACTACGCATATGGGGAAAATTAGGAAGAGACAGTGCATATCCAAGAAAAGGCTCAGAAAATACCGGAGAAGAACTTAAGTTTACACCTCAGGCTGATCCTCTGCACAGGGACAGCCTACAACAATTAAAAAAAAAAAAAAAAGAAATAAAACCTGAAACTTCCATGAAAACAATAAAAACAACAAACCCTGGGGGAGGGGAAGAATCTGATGTCCAGAATTACCACTTTCTTAGATTCAAATGTCCAGTGTTCAACAAAAAAAAATCATAAGGCATACAAAGAAACAGGAAAGTATGGCCATTCAAAGGAAAAAAAAAAACAAAACAGAAACCGTCCTTGAGAAAGACCTAATGGCAGATATATTAGACAAAGACTTTAGAACAACTGTCTTAAAATTCTCAAAGAACTAAAGGAAGATGTGGAGAAAGTCAAGAAAACAATGTGTGAACAAAATGAAAATATCAATAAAGGGATAGAAAACCTAAAAAGAAACCAAAAAGAAATTCTGCAGCTGAAAGGTACAATAACTGAAATGAAAAATTCAGTTGAGGGATTCAAAGGCAGACTTGAGCAGGCAAAAGAAAGCATTAGTGGGCTTGAATATAAATAATGGAAATTATCAAGTATGAGAGACAGAAAAAAAAAAAGATTGAAGAAAAGTGAACACAACCTAAGGATCCTGTGGGATACCATCAAGGAAACCAACACACAAATCATGGCTCTCCTAGAAAGAGGAGAGAGAGAGAGAGCACAGTGAGAGAATATTTGAAGAAATAATGGTTGAACAGTCCCCAAATTTCATGAAAGACATGAACATAAATATCCAGAAAGCTCAACAAACTCCAGGTAACAAAAATCAGAAATGAAGCTGGGGGTATTACTACCGATTCTACAGAAAGGATTATAGGAGAGTATTATGAACAATTGTACTCTAACAAATTGGGTAACCTAGATGAAACGGACAAATTCCTATAAACACAAAACGTACTGAGACTAAATCAAAAGAAATAGAAAATTTGAAAAGACCTGTAACTAGTAAGGAGATTGAATGAGCGATAAGAAAAATCTCTCAACAAAGAAAAGCCTTGACCTGATGGCTTCACTGGTCAAATCTACCAAACATTTAAAAAAGAACTAATACCAATTCTTCTCAAACTTTTCCCAAAAAAATTGAAGAGGAGAGAACACTTTCTAACACATTCTGTGAGACCAGCATTAATCAGATACCAAAGCCAGACAAAGATACTATAAGAAAAGAAGACTACAGGCCAATATCCTTATAAATATTGATTCAAAAATCCTCAACAAAATGCTAGCAACAGAATTTATCAGCATATTAAAAGGACTATAAGCCAAGGCCAAGTACGAGATTTATTCCTAGAATGTAAGGATGGTTCACCAAATGAAAATCGATCAATGTAATATACCACATCAACAGAATGAAGGAAAAAAACCACACATGATCATCTTAATTAACGCAGGAAAAGCATTTGACAAAATTCAACATCCTTTCATGATAAAACACTCAACAAACTAGGAATAGAAGGAAACTATCTCAACATAATTAAAGTTATATATGAAAAATCCACAGTGCCATAGTCAATGGTGAAAGACTGAAAGCATTTCCTCTAAGATCAGGAACAAAGCAAGAATGTTTTGCTTCTATTCAACAGAAGAATACCGCTTCTATTCAATATGGTACTAGGGAAGTTCTAGCAGACCGAAAAAGAAATAAAAGACATCCAAATTGGAAAGGAAGAAGTAAAATTATCTCTATTTGCTTATATGATCTTGTATGTAGAACACCCTAAAGATTACACACAAAAATACCTTTCAGAGCTAACAAATGAATTCAGCAAAGTAGCAGGATACAAATTCAACACACAAAAATCAGTTGCATTTCTATATGTGAGCAGTGAGCAATCTGAAAAGGAAGTTACAAAAACAATTCTATTTATAATAGCATCAAAAAGAATAAAATACTTTGGAATTAACCAAGAAAGTGAAGGATTTGTACAATGAAAATTACAGAACATTGCTGAAAGAAATTAAAGAATACTCTTGGCATTCCTTGGCTTATAGCTGCACTACTCCAGTCTCTGCCTCCATCTTCACATGGCTTTCTTCTGTGTGTGTGTGTGTGTGTCCTCTCCTCTCCTTATAAAGATACCAGTCATTGGATTTAGGGCCCACTGTAATATTCAGTATGACCTTGTCTTAACCGATTATGTCTGCAAAGAGCTTATTTCCAAATAAGGTCACATTTTGAGGTTCTGAGTAGACAATAATTTTGTGGGGACACTATTTAACTCCACACAGCTACCTTGAGCAACTACTGATATCAAACTCATTTATGAATCCCTCCAGAATCACAACTTGGACTATTTGAAAAAGAGAGAGAGAGAAAATGCTTTTCACTGCTGGGAAATATTTCATTATGCAATAACTTTTGGTGTTCTTTCATCTGAGAGGAAAATTCCTCTTTTCTCTTACCTAAGTGCTTCTGTCACTCAACTCCTTCCCATCCTTCAAAGCTTGAGAGTGTTTATCTCTGGCTTTGATAATGGTGCAACTCACAGGACTTTATGATATTTGTTTCAAGAATGTAGGGCAAGGGCTGTGGAGAAGTATTTTTCTGAGGCCTGACTGGTGTTAGACACAAGAGCTGATGTTTAGGGTTTTGGATTGTCCTGAACCATTGCCGAGTGCCAGATCAGTCTGTGTGTGTGTGCGTGTGTGTGTGTGTGTGTGTGTGTGTGTGAGATGTGTGGGACACTCTAAAATGTGCCCTTTTGCCTAAGTCTTGCCCAAGAAAATTGTGAATGCTATTCTAAATTTAAAAAGCTAAAGAGGCATAACAACTAAATTCAGTGCATGGACCTAGATTGCCTTTTAGTTAAAAGACAAATAAACTTCAGAAGACATTCTTGGAACATTTGGGAATGTTTGAACAAAGATATATATTCAATGATATTATGAAACTATTGTTAACTTTTTGTTATTTTAATTTTATGATTATGATAATTTTGTCCTCTCTTGCCATTTTATTTTTATAATGCTTATTGAAAGTGGTTTCTGCTACCAGGGATGGAAAACTTATTGCAAGTAACAGCCGTATTGTTTTTAAAGTAATGAAAGTGAGATGTACATTTTAATGAAATGTGTAGAGATTTGGGTTTCCAGAGGCTTACTTTTCTTATATGTGATAATGGTATTGTGTCTCTATAGAAGATTGTCCTTATTCTTGGAAGATGCATGTTGAAATGTGTAGGGGTGAAAAGTCATGATGTCTAAATTTACTTTCAAGGATTCAACAACAGTACAAGTGGCAGGGCGGGGAGGAAGAGAGAGCAAGCAAATATGGCAAAAAGTTAATAATTGTTTGACCTGGGTGGAAAGTATATGGGTATGTGTTGTTCTATTCATTAAACTTTTCTATGTGTATGGAATTTTTTTTTTGGCACGCAGCTTGTGGGATCTTAGTTCCCCAATCAGAGATTGAACTTGGGGTGTGAACATAAAACTGCTCTGAAAACAATAAAGTCTATTAAAATTTTTAAGGGGAAAAGTAGCAAAAGATTTAGAATTTTTGAGGACTTGATGAGTTCTCAGAGAGTGAATAGAGTTTTGATTGGAATGACCAATCACCATTTATGAGATGAGCACATGTGGGTACCATACACCTCCTGATTTTATGTAGTGGGCACTGATGCCTGCCCTCCCAGGCCTGAGGATGGGGGTTGAGGTGGGAAACATCCCTGACACATTAATAATAGAAAAGAAACACCTTGAGAATGTAAAGGTTTGTGCTTTTAGAATTTGTTAAAATGTGTTGTACATTGTTACTGAACTTGGATTTGGGTCTTCTCACCTGATGAACAGTAATGCTAATGTACTGACACCAGGTTGTGGTGAAGGAAAGTACAGTGTTTATTTTGCAGGGCACCAAGCAAGGAGAATGGGCAGCTAGTGCTCAAAAGACCCAAACTCCCTGATGGCTTTCAGGCAAGATTTGTTTTGTTTTGTTTTGTTTTTATTATTAAATTTTTAATTTTATTGAAGTATAGTTGATTTACAATGTTATGTTAATTTCTTCTGTACAGCAAAGTGACTCAGTTATACATACATACAAAATATAATATTATATATTCTTTTCCATTATGGTTTGTCACAGAATACTGAATATAGTTCCCCGTGCTATACAGTAGGATCCTGTTGTTTAGCCATCCTATATATAATAGTTTGCATCTGCTAATCCCGACTCCTAATCCATCCCTTCCCAAACCCCCTCCCCCTTAGCAACCAGAAGTCTGTTCTTTATATCTATGAGTCTGTTCCTGTTTCCTAGATATGTTGATTTGTATCTTATTTTAGATTCCACATATAAGTGATATCATATGATATTTGTCTTTCTCTTTCTGACTTACTTCACTTAGTACGATAATCTCTAGGTCCATCCACGTTGCTGCAAATGGCATTATTTCATTCTTTTTAATGGCTGAGTAGTATTCCATTGTGTATGTATATATATATATATATATATATATATATATATATATATATATATATATATATATACACACACACCACATCTTCTTTATCCGTTCAACTTTGATGGACATTTAGGTTGTTTCCATGTCTTGGCTATTGTAAATAGTGCTGCTATAAACATACGGGTGCATGTATCTTTTCAAATTATAGTTTCTTCTGGGTATATGCCCAGGAGTGGGATTGCTGGATCATATGGCAACTCTATTTTTAGTTTTTTAAGGAACCTCCATACTGTTTTCCATAGTGGCTGCAACAATTTACGTTCCCACCAACAGTGTAAAAGGGTTCCCTTCTCTCCACACCCTCTCCAGCATTTGTTATTTGTAGACTTTGTAATGATGGCCATTCTGACTGGTGTGATGTGGTACCTCATTGTAGTTTTGATTAGGCAACGGTTTTTAAAGGCAACCTTAGGGGTGTGGGTTGCAGGGTGCCTGATCAGCTGGTGGACATTCTTCTGATTGGTTGGTAGTGAGGTAACAGGATATATGGGGCATCAACATCATCAACCTTCTGGTCTCAATTAGTCTGGGGTCCATGTGCTTGTAGTTAGCAGTTTCCATCTGGTGAAAGTCTGGTTTCTGTAAAAACCAGTAATGTGCATCAGACATTGTTATCTATGTCCTTTAGGGGAGAACTAAAACTCCTGTAACTCTGCTATATGGCTGACCTATTGTTTAAATTGTTACCAGGTTCCTGGCCCAACAGTTTTTTTTTTTTTTTTTGGTACGTGGGCCTCTCACCATTGTGGCCTCTCCTGTTGCGGAGCACAGGCTCCGGACGGGCCCAGCCGCTCCGCGGCATGTGGCATCTTCCCGGACCGGGGCACGAACCCGTGTCCCCTTCATCGGCAGGCAGACTCTCAACCACTGCGCCACCAGGGAAGCCCAACAGTTTTTCTTTGTTACTACATGTTCACATTTTCCTAATCGTTAACTCTTCAGCCAGCCTTTTGAGACTCAGGGGCAGCCTGAAGCAAAGTCTTTTACTTCAAGAGACAGGGGACATGGGGAGAGTCCCCAAGGGTTGCGCTTGGTTTCAGTACCTATGAAAATGGCGTTTATTGCCTCCACAGCACCCCCAAATGCAGCACTCATTCATTTGTTTATTAGGTGTAAATTTCCCTGCTATACACCCTGAATACTCAGGTACCAATCCAGCAGTCTTTCCTCTCCAGGAGGTCATAGCCAGCTAACAAAAACAAGGCAGGTGTATATTAAAGGCATACTTAGGATAGATTGAAGATAGAAGTTACAAGGAAAAAGAAATATAGTGGTGATGAAATCACACCCCTCTGAACATAATGTTAAAAGCTAAAAACTCCACCAACAAAAAGTAGTATTAATATTTTATCTTCTTTTTGAATGTTTATGTATTATGTTTCTTTATTCTGTCCTAGTGAATTATGTCAAATTTCCTAAAGGTGGTGCCCTTGTTTTAGGAGCTTTATCTTTTGTTGCTTTTTGCTTTCTTAGCAAGTTAAAGGAATATTTTGTTTCTATTTTAAGATGCTTTATTTAATAATGGGGAGTTATTTAAAGCTTATCAGATATATTTTAATAACTATTGAGATTATGTGTATGCGTGTGTATACATATATATTATTTTTTTCTTTTTTTTCCCCCCACTCAAGAATACTTATTGAATGCCTCCTATGTGCCCCGTGCTGTTCTGAGCACTGGGGCACAGGAGTAATCAAAGCAGCCTAACTGGTAGAGGTACTTTTAGCAGAAGAATTCAAGGTATGTTTCTTAATGATAACTATCAGTGTTTTTGCACTGCCTTAAGGGCATTCACCCACAGTTCTGCTTTGTTTTATACAGAGGGTTTTGACATAAGTTTCTATTTTTAAAAAAACAATTCTACTGCTAAAAAACGAGAACAACAACAACAGAAACTAGCTCAGCTACTTTACTGTGTGACCTTGGGCAAGTTATATCAACTCTCTGAGGCTTCATTTCCTTTTGTATAAAAAAGTTAATAAATAATGTCTTGCTCAGAGGATTGCAGTGGGAATTAAAGGTTGAGTATCAAATGGATGTTGCCTGTAAAGCTCTTGGCATATTCTTGGCTCATTGTAAGTGTTCTGTAAATGTTAGCTGTTATTGCTGTCACTTTTAGTTCTGTGAGTCAGTGACACCAAATTAAAAGTTCCCCCAGCTGGTGGAGGAAAAACTGAATCATGTTCTCTCCTGCTCCTGATTTTGTGTGATATTTGTGTTTAATCTGTTGATGTAATTGCTAGATTTTCTAATTCTGAGCCCACATTTCTTTCCCTAGAAAAATTCAACTTGGATATGGTATAGTCATCTTTTAATATATTGTGGCATTCTCCTTTTCCTGATGATGTAATTAGTTATGCAGAAAATCCAATAGACTGTTTTTGTTTTTAAAGGGAGGTGGAGTGAGAGAATTTGTGAAGGTGGCTTTTCTCCCTTTTGGAAACAAAAGAAAGTGAACTTCCTCCAGCTCTTTTGTCTGAATCTGGGTATTTCTCTGCATTTTGTTTCTTGGTTTATTGTCTTTCTCTACATCAAAGGCTTCTCACTAATTTAACAGAATTAGATATCCTAAATGCTTATTGCTTTCTTCTCTGCATATTCTCTTCTGTGTCTCTTTGTTTCATTCTTTTATTAGCTGATATTTCTTGATTTCCAGAGCGTGTCTTTACCTTTAATCTGGTTAGAATTCTCTGCATCCAAAGAAATCATCTTTGAAGTGTCTCTTTTCTTTCCCTCACTTAGCGTCGCTGTCCTGTGACTTGAAGATCCAGATTCGCTCTCCCCCACCCATCCCAAGCCTGTTTGACCACAGGTCAAATAAATACCACTGGAGAAGAAAGGATTTATTTACTGAGCACCTTATGAGCTTGTAGAATCCCCACCAAAATCTTGCAAGGGGAGTTGGCTGCTCCCATTTACAGAAGAGAAAACGGAGGCTCATAAAGGATAATTTTGGGGGGAGGGCAGGATTGAGTTTGGAACAGATATTCTTTTCCTCTCCCGTTGCGGAGCACAGGCTCCGGACGCACAGGCTCAGCGGCCATGGCTCACGGGCTTAGTTGCTCCGCGGCATGTGGGATCTTCCCGGACCAGGGCACGAACCCGTGTCTCCTGCATCGGCAGGCGGATTCTCAACCACTGCGCCACCAGGGAAGCCCAGATATTCTTACAATTACATCACATTATCTCTTTAGTGGTTGGCATCTACATGGCTTGAATCCATCCTGAAGGGGTAGCATAGTATAGATTTAGGATTTGGAGTCTGATCTTCGTTTTCACCTTCAGTAGCTGTTACATCCTGGGAAATTCATTTAACTTTTTCTGAACTTTTGCTCTCTTATATATAAAACGGTGCTATTTTTAGTCCTTCCACTAAAACTTGGTGAGACTCCATTAGGTGATTCAGTGTAAAGTTCTCACCACAGTGTTGCGTACATAGTTAATATTACAGCTCTTCTCTCTCTCCCATTTCCTTCCTCTTCCCCCTCCCTCTCCCCTTCCTCTTTCCCCTTTTCTCCACCTCCCCACTTTCCTTGCTCTCACCCTCCTCTTTCCTTTCCATCTCCTCTCCATTCTCTCCTTCCATCACCCATCACCTCCTCTTCTCCTTTTATTCCTCATCACTAACCCCCTTTTCACTTTTTAAAAAATTTATTTATTTATTTATTTATTTTTGGCTGAGTTGGGTCTTTGTTGCTGCGTGTGAGCCCTCTCTAGTTGCGGTGAGCGGGAGCTACTCTTCGTTGCGGTGCGCGGGCTTCTCACTGCGATGGCTTCTCTTGCTGCAGAGCACGGGCTCTAGGCACGCGGGCTACAGTACTTGAGGCTCACGAGCTCTAGAGCGGCAGGCTCAGTAGTTGTGGCGCACAGGCTCAGTTGCTCCGCGCATGTGGCATCTTCCCAGACCAGGGCTCGAACCCATGTCCGCTGCATTGGCAGGCAGATTCTTAACTGCTGTGTCACCACGGAAGCCCCTTTTCACTTCTTTTATTTTGTGAGGCTGCAAGTTTCCTTGAATAGGAGAAATAGTTAATAGGTGCATTCCTGGAAGGATTAGGTGTGGTTGATGTTGAGTAGAAAGGAGTAACGGGGTGGTGCAAAGGAGAGAATATGATCAGCTGAAACACATCCTACATCCAATGAAAGTATCAGTGACAGAATTGACTCAAGTTAAGGCAAGCAACAAGGATATCTCTTTCTTGTGTTAGGATAGGGATAATAATTAACGAACAAACATGGCTTTTCCTTGAAGATAGGAATGTGTCAGGGTCCCATGCATTTGCCAAGGGAAAATGGCAAAAAGGAAACAGGGATAACGCTATAGAATTAGCTTTCCAGTTTTGCATACTTTATGTTTATAACTTTTTTATAGGAGTAACTTTTTACTCCTATAATGAGAGAACTAATATGGAGATCCCACAATAAACACAGTGAACTTTGATCATTCCGGTTTTTTTTAATTAATTAAGTTAAAATTTTTTGGCTGCATTGGTCTTCATTGCGGTGCACGGGCTTCTCTTTGCTTGGCCTCTCTTGTTGAGGGGCATGGGCTCTAAGCACCTGGGCTTCAGTAGTTGTGGTGCACGGGCTTAGTTGCTCTGCGGCATGTGGGATCTTCCCAGACCAGGGATGGAGCCCGTGTACCCTGCATTGGCAGGCGGATTCTTAATGACTGCACCACCAGGGAAGTCCCGATCAGTCAGTTTTGAAACTCACATACAAACCATAATATTTTCGTTGTCACACTAAAACATTTCTACTGTATTCCCCTCCTAAAAAAAAAAAAAAATCAAACATTGAAATTCCATTAACCTGAGATCCCCACTGAATCTTTTCCTAGAATCTTTGAGTGTTAAAAACAGCCTCTTGTGGAATTCCCTGGTGGTCCAGTGCTTAAGACACCGTGCTTTCACTCTGGAGGGCCCAGGTTCAATTCCTGGTCAGGGAACTAAGATCCCACAAGCTGTGTGGTGTGGCCCCCCAAAATGAAAACAAAAACAAAAACAAAACAAAAAAACACCACCTCTTGTTTTCTGTGAGAGCCTGGACCCACTGAGAAATTTATGCCAGGTCTGAGAAATAGAAATAGATGTAGAGAGAGATAGAGATGAAGGTGGGGTGTCGGGGTGGGGGTAGAAAGAAAAAGGAGAGATAAGGTGGTTTTTTTCTTTTCTTTTTTTTTTTTTTTGTGGTACGCGGGCCTCTCACTGTTGTGGCCTCTCCCGTTGTGGAGCACAGGCTCCGGACGCGCAGGCCCAGTGGCCATGGCTCACGGGCCCAGCCGCTCCGCGGCATGTGGGATCTTCCCGGACCGGGGCACGAACCCGTATCCCCTGCATCGGCAGGCGGATCCTCAACCACTGCGCCACCAGGGAAGCCCTTTTCTTTCTTTTTTTAGTGTGGGGTGTGGGAACAGAAACAGTGAGAGTCATAGCAGATTCCCAGTGTTAGGAGGAGGATGGAGGTCCGCAGGTTGCCAGAGAAGTGGACCATTGATTCTGTCCCTTACAGTTCAGTAGTACCAGTAGGATCATCAGGGAAATAGCCGTACTGTTCTGATCATCTTCTATTCAGCCCACCTTAAACGGTATGAGAGGACCAAATAAACAACACCCAACACTGCACAGATGAGATTTATAGCAGTATATAAGCCACATATATTCACAGCCTGGGGGAGGAGGACATTGCACACCGCACAGGGCTACCCAGGGGTTGCACTTAGGTGCAGAGTGAATAAACATGGGCCGTAGGAAGCAGGCTTTGTAGTCATGAAGAGGAGGCGTGACCTGGTTCTCTTAGTTTGATGGAACAAGAGAAGCCACTGCAATGAGAAACCCGCGCACCGCAACAAAGAGCCAATACAGGCAAAAATGAACAAATAAATAAATACATTTTTTTAAAAAAAGTATGTGAAGGCTTTGGAATTACATTTTCCCCCAGGGTAAATATTTCCTTATAATCTGTTCAGAGAGTCAAAAATGGAAAGTTCTTTGGGACCACGAGAGACGATTTTCTGGTCCCCATTAACTGCATAGCCCTTACAGTGTCCTGGTTTCCTTTTATTTATTTATTTTGATTAATTTTTTTTAATTAAAAATTTTTAAATGTAAATATTTATTTTTATGTCCTGGTTTCGAGTGAGGCTCTGCGTTACTGGCTTTAAATCACAGAGGACAAATATTGTACCTCCTTCCTGCACGGTGATTAAAAGTCTATGTATCTCTTCCCCAGATGGTGACTGAAGGTCCATCACCAGGTCCTATGGATTTATTAGATAGGCACTGGGTGTTTTGGACCAGGATAAAATTTAGTGATCAGTCTTTGAGGCACTTCATTATTTCTGACACCTGTGAATTTAACCTTCTTTGAATCAGGCCCAGTTAGTGAGGGAAATGATATTCGTCTAAAATTCCTGTTTGTTTTAAAAAGGAGAGTAGTCCTTTGGAAAAATGCCAAGGATGTGTCGGATTCCGTACTTAGGACTGAGGTCAGGGCAAACGCAGTCCATCCAATTAAATCCAATTACAATTACAATTACATCCAATTACAATTAAACGCAAGTAAAGAAAGGATGAACTGGAAAGATGCGATCGGGACTCCTTTTACTGGGGAGTCAGAGAATAGCTCCAGGAAGAAATAAAATCTCAGCTAAGTCAGGACAAGGCAAATCTTTTATGACAAGGACCAGCCCTCTATACCCTCTGGGACCCTCCTCCCACCCTCACCTCAAGTCCCACCACCAAGCCTTCAGCTGTCAATCAAGCCCCCAGGAAGGACAATTGTGATGTGTATTTAAAAAAAAAAATTTTTTTAAATCTTTATTAGTGTGATGTGTATTGATGTTCCATCAGGACCCCGAGGAAGTGAAGTGAAGACAAGAACATCCTGACTGATTAACCTGAGCACGCTGATACCCTCCCATTTGATACATAGGTTTCTTTGTAGGCAAAAAAAAAAAAAAAAAAAGACCACACCTGCAGAGAAAGTAGTTTATCGATTGGATCCCCCCACAGCGGGAACATGGTGGAGATTCAGGGACAGGATTTCACCTCTGTCACTCAGAGCATCACCTTCACGCTTGAGATTTCTTGATTTTCTTCGCTGAGGTTTCAAAGGCTTGATTGCATCCATGGCCACGGGTGGATGCACTGGACAGTAATTGAGCACAGTCTTGGGGTCAGTGTTAATGAGTCTATTGGTTTTTCGAGTCAGTCCCATGGAGGGCAAAGGTCCGTTTCTCCTTTGCTCTCTGCTCTTGCCATGTCGACTCCTGCGCTCTCATGCCTGCTCCAAAGACTGTGCTGTCCTCTCTCTGCCCCTCTCTCACCTTCTCTCGCCACTAAGCCTTCCCAGATCCTCTTCCTTCCATGTCTCGTCCTGCAAACTCTCCTGCTTCTTCCCTCTCAGACTCTCCTCTCTCCATCTTTTGCCTTTTGCCTTTGTCGCTTCCTCTCTTTACATCTTTTCTCCCCTCTCTTCTCTTCTTCCTCTCTGAGGCTCTGCGTCTCACTCTTCCTCCTGTACATTTCTGCCTCATCGTATCTCTCCACGTGCCGCATCCTTCCTTCTCACTGTGGCACCTGACCCCACCTCTTTATCCAGCTCTGTCTCTTCCCATCCTCCCCGGACGCTCTTACCTTTTTTATTGCTAGCAATACCTCCAAGCTCTATCCTGGTCAAAGTTTGGAGAGCGTGTGCACCAACGCCTCCAAAATTACTCCCAGTTTTTGTTCAACTTTCGCATATTTTGCCTCGATAGATAAAGGGAAAGGTACGTTTGGCATAGTCTGAAAGATAGAAGAAATGAATGAAAACATTAATTGTGGGAGGGTGATTTTTAGTCTTATCAAGAGAAATGGACATGAGTGGAACACACGGAGCTGGGTGAGGAGATATGCCTGAGGCTTCCGTCTAGGAGACAGTTATGGACATTCCCCCTTCATCTGGGAAGCCACGTGCTCCTCGCATGAGGATAAACTGCACACCTACCTTTCCTAGTACAGTATTTCCATCTTCCTATATAATCCGCATTTAGAGCACACCAACAGAATATGGAACCATGGATAGTGCAATCAAAATATGTTTTCCCTCCATAGATGAATGGGAAAACACATTCATGAGCTGAAAGAAGAAAGGCATCGTTCGCTTCTTCGGCTCTTAGGGTTTCATGATCTCTGCAGTAACTCTGACAAAGTCTCTGTTCAAGCTAGCCCATCATCCCCAAGGGCCTGCCCTGTACAGACCCCCTGCTAAGCATCAGGGATGTCAAGGTAAATAGGGTGTGGTCCCTCCCTCGGGGACTAGGAAGGGTTCTTTAACTTTGGGCAGTTTCTACCTTAGCGTGTGGCACCAGCTCCGACGCCCTGACCCTGGGTTCAGATTCCAGCCCCACCGTCTACAGAACGCTCACCCCTGATGCTCTGTAGGGGTGCCACCCTGGGGAATGTGCACACATGCCTCCTCCTGAGAGGGTGAAATTACCTCATGCATGTAAAGTATCTTTGGAGAATCCCGATCACAGTTACCACGCCACACGTATTAGTTTGTTGCATTTAATTGCAGTAGGAACAGTGGTGTTCTCAGACAGCTGCTGATCTGGAAGAAAAGCAGGAGCAGAGGGGATGGAGGAGGTGTGAGAACAAAGCAGGGGCACAACCAGAATACAGTCTGCAGTAGGACCTGCCCTGCGTCTCTAACTTTTATTTTCTTTTATATATATGTATATATATATATATATATATATATATATATATATATATATTTTTTTTTTTTTTTTTTTTTTTTTTTTTTTTTTTGCGGTACGTGGGCCTCTCACTGTTGTGGCCCCTCCCGTTGCGGAGCACAGGCTCCGGACGCGCAGGCGCAGCGGCCATGGCTCACGGGCCCAGCCTCTCCGCGGCATGTGGGATCCTCCTGGACCGGGGCACGAACCCGCGTCCCCTGCATCGGCAGGCGGACTCTCAACCACTGCGCCACCAGGGAAGCCCTTTCTTTTATATTTTGAAGTCACTGTTTACCCTGAACAGATATGCTCAATGACTAGAGGGCTAAACAGAACAGATGAGTGGAGAATCTGACACATTCTCATCGCTCTCCTACAGACACACGTGAATTCAACAATAAAGCTGAGGCTTGGCTATAGCACACTGTTCACAGGACCTGCCCTGAGACCACACTGTCCCCGTTATTTCAAACAGTAAACTCCACATACATCAAAAACTCTGAATTTGAACAACGTAACCAACCCTGGGTGTAGGCTGCCCATGCCTGGGATATTGGAGTGGATATTTAGCAATGAGGCAGGGGTCACGAGGGTTGTTAGTCAATAAGGGCTTTGGCTTTGGTGCCAAACTCACCTGGGTTTAAATTTCATTGAAGTTGCATGAAAATTAAATAAAATGTGAAGCCCTTGGGATATACTCAAGGAATGGCCAATGTATTTGTCACCGCTATTATTATTATCATTATTTTTACACATCAATCCATGTCTGGGGCAGGCTGTTTCACACCAGTTCTAGCCCATCTCCCCTCTCTCACCTCCATTCACAGGGTCCAGTTGTAGAAATACAGACGCGCCAGCCCAAATCAGAAAGCTACCCAAACGTGGTTGCCATGGCAGCTTGCTTTCCTGTGACTGACAAACGTCAGTCTGTTTCTTATATAAGCCGTTACCCTGACACCCCTTCGAGCTGATAAGAATCAGCCTTGCCTGGACGGTGCTTGTGCATTACTCAGCCTGAGAGCATGCAGTTCAAGTTCATCTCTCAGATGGAATGTACAGGGCATCGGCTGGCAGTTTAATGTCTCCGAGCCTCAATAGTTTGAAATGCATTTAAAATGAGACCAAGGTCCACTGGTTAGGGCTCCGCACTTCCACTGCAGGGGGGCATGGGTTTGATCCCTGGTTGAGGAGCTAACATCCCACAAACTGGGTGGCAGTGGCCAAATAAATAAATAATAAAGTAAAATGAGGCCAAAACGTTTGCAAGATCCTTGTCAGTTCCAGCCTCCTAAGACAAGGCAAAGAGGAGAGGGAAAGGTGAAAAGGACCATCTTCTCTCACGGGGTTTTCCCCAGCGTCCGTCTCACCTGGTTTCCTGACTGCAGACTCAGCCCCAGGCTCAAGGCCCAACCGGCAGGCCTGTTGGAGCCTCAGAGCAACCCCATAAGGCAGCCGTGCGGGTCTCCACGTGAAGGAGGAGGAAACCGAAGCTCAGAGAGCTCCTCAAGGCACAGGGTGAGTTAGGGCAGAGCCGGCTGTGGAAGCCGCTCAGCCTAGTGGACCTTTTCAGAGAGGCAGGTCCCCTGCCATGTTTCACACTCAACCATATTTATCTGCCCCACGTGGCTTCCCCACCCAATGCTTCCCTTGCTCTGAGCCTCCATTTCCTCACTTGCAAAATGCACATCACAATCCGTTCCTTACAGGGCAATGTGAGTTGTGTCTCTGATGAGCTTTAAGCTGCTGTGGGGACTCTTTACACAGTAGGTGCTCTGAGGACACCAGCTCACCATCGGTGCAAATCCGTGGGTCCATTTATAAGTCTCCTCCCTCTAGTTCTCTGATGAACACATCCTGGGTCTTGGAAAACTATGCAGTAGTGTTTTCCCCGAGGAGATAACCAGCCAACATGTCTTCACTGAATGGGGTCTTTGAGGAATCTTTGGGTCTGTTGAGGGAATAGGCATTTCAAGGTTCTCACCATCTATCCCAGAACACTCCTTAAAATGAAACCTTGATGGCTGCCTTTTAGGCCCGTATGAGTTTATTTTATTTTTATTAATTTTTAAAATTTTTATTTTCTATTAGAGTATAGTTGATTTACAGTGTTGTGTTAGTTTCAGGTGTCCAGCAAAGTGATTCAGTTATACATATACATATAACCATTCTTTTTCAGATTCTTTTCCCTTATAGGTTATTACAGAATATTGAGTAAAGTTTCCTGGGCTATACAGTAGGTCTGGGTTGATTATCTATTTTATGTATAGAAGTGTGTCTATGTTAATCCCAAACTCCTAATTTATCCCTTACCCCACCTTTCTAGGCCTGTGTGATTTTAAATTGTATGTGTTAACTCGACTGGGATAAGGGATGCCAAGAGAGCTGGTAAAACATTATTTCGGGGTTTGTCTCTGAGGATGTCTCCAGAAAATATTAGCATGTAGTCAGTAGATTGAAGAAGGAAGATGGCCCTCACCAGTATGGATGGGCATCATTCAGTCCCTTGAGGGTCAATTAAAAAAGAAAACCAGGGGCTTCCCTGGTGGCACAGTGGTTGAGAATCCGCCTGCCGATGCAGGGGACACGGGTTCGTGCCCGTGGGATCCGGGAGGATCCCACATGCCGCGGAGCGGCTGGGCCCGTGAGCCGTGGCCGCTGAGCCTGCGCGTCCGGAGCCTGTGCTCCGCAACGGGAGAGGCCACAACAGTGAGAGGCCCGCGTACCGAAAAAAACAAAACCAAAACAAACAAACAGCAGAATAATCAGCCAGAAACTAGTGGAACATAACAGCTGGGTGTGATAACCACAGAGATCAGGGGAAAAGACAGTCAGATGGCCTTGCTAGAACCACTGTCTTTCCAGGGAGACTGTGTGTATGGCCAAAGGAAGTGCCCTGGGAGGACCAACATCAGATGCTCCCTGCAGAGAAAATAGACGTCACTGAAATAGTCTAGCCAAGTCACTGAACAAACAAAGAGATAAAGAGCAACAGCAAGAAGCCCATATAGTTGGTTCATGTTTTTATTTTTTATTTTTATTTTTAAAAAATATTTATTTATTTATTTTGGCTGCTCTGGGTCTTAGTTGTGGCACTCAGGATCTTTAGTTATGGCATACAGATTTCTCAGTTGTGGCATGCAGCCTCCTTAGTTGCCCGACCAGGGATTGACCCCGGGCCCCCTGCACTGGGAATGTGGAGTCTTACCCACAGGACCACCAGGGAAGTCCCTATTTTTAATTTCTTCTGATGATTGTCTTTAACAATTTAATAATTGGTCTTCCATGGTGTTTTTAGCGTTGTTCTAGGGAGTATAATACTCATACTTAACTCTTCACTATCTACTTATAATCAATATTTTGCCACTTCAAGTGAAATGTAGAAATTTATGATCATATAGATTCCTTTACCCTCTTCCTTTATGTTATAGTAGTTAATGGGAAAGGCATTTAATTGAGATTCACAGTTGGTACAGTATTTCAATGGCATTGTGACAACAAGGAGGGAGACAGAAAGAAAAAGTCATTAGAGGCGAGATGGTTAAGGGTGGAAACCCAGTTACTGGGTAGTAAGAGAAAGGAAGGAGAGGAGGCAGTGACAAGGGTGAAGTTATCAACTGCGGACGGGACTTTTTACAGGGACTGGTTGATGCTGACAACAAGGAAGGGTACCATGTGATAGAGTCTGACTCTGAAGGCATAAAATCAAAGCAGTTGGGAGTAATATTGGACTAGGACCAGAGACTCAGCTTCCTCGTGCTAAAAACACACATTGAAGGCTTCCCTGGTGACGCAGTGGTTAAGAATACTCCTGCCAATGCAGGGGACACGGGTTCGAACTCTGGTCCAGAAGATCCTACATGCCGCGGGGCAACTAAGCCCATGCGCCACAACTACTGAGCCTGCGCTCTAGAGCCCGTGAGCCACAACTACTGAGCCTGCAAGCCACAACTACTGAAGCCTGCGTGCCTAGAGCCCGTGCTCTGCAACAAGAGAAGCCACCCCAATGAGAAGCCCTCGCGCTGCAACGAAGAGTAGCCCCCGCTCGCTGCAACTAGAGAAAGCCCGCACACAATGAAGACCCAATGCTGCCAAAAATAAATGAAAATAAAAATAAATAAATTTATTTTTAAAAACCACACATATTGAGATTTTGATTTTGGCTTAGGATGTGGGAGAACATGGAAGACCTTAACTTCTGCAATAACACCAAGAAATATCTGGACATTATAAAATGTCACGCATTGGAAAATTAAAGAGAAATGGAAAGGGAATTCCCTCGCAGTCCAGTGGTTAGGACTCTGCACTTCCACTGCAGGGGGCACGAGTTCGATCCCTGGTCAGGGAACTAAGATCCTACAAGCCTCATGGTGTGGCAAAACAAACAAATGAACAGACAAACCCCCCAAAAAACAGAGAAATGGAGATGGATACAAGAAAGCCCCTCTGGTTACCATAGAAGGGAGTCCTTCATAGGTGACTGGCAAGCCATGGCAGCTTCCTGAGGCAAATCCTGGGTCAGGGAGTTGGGAGGGTGGAGAATATCTGTCAAAGACAGAGAGATTTTACTGTGTCCACAAGAAGCCAGTTGATTTACTGGTGACAGCAGGAACAGATGGGATGTATTGGAGTCTGGCAGACCACCAAACACAAAATTAGTTTTCTCAGTATAATAATTATCTCCTCCATCTCTACTCCAATTTTATCAAGAAAAGGTAATTTGGGTTTCCTTGGTGGCCCAATGGTTGAGAGTCCGCCTGCTAATGCAGGGGACACGGGTTCGAGCCCTGGTCCGGGAAGATCTCACATGCCGCGGAGCAACTGGGCCCGTGAGCCAGCTACTGAGCCTGCTCGTCTGGAGCCTGTGCTCCGCAACAAGAGAGGCCGCGACGGAGAGAGGCCCGTGCACCGCGATGAAGAGTGGCCCCCGCTCGCCGCAACTAGAGAAAGCCCTCACGCAGAAACGAAGACCCAACACAGCAAAAATAAATAAATTAATTAATAAACTCCTACCCCCAACATCTAAAAAAAAAAAGAGAGAGAAGGTAATTTAAGGTAATACTGAAAAACAGAAAAAGTGTTATCAGTTTGTGCTTTTTTTTTTTTACAGCTTCATTGAGGTATAATTGACATATAGTACACTGCACATATTTAAAGGGTACAATTTGATGATTTTTGACACATGTGAACACCCCAGAAACCTCACCATTACCACAGTCAAGATAATGAATGTATCCATCACTCCAAAAGTTTCTTTGTTCCCCTTTGTAATCTATTGCCCCCTCCTTCTCCATTCTAGATAACCACAGATCTGCTTTCTGTCACTGTAGATTTAACTTTTGTTCTCTGAAGTTTAAGATAAGTACAGTCGTGCAGTGTGGACTCCTTTTTGTCTCGCTTCTTTCATTCAAGATAATTATTTTAAGATTCATCCACGTGGCTGTATACATCAATAGTTCGTTCCTTTTTTTACTGAGTAGTTTTCCATCATGAAGACATGTCATAATTTATTTATTTTTACACTGTTGATGGCCATTTGAGTTGTTTCCAGTTTTTGGCTATTATAAATAAAGCTGTTATGAACATTTGTATAAAAATCTTTGTATGGACATATGCTTTTGTTTCTTTTGTTTCTTTGTTCCCCTTTGTAATCTATTGCCCCCTCCTTCTCCATTCTAGATAACCACAGATCTGCTTTCTGTCACTGTAGATTTAACTTTTGTTCTCTGAAGTTTAAGATAAGTACAGTCGTGCAGTGTGGACTCCTTTTTGTCTCGCTTCTTTCATTCAAGATAATTATTTTAAGATTCATCCACGTGGCTGTATACATCAATAGTTCGTTCCTTTTTTTACTGAGTAGTTTTCCATCATGAAGACATGTCATAATTTATTTATTTTTACACTGTTGATGGCCATTTGAGTTGTTTCCAGTTTTTGGCTATTATAAATAAAGCTGTTATGAACATTTGTATAAAAATCTTTGTATGGACATATGCTTTTGTTTCTTTTGGGTAGTACCTGGGAAAGGAACAGCAGAATCCTATGGCAAGTGTATGTTTAATTTTTTAAGAAATTTCCTAAGACTGGGAACAAAGCAAAGGGTCCACTCTCACGACTTTTATTCATTGTACTAGAAGTCCTAACCACTACAATAAGAAAAGAAAAGAAATAAAAGGTCAACATGCTGGAAAGAAAAAAAAAAAAAAACTGTCCCTATTTGCACATGACATGATTGTCTACTTAGAAAATCTCATGGAGCCCACAAAAAAGCTCCTAGAACTAATAAATGAGTTTAGCCAGATTCAACATACAAAAATCAATTGCGCTTATTTTCTATACCAGCAATGAAAAATTGAAAACTGAAATTTAAAAGTACCATTTACAGTAGCCCCATAAAGGTGAAATAAGTATGACTCTAACACCATATGTTCAGGACCTGTATCCTGCAAACTGCAAAACTAGAATTCTCATCCATTGCTAGTGGGAATAAAAAATGATACAAGCACTCTGGAAAACAGTTTCTCAGTTTCTTGTCAAGTTAAACACACTCTCGCCATATGACCCAGCAATCCTACTCCTAAGTATTTACCCTAGAGAAATACAATTTTATGTTTACATAAAAACTTGTACCCAAATGTTTACAGCAAACACTTGTATGCAAATGTTTACTTTATAACTGCCCCAAACTAGAAACAACCCAGACGTCTTCAATGAGTTAATGGATAAACAAACAGTGGTATGTCCATACAATGTAATAATATTTCTCAATTAAAAGGAACAAGCTGTTGGGCTTTCCTGGTGGCGCAGTGGTTGAGAGTCCGCCTGCCGATGCAGGGGACACGGGTTCGTGCCCCGGTCCGGGAAGATCCCACATGCTGCGGAGAGGCTGGGCCCGTGAGCCATGGCCGCTGGGCCTGCGCGTCCGGAGCCTGTGCTCCGCAACGGGAGAGGCCACAGCAGTGAGAGGCCCGCGTACCGCTAAAAAAAAAAAAAGGAACAAGCTGTTGATATACACAACATGGATGAATCTCAGAGCCATCATGCAGAGTGAAAGTAGGTGGTTTCAAAAAGTTCCATGCTGTATGATTCCATTTCTATGACTTTTTTGAAAAGACAAGTCTATAGTGATCAGACAACAGATCAGTGGTCGTCAAGGACTTGGGTGAGGGAGGATGTGATTACAAAGGAGTAGAACAAGAGAGTTTTTGAGCTGAAGAAACTGTTCTGTATTCTGACTGTAGCGTTGTTCAATTAATTAATTAATTAATTTTGGGGGCCATGCCAAAATTGTTTTTGGCCACACGTGGCTTGCAGGATCCCAGTTCCTCGACCAGGGATTGAACCCGGGCCACGGCAGTGAAGGCCCTGAATCCTAACCACCAGGCCACCAGGGAATTCCGTGCCTTGTTTAATTTATACAAGTGATATTTCACTGCAAAGGAAATTTCTTACTTTAAAAAAAAACATAATGCAGGGCTTCCCTGATGGCGCAGTGGTTAAGAATCTGCCTGCCAATGCAGGGGACGCGGGTTCAAGCCCAGGTCCGGGAAGATCCCACAAGCCGTGGAGCAACTAAGCCCGTGAGCCGCAACTACTGAGCCCACGTGCCACAACTACTGAAGCCCACGCACCTAGAGCCCGTGCTCCACAATAAGAGAAGCCACCGCAGTGAGAAGCCCATGTACCGCAATGAAGAATAGCCCCCGCTTGTCGCGACTAAAGAAAGCCCGCGTGCAGCAATGAAGACCCAACACAGCCAAAATAAATAAATAAACAAAAAACCCCAAAAAAACCTCATCTCCCACTCTGACATCACTGCCCCAGACGAGGATGTGCCCACCTGGCCGCTATAACATCATTGACAGAAGAGAGGAATTTTCAAATTCTTACTTTCTGCAGTGCCCATCTTTCTTAGACTTCTACCTCTTTTCTTGTCTACTCTCTAGAACTTACTGTCTTTTTTTTTCACATCAGCATCAAGTTTCAGGTAATCGGCTGCAGTTGATGGTGGTTAGTTCTGTTGTTGGAGAGGGGGGGGTGTGCATGTGCAGTGGAGTTTGGTTCACTTCAATAAGCAGAAGACCCATAACCTCAAGTTGCCAGTCACATCTTATGGGTGCTGTTAAGTTGTAAAGCTGTTGGAGATAATGCCTGTCCCGGAGGTGCTGCTACCTTGACAGGGGAGATTATACGTTGTGTGGGAAACTGTAAAATATTGAAGGAAGGCTGGCAGATGTGCTGGGGCTATGCTGAGGGAGATCAGTGGGTGCCAGAGAAGTCAGAAAAGGTCTGCTGGAGTTGGCAGTGAGATGTCTAGTGGGGCCCTCTGGGGTGGGTAGGTGGGAAGAGGAAATGGAATTTCCGGGAGGAAAGGAGGTGAACACAGCCCTGGAGGGAGCAATGAACATCGTGTGTGATGATGGAGGCTAAATCCGGGTGGGTGAAGCACATGTACGGCAGGGTGATATTATGCTATTACTGTTATCTCCCCACGCCCCCATTCTTTGTAGTAATTCTCTTGCCCCTTCTCCTCCAGTCAGTCAGTAGGCCTGTTACCCTAGAAATGCAAAGAGCCAGAAATACCTTCATGTTCAGCCCTGAAATTTCAGAGTAGGCTATGTAAATTGAAGTTGATGTAATTCCAAAGGCCCAACTTTTGACTTGTTAGACTTGGAATCTTTAAGTTTCAGTCTAAGAATGAAGGCTTTATGGCATGATTGTTTGGTTTGTTGTGGGATCTCAGTTCCCCAACCAGGGACTGAACCCCAGCCCCGGGCCCTCGGCATTGAGAGCGCAGGGTCCCAATCACTGGACCGCCAGGGAATTCCTATGGCATGATTGTTGGAGAAAGAAAAAGTAGATTTGAGAAGAATGTGTGATAGTGGTCCGTGTATGGTGGGTGATAAATTGCAGGGTCTAGGTCGCATCTCGTTCTCAAGTACCTTGGGAGAAAGCAAGTCTCTATGAAATTATCTTTTCTCCAGATCTTCAGGAATTTCATCACCAGTATGGGATTCCCAGGCTGCTGTAGATTCCTGAAGGACCTGGGTGGGATTTGAGAGCAGTTGAAGAGGCCCCAAAGTCTCTAAGAGGGATGGCAGAGCTTACAGGGCCTGCGTGGAGCCCATGAATCCCCAGACAGCGTTGAAGTTTTCCCCGTGGAAGCCAGCAGGAATGGAAGCTGAGAACCCAGGCATCAGTAAGAACCTGGACATGAGCAGCATGAGAGGTGAAAACTAGACAGTCACCTCCTGCCCACCAGCACTATGGCAAAGCCCTGGGTGAGGCGAGTGGAAAGGAAAACAAGCCTTGAATTGACTGAACTTAGATCTGAAATGACTGAGAAAACCCTGACCTGACTGAGTTTACTCAGACTGGTTACTCCACTAGGTAGAATGGGGGATTGTTATAAACAAAATTATCATAAAAAAATAATATACTTAAAAACAAAATTATCATAAAAAGAAATAATATATTTAAGTAGTTTATACATTTAAAAATCAAGAAAGTTGGCACACTTGAGTTTGTGGACTGAGAAATTTGTACATGCTGCATAAAGCTCTTTGGCATATGACAGATATAATTTAAAAAATACCAAAACAATTCACAGGCCAAATTTTTGAAAATTGTGGCTCTCCTCCATTTACTCAGGAATGTCTTCTGCAACTGTCTTCAATGCCCTTAAGAAGCCAGTGTCCTATGGGAAACAGCTACTTGGCTTTTTCGGTTCGTTTTTTTGTTTTTGATTTTGTGTTTTACCCCAAATAGTATTTACCAGTCAAGGCTCTGAATGCTTGTAATCTCCCAAATTTATATGTCCCCTCATTAAGTTAAAGTTTCATTTGTTGGTGTTTCCTCTCCCTCTTTAGAGAGATGCATCAAACTGACACAATGGAGGACTGGATGCCTGGGAACAAAGATAACGTAGTAGCTGGAGTGGGCCTTTAACTCAAAGAGTTAGTAAGAACTAGAGAACTTTCTAGAAAGAACTTAGCTGGACTATACTATGATCAGACTCCCCTGTCCTTTGTGGGAGGGGTCAACAGTTTGTCTTAAAAGTCTTTCCTCCCACTCCCAGTGTAGTTTATTTTATGTCAATTAAGCTTCAATAAGGCTGTTTTTTAAAAAAATGAAAAAAAGTCTGTTCCCCTTTACTCTACCTTTTACTTTGCTCTGTACAGCTCCTATATCACTGGAGTCTTTTACAATAACATAGACTTTATGTATTCTTGAGTAATAAGTTAAATATATAAGCATAAGAATGTGAAAAAAGAATCTCCCCACCCAACAGTTTTACTCCAACATTCATCAGACCCTACTGAGCCCCAGGTCCCTCCTAAGTTCCTTCTGTCCACTGAGGAGGCATTAAGTAGTCAGCAGAGATGGGAAGGAATGATGTAAAGTGGGCAAGGGACAAACAGGATAGAGGGAGATGGGGCCAGGATAATTGAAGAATTTAGAGTCGGATTTTTCTCATTCTGCCACACCTCCCAGGGAAATATTAGAACCCCAAAGCAGGTGACGTTGGCCTTACAATTGGGTTGGGAGCGTTCTGGAGGAGGACAACATTAGCCTCTTGTCCAGCAAGCAAGAGAAGGAAACCTATTAGAGTGAAAGGAAAACCAGACTTTAGATCAAAACATCAGAGTTCTGGTCCTGGCTCTGCCCATAGCTATGTAAGTGTGAGAAATTCATTAAAGTTTTCGAGATCTTTGATTCCCTTTCTGCAAAATGTGCAGGTTGGATAAGATGAATTTTAAGGGCCCTTTTAGCTCAATAATGCCACTTCTAGTTTTGAGGCATACACAAATTACAGCAGAAACTTTATTAGAAATGACAAATACATCCACTGGAACTGTTCTTCAGATTTCCACCTGCTCCTCAACTTGCTGATGACCACTCAAAAGAGACGTCCGGCGACCCGGGACCAGAAGCACCTACTCAACGGACAAGCGGTCGCAGCAACAGCGGCAGCAGTGGCTCTAACCTCCAAACTGAAGTGTGAAGCCGTGTGGCCCCACTTTCAACCTTTCGGGGAGAGACAGACCTACGTGGACACGTTTCCTTCACCCACAGGGGCCCCACTGTAAAGATCCCAGACATCAGCCTGCAGCCGTCTGTGGAGGTACAGCCTTTGATCTCCAAAGGTGTGCTGAGGTCTCCTGTGGAACAAGGAAGGATGGGGAGACACATAGATGTTTTAGGAAATCAGAGAGGAGTCCAGGCCTCCCTCATTCCTGGAACCCTGAGTGTCAGAACCTCTTGGGCTACACTCATATGTCTGGTTTTCCAGCCTCTGAAACCATCAGATGTTCAGTTTACCTCCAGTGACCTGAAGTTTTCCTTGATAGCATCGATTTGTATCGTTGGGGCAGGGAAGAGAAGGAGCATTCAAACAGGACCCCAAAGCCAGACAGGTGGGGCAGTGGAGGGCTATTGACCCTCTGGGACCTGAAGGGGGAGAGACAGGGACAGTTCAGGGCATGTCCCGCCTCTCAAGTTGCCTCCCCTCGCTGCCTTCTCTTCCTCAAGCCTTTCCTGCTGATGCCTCTCTACTCAAGGACTGTTACTACCACCTCCCCGCCCCTGTCCAACTGATTTCTGTGCTGTCAGAACCCCATCCAACATGACTTCCAAATTCTGTGCTTAGGTGTGGAGATACAGATATGAAAAGGACAACAGTTCCTGCCATCTAGGATCACTGCCTTGAAGAAGACAGACATGTAAGTAAGTAACTAACATACAATTCAGTAGGCATTGTGTTCAAGGTCTAGTGGCAAAGAAATGGAGGAGGACCTAAGTACCCAAAATAATTTGGTTAGGTATTTTCCCAGAGCCGACGCCTGAGTCGAGATGGAGGAAGAACAGAGGTTAGCTATGTGAAAATGGGGGAGGGGAAAGCAAGGGAAAGCAGCGAGGACCGAGGGCTGGAGGTGTGAGCCGCCTTGGTGGACTGGAGAATTGTGAGAAATTGTGGTGTTGATACTCAGCTGGTAAGCACAGGTGGGACTGGACTGTTTTTTTATAGCCAGCATCCATTCTGACTGGTCAGTACCATCTCCACTGTTAAATATTTTGAATCCTAGCCCCAACTAGAATACAATAAATGAGAGAAGGAAGAGATGGAAATGAGCTGAAAAGTTAGGCGGGGCCAGATTTCTATAGGCCTTGAGGACCAACGGGGGAACTGGGCTGTGGCCATGCGGCAAGGGGGAAGCAGTGCTTGTTAGATTGAGGATGCCACGCCCCTGCTCAGAAACCTCCACTGACACTGTATTGCTTACTAAACCCCAAACCCCATTTACACTCCAGCCTTCACTGATGTCCCTCTGCTTGGAGCAGTGTTTCCAGACCTCAAGGTAACAATTTAGAAAAAGAAAGGCAAGCCAAAGGTCTGAGGTCCTTTTGTGTATGGCCCACTTGGACCTAAGCTGAGTAAGAACAAAACCAAGAAAGACCTCCCGTTTTTTCAGGGGTGTATAGACTTTCTCTCAGCACCCGTCTCTCCCCTCCCAGGGTACCGTCAATCTCTTGTGTCCTCCATAACTCATATAAGTCCTCTCTGTTGTTGCAAAAGGAATCTTCACAGTAGTTACTGTAGGAGATTGCGACTAGGCCAGGGGCTGGCGTGTGCTGGATAAACGTTATTGCCGGTACCCCGTCTGAGCTGCAGCCCTTAGTGGCCAAAACTGCTGTCTTGGTCCCTGCTGTGAGACAAGAGGGAAGGAAAGTGGATGGGGGGGCGGGGCCTAATGTTTGGCCTGGGGAAGGGGGAACCGCATTAACATGGACCTAATCACCTTCCTCCCTGCCCCTGCCCCTGCCCCTGCCCCACCAGCCCAACTGCCTCTTTCTCATTTTACCAGCTTTAATCATCAGCACGGTTTCCTGGCACAATGCCCCATTGTCACAAGTCTCAACTTTGTCTGTGGTCCAGTTAAATGTCTCTACTGGATCCGCTTCTAAACCCACAAATGTACTCTTTAGACAATGCAATTTTTGTGCCACTGGGGAGAAAATGAGATAAAGATAAGCACTCGCCCTCCTCTGTGGGGCCCCAAACCACTCCTTTTTCACCAGAAATCCATCCTCCGTGACCCAGCTGCTCTCCCCCCACATCCCCAATACATACAGATCAAGGTCGGGGCTCCTAGGACAAAAAGGAACAGTAAAACCTGGAAATGACAGGCTCCCATGGCTTCCTTTAGAGACGTTTGGAAGAACTGATCAGGATCTGTGATTCGATGGAGAAGAAGCTTTTCAACCACAGGAAACGAGATTAAATCTAAGTTCTGGCAACAAGTACTGACTTCAGGGCAGAGTTTACGGGTATATAAAATGATGATCTCTAAAGTCAGTCTGTCCCGCTCTAGCTTGTGAGTTTGGGCAAGTTAACTAGTTAACAAGCCTCAGTTTCCCTAGCTGTACTTCTCAGACTCAGCTGCCTATACCAAGGGGCTCAACAGCCCCATACCCTCCAAACTCTGGATCCATAATCTGGCCCAAAGGCCCCTTTCTCCCTCAGACTCCGGAGTCCAAGTTCAAACCGAGGCTCAAGAACCTCAGTCCCCAGCCCCCAACTTCATCAGAACCCAGGATTCTGAGATCTAAGCCCTGTCCTACCTAGGGATCCAGGAGTTTGGGTTCAGTCACCTTTTCTGTCAGGACACATGATTCTGGGCACCCAGCCTCTCCCCCTCTCTAACCCAAGAGCGCAGGGCCCCGGCCCTCGCCCCCCTCAGCTCCAGGAGTCCCGCACGCTCCGCAACCCCCCCCCCCCGCCTTCTCTTTCCTCCGGACCCAGCAATCTGGGCCCCCAGACACCCTTTTACTCTTTAAGGGACCAGAATTCCTCCTGGCTTCTATATGATCTCACAAGAATCTCCTTGTGCCAAAGGAACGCCCTGGAACGCTCCACTCGCCCAGCCGGGCCTTCTGGTGTCTCCGAGGCACGGAAGGCGGGGCCTGCTTCACCGGACAGATCACTCGAAACCCCATTGGTCGATACGAAAGCATCTGATGAGCTCATTGGATGAGCCCGGAGGAACGCCACACCCCATTGGCCTATCCCAGGCTGTCTTGCCAGGTACGCATGCGCAGGACGCCGAGTGGCTGGCAAGCCGGGGGACCTAGAACTCGCTGATCTTTGCCGCCCTAGGCTTGCAGTGCGGGGCAGGCGGTGCATCCCTAAATGGCCTTGCTTACACTTTTCTCTCTTTGGGTTATAGAGTCCCTACTTCTCCAGCCACACTAGAAAGTCAAAGCCTTGGCTTTCACCCACTGAACTTTTCTCCCTATCCAAATTGCCTCACATGTTTCCAGCCTGGCCGTTGCCCTAGCACCCATCCAGTGGCCATAGCCGCTGGAAGTCAACTTGGCCTCCTCACCCGTCACTTGCAGTGGTTCCTGCTCAGCCCAGGCCTCATCCTCTGAACACGTCATGGCACCAGCCTCCTCCGTTACCTTCTGGAAGGCTGAATAGGGTAATGGGGGCTTCAGTGTTACTTCCGGCACCCCTGAACGACAGATTGCCATCGTATCTAACCCACATGTCGGTGTCAGTACCATGAACACGTTGTGTCATTCAGATTTCTTGTTCATGGCTGGAAAATCCTATTTCGTATATATATATATATATATATATATATATATATATATATAAGCTTTCCGATGTAACATGAGGTAGAGATGCCCTTCGTGTGCTTTCAGACTTGGTACTGTTTCTGTGAGTTCTATGGTATAAATGAATATTTATTTTTAATAGAGAAAAATGCCACAGTAAGAATGGTGTTGGTAAAACTCTAAATTTTATGTAAAAATATATTTAGAGTTTTCAATTGGGGACTGTTAATATTAAGAATATTATTATTAATATGGTTTTTTAATTTTATTTATTTATTTATTTTTGGCTGTGTTGGGTCTTCATTTCTGTGCGAGGGCTTTCTCTAGTTGTGGCAAGTGGGAGCCACTCTTCATCGCGGTGCGCGGGCCTCTCACTATCACGGCCTCTCTTGTTGCGGAGCCCAGGCTCCAGATGCGCAGGCTCAGTAGCAGTGGCTCGCGGGCCCAGTTGCTCCACGGCATGTGGAATCTTCCCAGACCAGGGCTCGAACCCGTGTCCCCTGCATTAGCAGGCAGACTCTCAACCACTGCGCCACCAGGGAAGCCCTGGTTATTAACATAAATATTAGGAACAGTTCATATATACAGTAAGAGAGAGTTCTGGTCCCAAAGACCCTGTCTCTCGGGACCCAGGCCTCTGAGCCACCCTCCCTTCTTCTTGGGACTCAGGCCTCCAGCACTCACCTCCTTTGAGCTGTAACAGTATGTGGTTTTCCTGGGTCATTGTGTACCTATAGATGTGGTGCAAGGTCTCAGATCTTGGCCACAATTGCCAATGCAGGACCAATGGGTTAGGGGAAACTGGAGGGCAGAGAGGGTGGTTGCACAGACACCTGCACAGACATCTGCTTCCATCTCCAGAATCTTGTCTCAGAGCCCTCAACCCTTCCCATGCATCTGACTGGTACTCACCCTTCCTCTTCTGTCCTAGCCCCAAAGCTGGCTTCTAGCACCTGTAGTGAAGGTCATCTTAAATAATCTCTTGACCTGTTAATTAGTTTGCTGAGGCTGCCGTAACTAAGGACCACAGATTGAGAGGCTGAAAGTCCAAAATAAAGGTATCAGCAGGGTTGGTTCCTCCTGAGGGCTGTGAGGGAAAGATCTCTTCCAGGCCTTTCTCCTTGGCTTGTAGATGGCTGTCTTCCTCTTGTGTGTTCACATCATCTTCCCTCTATGCATGTCTTTTTAAAAAATATTTATTTATTTTATTTTTGGCTGCGTCAGGTCTTAGTTGTGGCACCCGGGCTCTTCGTTGCCGCCTGTGGGCTTCTCTTCTAGTTGTGGTGCGCGGGCTTAGTAGTTGCGGTCTCTAGTTGTGGCATGTGGGCTCCAGAGCGTGTGGGCTCTGTAGTTGCGGCACACAGGCCCTCTAGTTGTGGCTCACATGCTCAGTAGTTGTGGCGCATTGGCTTAGTTGCCCCACGGCACATGGAATCTTAGTTCCCCTACCAGAGATCGAACCCACGTCCCCTGCATTGGAAGGTGGATTCTTAACCACTGGACCCCCAGGGAAGTCCCCTTCTATGTATGTCTGTGTCCAGATTTTCCCTTAGTATGAGGATACCAGTTGGATTAGGTCCCACCCTAATGTCCTTGTTTTAACTTCATTACGCCTGTGAGGATCCTATTTCTAAATAAGGTCACTTTCTGAAGTAATGGAGGTTAGGACTTCAACATGTGAATTTGGGGGCGGTACCACCCATAACAGCCTGTCAGAGAGACTTGTGTTACAGATGAAGCAGTGAGTGCTGAAGAGCGCTCCAGGGGCATCCTGCTACCATTTTGTAATTTCTTCTATGTTAACGTCATTCCTGTTGCAGCCTTTGCTTCCCCCAGAGGCTACCTTGATGGCTGGTGAGGGAGGGTGTGAAGATGCAGAACTGAGGGGGTATCCCCGGAGCGAGTCAGGGGCGCAGAGGCTCACTCAGGGATTCCAAATAGGCTAGAACAGTGAGCTGAATTCTGGGTTCCCTGTTAACACAAGGTATATATAGTGCATCCCAGTGGGTGAGTTTGTAGGGGAAACACCCCTTTCTACCCAAGCCTACCCATCTGATTCTATTATGCGGAGGCTAAGGATCAGATATAGGTTGAGTTCTTAGGGGGGCTGTAGGATTTCTCCCGCCTTCAGGCTTACCCTGTCTTTGACATCTTTGAGTGATTCCACATCAAAGGATCTGGGAAGAAAGTGCCCCCTTTCTCAGCCTGTGTCTGTCCTCCCAAGTCACAGGCTTGGGAAGATGATCACATTCTTTTTTTTTTTTTTTTTTTGGTGGTACGCGGGCCTCTCACTGCCGTGGCCCCTCCCGTTGCGGAGCACAGGCTCCGGACGCGCAGGCCCAGCGGCCATGGCCCACGGGCCCAGCCGCTCCGCGGCATGTGGGATCTTCCCGGACCGGGGCACGAACCCGTGTCCCCTGCATCAGCAGGCGGACTCCCAACCACTGCGCCACCAGGGAAGCCCGATGATCACATTCTTAAGCCACACTCCAGGTGACCTGGCCACAGAGTCCCTCCATCTCAGGTGTAGAAGGAACCTTGGAAGTGTAAGACCCCTTCCTCTATTCTTTACCCCATTTCTGTTTATATACCTGTAGGGACCTTTCACCACCACCCCTGTGGGAGAAGTGGCTCTGCCTTTTTGGTGTGAGAGAAATCCCTGGATCTTTCTTAGCCTGAGCCGATCTCTTTTCCTTTATGAGCCTCAGTTTCCTCATCTGGAAAATGAGAAGGTTAGTCTAGAGCAATGGTTGGCAAATTATTTGTGACATTATATGGAAAATAAAATAAAAACAAAATGAATCGAATGGCTAACATATAGTGAAGACATCTTTTTTAAACACTAACGGGACCATCGTTGTTCACCTGGATTATTGCAATACGTGCTGCCCTCGCCCCACTTCAGTCTATTCCCCTCTTGGTATCAGAGTGATCTGTTAAATATAAGTCAGATTGTATCACATCTGTGTGAAGCCTTCCAGTGGATTCCCATTTTACCCCAAGAGAGAGTCTAAGTCCTTAAAATGGTCTATAATGCCCTACTCTGTCCCCGTGTCCTGTTCTGCCCTCTCTCGCTCCTCCTCCACCCACACTGGCCTCCAGGCTGTTCCAGGAACACATGGCGGGCACACACTGACCTCAAGGGCCTTTGCATATGCTCCTCCAGCTCTCTGAAACCATCCTCCTTACTCCCACTCCCACCCTTCATTCATGTCTCTGTTATAACAGCACTCTTTGCTCACTCTTGTTTAGAAGAACAGCAGCTATGTCAACCTCTGACCCCTTGCTCTGCTTGAGTTTCTTCTGAGCACTTATCATTGCCTGACATATTATTTCTCTATATTTATTTCTATGTTCAATGACTACTTTCCCCAACAAGAAGGTAAGCTCCACAAAGGCAGGGGGTTTGGTTTTGATTTGTTTATTCCCTGCTGTATCCCCAGCATCTACGACAGAGCCTGGTAATAGAAGGGACTTGTTAAATAAATACACATCACATTGGGGGATGAGGCTCAAGGAGATGGTGACGCTCAAAAGCTGGGACTAGCACCCATGTCTCCGATTCAGACACTAGGCTTTTAACTGCTGGGCTCTTCCTGACTGTGCCGACCCACCGTTCTCACTGGGACCACCACCCCTTATGTTTCAGCCCTTCAGTTCTACTTCAATATGGGCTCTTGCTGTGGCCTATTTTGAGCAATCCATATGTGCTTGTACCCAGCCCTCTCTGACCCCCAGGCCTTCCCAGAAGCTTCTATCACACTGGGATGCTGTGTCCGGTCTTCGATCTTCTCTACTTATTCCCTGACATTGTGTGCACCTCCCCCTCTGTTGCCTGGTCTTCCTGATGCTCAGTAGATATTTGCTAAACTGTTGATGTCCAAAGTCTTTTGTCTATGCCTTTGTATTAGGAATTTTTGCCTTACGGTACAATGGCTGTGTGTGTGCGTGTGTGTCTGTGTGTTCGTGTGAGTTTGTGTGTGCACTTCTGTACATGTACATGTCCGTGTCTCTGTGTGCATGTGTGTGTGTGTGCGCATGTTTCTCTGTGTGTACATGCCCATGTCTGTGTGTATGTTATGTGTACATGTATGGCTGTATGTGTAGACCATGTCTGGCTGTGTTCATATGTGTGCCTGGTTCCTTCCAACTGTGTCTGATCCGTCCCTGTGCACCCAGCACATGATTACAGCATAGGCATCCAGTAAATGCTTGCTACCATATAAAGCTCCTATAAACATTCATATAAAAAGACCTTGTTTGGACATACATTCTCATTTTCTAGGGTAAATGTGGAACTGCTGGGGCATAGGGTAGGTGCATAGTAGGTTTTATAAGGAATCCCCAGACCTTCTTCCAAAGTGGTCCCACAGTTTTACATTCTCACCAACAATGTAGGAGAATTCCGGTTGGTCCACATTCTTGCTAACCCATGGTTTTGTCAGACTTTTCAATTTAACCATTCTAGAGGGTGTGTAGTAGTATCTCATTATGCTTTTAATTGGCATTTCTCTGATAATGAAAAATGTTGAGCATTTTTCATGTGCTAATTAACTATTTGTATACCTTTATTAGCAAAGTGTCAGTTCAAATCACTGGCCCATTTAAAACTAGGTTATTTGACATGAAAGGATGCTCAACATCACTAATCATTAGAGAAATGCAAATCAAAACTACAATGAGCAGAAACTAACACACCATTGTAAAACAGGTATACTCCAATAAAGATGTTAAGAAAAAAAAAAAAACTACAATGAGGTATCACCTCACACCGGTCAGAATGGCCATCATCAAAAAATTTACAAACTATAAATGCTGGAGAGGGTGTGGAGAAAAGGGAACCCTCTTGCACCGTTGGTGGGGATGTAAATTGATACAGCCACTATGGAGAACAGTATGGAGGTTCCTTAAAAAACTAAAAATAGAATTACCATATGACCCAGCAATCCCACTACTGGGCATATACCCTGAGAAAACCATAATTCAAAAAGAGTCACGTACCACAATGTTCATCGCAGCTCTATTTACAATAGCCAGGACATGGAAGCAACCTAAGTGTCCATCAACAGATGAATGGATAAAGAAGATGTGGCACATATATACAATGGAATGTTACTCAGCCATAAAAAGAAACGAAATTGAGTTATTTGTAGTGAGGGGGATGGACCTAGAGTCTGTCATACAGAGTGAAGTAAGTCAGAAGGAGAAAAACAAATACCATATGCTAACACATATATGGAATCTAAGGGAAAAAAAGGTTCTGATGAACCTAGCGGCAGGACAGGAATAAAGGTACAGACATAAAGAATGGACTTGAGGACATGGGGAGAGGGAAGGGAGGGTAAGCTGGGATGAAGTGAGAGAGTAGCATTGACATATATACACTACCAAATGTAAAATAGATAGCTAGTGGGAAGCAACTGCATCTCACAGGGAGATGAGCTTGGTGCTTTGTGACCACCTAGAGGGGTGGGATAGGGAGGGTGGGAGGGAGATGCAAGAGGGAGGGGATAGGGAGTTATATGTATACATATAGCTGATTCATTTTGTTTACAGCAGAAACTAACACAACATTTTAAAGCAATTATACTCCAGTAAAGGTGTTAAAAAAAAACTGGGTTATTTGCCATCTTATTATTGCATTATAAGAGTGCTTCATGTTTTCAATATATGTGTTGCAAGTATTTTCTTTCAGTCTGGGACTTGTCTTTTTACTGTTAAGAAAATGGTATCTTTTGAAGAGAAGAAGTTTTTCATTTTGAGAAAGCCCAATTTATCAGGTTTTTTCATGATTCATGTTTTTTGGTGTTCAATATAAAAATTTCATTTACTGTAAGGTCACAAAAATTTTTTTGCTATGCTTTTTTCTAGAAGATTTATCATTTTGCCTTTGCATTTAGGTTTATGATCCATTTTGAGTTCATTTTTGTGAATGGTGTGAGGTAAGGATTGAGGTCCATTTTCTCCCTAAATCCCCCAGTTCTCCAATCCTTTGTAGAAAAGATTGTCCTTTCTCATTAAATTACTTTCATACCCTTAGCTGAAAATCATTTGATCATATGCATATGCATTTCTGGACTCTACTCTGTTCTATTTAACATATACATCTAGATAATACCACACTCTGTTGATCATTGTATTTTTAAAATTTTATTTATTTATTTATTTATTTATTTTTGGCTGTGTTCAGTCTTCGTTGCTGTGCCCAGGCTTTCTCTAGTTGCAGTGAGTGGGGGCTACACTTTGTTGCAGTGCGCATGCTTCTCACTGTGGTGGCTTCTCTTGTTGCAGAGCGTGGCTCTAGGTGCACGGGCTTCAGTAGTTGTGGCACGTGAGCTCAGTAGTTGTGGTGAATGGGCTTAGTTGCTCTGCAGTATGTGGGATCTTCCCGGACCAGGGCTTGAACCCGTGTCCCCTGCACTGGCAGGCAGATGCTTAACCACTGCGCCACCAGGGAAGTCCCAGATCACTGTATTTTTGTAGTAGCCTTAAAATCAGATAGTGTAAATCCTCCAACTTCTACTTTTGTAAAACTGTCTTAGCTATTATAGGACCTTTCCACTTCATTATAAATTTTAGAATCAGCTTGTCAGCCACTACAAAAGGCTTGCTAAACTTTTGATTGGAATTGGAATTTTATTTTAATCGATTTAAATTGCATTGAATATGTATGTCAATGTGGCAGAATTGATATCTTCACAATATTGAGTCCTCCAATCCATGAACATGGTATCTCTCTCCACTTATCTAAGACTTTTTTCACTTCTGTTAGCTATACTCACTAGATTTTAGTGTACAAGTCTTCCACATATTTTGTTAAATTTATTATTTGATATTTTATGTGTGTAGATGCCTTTGCAAGTGGTATTTTAAAATACTTCACGTTCATTGCTAATATATAGGAATATTTAAGAGTATAGAATAGAGAATAATATAGAATAGTTAAGCTTTGTTAACATGGGTATAGAATAGACTTTACTCTAGGGCTGGTTTAGCTCTACTCATAAATTATAACTTTTCTGGGGTCTCCACCCAATGTCCTATGTATTCAACAAGGTCTCTCTACCTGGCTTCTTGAAATTGGAATGTTTTCTCTTTCTGTGTGAGCTTTGGACATTGTTCCATATATAGCCCCCTGGAAGGTTATTTTAAGTTTGTTTGCACGCAAACTCACAAGCTTAAATAAAGGGCTTTTTTCTCTATTCTAAATTGCCTGTATCTGCTCACTTAGCCTTGGTCAGGGAGACATGGCATTTTTATTTGTGTGTTTTAAATTAATTTTTAGCATTGTGAAGATGGCCCTAACCCACCTCTAAATAAAGTAACCCTAAGCGGGCATTTTAACGAGAGTTAGTGTGGGTTTAAAACGTTAATTATTGATGTAAATAAAGTAAATCTTTCTTTGGGTTCAGTTTTTAAAGCCATCAGTGACTCAGTAAAGATTCTTAATAGTGACAATGACAAAGAGGTGAAAGGGGAGTCAATGAATTCATTCACCTTTGTCCTCAAGTAATTAAGATCCCAAAGTGGTCAGAGGTTCTTTGACTGAATGAAGTGTTCTCAGGTCCCTGAAACTCAGGGAGCCGAAGAGAATTCTACAAAATGCCAGGCCTCTGTGTCAAGAGACAGCTACAGAAAACAGAACCACCTCTTCATCCGAAAATCTGTCATAGTTAGTGTATGGGGTAGGTCGTTTAATGGCTACAGATTCCTCCCATCCCTTTGTAATGTGTCTTTGCTGCTCTTCCCATCCAAAGGCAGAGTCTTGTTTCTCCATCCCTTAAAGCTAGGTGTGGCCATGTGACATTTCTTTCTTTCTTTCTTTCTTTTTTGGTCACGCCGAGGGATCTTAGTTCCCTGACTGGGGACTGAACCCAGTGCCCCTGCAGTGGAATCACGGAGTCCTGACCCCCTGACCACCGGGCCGCCAGGGAATTCATTAATGATTCTTTATATTAACTGGGTTCGATGCCAAGGTTTGTGGCCATGCCACGTGGCCAAAACAAAACACCCCCAAACCAAAAACCAAAACCAAAATACTTTCCCCTTTAAAATTGGTGTGTGGTTCCTGATGCCTGCCTGGACCCTGGCTGATACAGATTCTAAGGGTGTGAGACCAAATAGGACCAAGAGAAAGGCTTCATGGGGCCAAATTCTTTCACATGGGATATAGGATTGCAGGTGTGGGTTCAGGCATCTGGGAATATCATTATGAGCCTGCTAGGTTAGTGAGTTACTATCTGGACTCAATGCTAGAACTTCTCCAGCGTATTGGAGAGAAATAGAGCCCCAAGTTTGGGGACCAGGGGACCGTGGGAAGGCATCAGAGGAGGGGACATCGAGAGCACTGTGGTGGCAGAAGAACCTCTGAGGCATAAGACGCTTATGGGAATGCTGGAAAAAGAGGATTTGGGAGCAGCCAAGTGGTGACACTGGGTATACAGGGCAATGTGGCCCCAATCACTGGAACAAGCCACAGAGCAAAAATGTCATCAGAGTGTTTTGACAGGTGGGGATCCATGGCAAAGCTAAATGACCGGGGGTCCCTAAAGGTGCAGGGAATTTTCTAGCTCTGACGGGAAGAGATCTTAGGTCACCACGACAGGGACTTATGACATTCTCATTCAATTCCCAGACTAAGCCAGTTCATAGACCTGGAACCCCGTGAATGGGCAAGGAGGCTGGGCCCGTTTGAGAAGGACCCTGCAATGCAACCATGGGTGTAGGCAGTGAATCTTCCCCCTACACCAGAAAGACTGGTTGGCGGGTGGGGGGGTGGGGGGGTGGGGGGGTGGGGGGGGCGTGCATTTATCTGGAGGACTTGGGCACTGGTCAAAGGGAAATAAATGCTCAGACCTTGTGAGGATTATTTGGATGATAGCTCTGGATGGATGCTTATCGCCACCGTGAGCCAGGTGAGGATGTAGACAGACTTTTGGCTCAAGTCCCTCTCCCAGTGGGCTTCAGAGGACCACAGACTCATCCTGTTATTTATGTCATCCTAGAATGTATAATAGGAATAGGTAACAGGAAAAGCCCTCACGTAGGTTCCCTGACCCATGGAGTGAGGGCTGTTATGGTAAGAAAGACCGAATGGTGCTTCTGAAACTATTACCACGCCCACCAAGATGGTAAATCAGAAGCTGTAATGCACCCCTGGGGGAATTTCTGAGATTAATGCCAACACCACAGCACGAGAGACACAGGGACCTAGGTGGCTATCGCATCTCTAGAGAATGATGGTCTAGAGAATGATGACAGTTTCTGGCAAATGTAAGTGGCAACGATCATTGCAGCTACGGTTCTGGATGTGGTTTCTTACAGACCTAACAATTCATTGTTCTGTATTCGTTGGCAGAGATCATCAGAAGCACTTATATTTCAGGGACAAGAGTACACCTTGACTTTCTGGACTCTTGCTCAACTCTCCTGCCCTCTTGTCCCAGAGGAACCTTGATCATCTGATTTTCTACAGAACGTCACACCGGTCCACTTCATTGATGGATTTGTGTTATTTAACCGGACACGGTGAACAAGAAGTAGCAGGCACCCTTGATGATAACACACGTGTGCCGCAGGGTGGAGGATAAACTGTGCGTCATCTCCTCCCCACCGCTTCACGCTGGTGTAAGTCCTAGGGGACGATAGGTCTGGGGCATGTCTCAATATTCCTTCTAAACTGAGAGACAATTTGCTACAACTTGTGTGGCTCCCTTTACAAAACAGATCAGTCCTTTAGGAGTTGGCTGGGGGGGGATGTAGCCCATTTTGACATACTACTCCTACTCATGTGTGAGGGAACCCATAAGATTGTCACTTTTGAGTGGATCCTAGAGCAGGAAGGGGCTCTGATGCAGGTTCAGACTGGAAACCTAGCTGCTCTGAACCTCGGGTCATCTGACCCAAGAGACCCAACGTCCCTGAAAGTTTCTGTGACATAAAGAGATAATAGGATAATCAGAGTGCAGAACCTTGGGGTTTTGGAGCAAAGCTATGTCTTCTTCTGCAAATAACTATCCTCCATCTGGGCAACAGCTCCTGACTTATTACTGGGACCCAGTAAAGTTTGAACACCTGACCGTGGGACACCAAGGGCATCGTGACCTGAACGGCACGTCACATCCTGGGTGCAGTCAAGCTACCAAACCATGACGCTGGGCACGCACAGCAGCATCTGCCATCCATGGAGAAGGTGTGTATGAGATCAGGGCACAGGGCACCCCAGCGGGTGGCTCAGGCACCCACGGCACCCGCACCTCCTGCCTCTTCCCCCACCCACACTTATGAGCTCATGGGGGTTCCCTGGGATCCGTTTACAGGGGGACTGAAGGCACAGACTAGGCGTACGGACAGATCTGGAGCGCGGGCTGGCACCAGGCAGGAGTGGGTAGCTGCTGTGTTAGCACTCAGACGTGTGGTCCTGAAAGAGTGACGTAGGGAAATCCTTCAGGCAGCAAAACTTCAGGGATCCACTTTGTGGGAGGGAGAGAGGTCCTCAGGTCCACTTCGGCACTAGTCAAGGGCTTGGTAAGAAGAAAGGTATCAAATGAAGACGGGGGGATATGCGTAAGGGCCTCTGGGGATGGGCACAGGGTCTGAAGATGTTCACGTCCCACACGAATGCCCGCCAGAACCCATGCCCTGAGCATGGGAACCCTTGGTATCCTGTGGACAGCGTCAGGCGGCTTCCCTCCCATCCGTGCTGCACACTGGGCCCACGTGCAAAGTGGCCACGTGGGCGGTGGAGGCTCCACATGGTAAAAACAAATGGGCTAACTCTCCCCAGGGTGACCTGACTGTTGACTGTACTCAGTGCCCAAACCAACAGAGGCAGAGGCCAACTCCAAGCCTGTTATGGCGTCTTTCTACAGCAGGACTACCCAGGACATACCCCACCCTCGAGAGGACTGAGCTTTCTCCCCACGGGGATAAATACACACTGTGGGTTCTGATTTGCCTTCCTCGTACTCAATGCTTCTGTCAACCCTGCCATTTGGGAACTTAGGAGATGTCTGTTCTATTGCTACAGTATCCCATGAAGTATTGCTTCCAGCCAGAGGACATAATTTAAGGCAAAGGCAGTGAGGCAGTTAACTCCCATCCGTGGAGCTCACTGATCTTCCAGGTGTCCCACTCCACAGAGACAGCTGACTTATCGGAAGGGTGGAATGGCCGTGATGGTTGATGAGGGCACCGGGTGAGAGAAGGTACCCTGCCACCCAACAGGAGATGCTGTATGTCTTGAACCAGTGGCCAGTCTATCGTGTCACCTCTCCCAGAGCCAGAATGCAGGGGTCCATGAATCAGGGGAGGATAAGGGAGTGTCCCCTCCCACTAGTACACCTAACAACCCGCTTAAAGAATTTTTGCTCCTGGTCTCTGTGACCTTGGTCTTGGTGTGGGTGAGGAACCCCATCAGAGCTCTAATCAATTGGAAGCCAGGACTGTCCCCTTGCCATTTTGTGCTCCTTGCGCTGCTGAAACAACAGGCAGAGACGAGGGCCACTCTGCTGACGGCCAGAGGGAACCTGACCGCCAGAGGAAGGCTGGGTTGCTGGATCAAGGAAGACTATATTTGGATATTACCCCCGACGCATCCGCCGGGGGGATGCGTCGGGGGTAATATCTCCTTGGCCGGTGGCCCTGTTCAGACGAAAGTGGCCAAGAGCCAATAAAGACAAGACCATTGAACACTTACTTCCCTTAAGAATGAAGATTTGTGTCACACCAGTTGTCCAGAGGAGGGGGTGGCAGGTGGTAAGAGAACATAGAATGGGTGGTAGGAGAGGGCAGCTCTGATCACCACCAGCTACACAGACAGGACCTTTTCATCTTCGTTTTATGCTGTTTTTCCCCATCTTCCTCTCACTGTGGCACGTGAAGAACTGGTTGTCTAACGCTGTGGGTGTGTGACCCATTATCATTAGAACAATATGGTAACGGATGGGAATTGTGTCTTCCGTATTGAGGACTCTGATTTTCATCGGGACAAAGGAAAGGGGTGACTGCTGGACACTTTCTGTTTCCTTCTTCAAATTCACTCTCTCATTCACTTCCCCCTGCCCTGCACTGTGGGACTGTCAATGGAATCTCCTGCCTTCCAGCTGGGTTCAGTCAATGGGGAGACCCAACAGGAGACCAGAGGGAGGATATTGAGTGAGGTTGGGGTATTAATTCCCCAGCTCCCTCCCTGTAGTGTCGCTGTGGGCTGGATGAGTTTTCAGCCTGGGATCAGAGATCCTGTCAGAGGGCGTTCTCCAAACACCACCCCCTCCAGATTCTAGTAATGGTAATGACTTCTTCTCAGTGTTTCCGGCCTAGGATAACAGCCCCAATGATATCAGCCTCAGGAAACTGTACAAAGCCTCTTGTTTCTCTGTCTCACACAGACCCTTAAGTTATTCAAGTGGGGTGAGCCCGCTGTTGGTGCTGAGGCCCTGGCTACTGGGACAGAAGCCTCATTGGCCCCAGTGCACCGTCACCTCCCAAGTCATGGATATGCCCAAATACTTTTGCTTGCAGCAACCTGAAGGCTCTGCTGCCACCCAGTGGGATCCAGTGGGGATGTGGACCAGATCAGTAAAGGACAGCCTGAGATGGTGAATCTGTCACCGGATTCCTCTCCTCCCTCATGCCAGATCTCTGGCAGTCCTGCCCTCCCCTCACGTAGGGAAACCCCAGCATCTGGGGGAAAGGACAATGTCTTTATTATCACACACACGGGGCCACCGCTTGAACGTCCACCCTCCCACAGGGCAAGTTCAGCCTCTCCGAGGCCCTGTCATCAGGTCATACAGTAGGTGGGGTGGGTGTGGATGATAACTCGTGTAGAGGACTGGGAAATAATGCAGGGTCCAAGGCTGTTTAGTTATGAGGTCAGAGGGAGGGTTTGGGCTAGGGGGTCAGCAAGAGCTAAGAATCATGGAGAAATGGGATCAGCAGGGAGGGCGCCCCACACCAAAGGGCTAGGCCTAGTCCCAGCCCTCCCACCTAAGCCAGGTAGGGGGCAAGGGCAGCTCCAACTATAGCCTCATGGTCCTCAATCATGGAAAAGACCCCAATATTCTGGGTACCGTTCAACAAGGAGCTGGAAGGTTGGGCCATGCAGCCCTGGATATTCACTGGGAAGCTCAGCCCACCTGGAGAGTGAAGATGGAGTCAGAGAGGGCTCAGATTTCCTCAGCTTAAATTCCTAAACCCTAGGAGCCCTAGACCCTTCCCTCCATCCTCAGACCAAGAGACCGGGCTCTTAGTACCCTCCGACCTAGAAAATCTGGGTCCCCAGCCCCCTCCACCCTCAAACGCATAAGCCAGGGTCTCAAGCACCCTCCCAGCTCAGGACCAGTAAATGCAGGCCCCCAGCCCCTTCATCCTTGGGACCTGACCTTCAGCACTCACCTCCCGTGACAGCAAGGTGACCCTTGTAACAATGGCTGTTGCCATTAGGACACCTCACAATATCAGAGTCGTGTGTGCAGGACCCAAAGATGGACAGACAGGTTGGACACTGCAGGTCTCCCGGGGCAGGGGCAGCTGGGGAGCAGAGAGCAAGTTGGGGGCGCACAGCTCTGCTCTTAGCTGTAGCCACCCTCCTTGAGCCCCAGAGTGTATCTCTGGGGCCCCACCTCTCCCCACCTCTGGTCCCACCCAGCCCGCTGGGGTCCCACACCTGGATGAGGGAGGGAGTTCAACAGGACACTGCTGCTGGCGGCTGAGTTGCACTTGTCGTAAGAGCAGAACCGGGCAAAGGAGGCGACAAGCACTCCGGGGGGGCCCGAGTGTATGGAGATAGTCTGGGAATCCTGTGTTCCGGGCTTGCTGCAGCCTTTGCTCCCCGCCAGGAGTGACTTGAATCCTGAGGGGTGACAGAGTGAAAGCCGGGTGAAGGGAGGGGAGACTCCGAGGGCGGCAGAGCCAGGGGTTCCTCAGTGAGCAGCAGAGAGAGGGGGCATGCGGGTCCTCTGATGACAGGAGCACAGGTCCTGGTGAGTGCAGGGGGAAGACTGGGGCCAGAGCCTGGGTCCTCCTCCAGCTCTGCCACCTCTCAGTTCTTGCTCAAATGTCACCTTCTCACTAGAGCATCCTCAGAGAGCAAATTACAACCTTTACATCCCTCTCCCGCTCTCCTTTCCCTGCTGGATTTCTTTCCATAGCTCTTATCTTCATATGCATATCTAACTCTTTTTTTTTTCTTCTGCTTCCCCAGTGGCACATAAAGTTGCAAGAAGGCAGATGAGATGGGATCTACAGCACCTAAAATAGTGGCTGGCACACAACGGGCAGCTCATTAGACCTTGAATGAAGTCACTGAGGTTACTCTGTGCCAGCTCTCTCAGCCTCTCTTTGCCTGGACTACCGGATACAGCCTAGCGACTACCCAGCAGGGTAGGTACTATTATTGCCATCACCTCGCCCCCAGGTTTCAGAAGGGGAAACCAAGGCGCAGAAAGAGGGAGAATTGGGTTTAGAACTGCAAGCATGAGGGGAACCTGGCAGGAAATTCAGGGCACAGACTCCAGGGCAGGGAGACGCAGGACCCCGTGAGGGGGTCTTGCCCTCTTGCGCAGCCCACACACCTACATCTATGAGCAGAAGTGTCTCCTGACACACCTCCCCGAGTTTACACAGCTGCTCCGTACTCGTGGACCACGCGACAGGTTTCTGAGTCAGGTCTTGAGAAATCCGAATCATGCTCCCCTGATGACAGGTCAGGATAGCTGCGGAGAAAGAATTACCAGGGTCTGTGTGATCCAGCGACCTGCCTGGTCCTGCGCTTGGGAAGATTTGACTCACCCTCCAAGCCATCTAGCCACTGGGTCCCTCAACCTCAGATTAGAATGGACACAGGAAGTCTGAGCCCCACCCCCATGTTTTACCCCGTTTTTGCTCGAACATCGCAGGGACTTTTCCCAGCCCCCCTTGGGGACAGCTGCTCCTGTGCCTTTGGGTGTGAGAGAGAGAGATGGATGGCTCTTCCTTAGCCTGAGCCAATCTCTGCTTCCCTCTCTGGGCCTCAGGGTCCTTATCTGGAAAATGAGGAGAGCGGCCTGACACCGCATATCTCTTTTAACTGAGAAACGCTATGTTCCACACAAAAATACTCCAACGCTTCGTGTGCACTGAACACTTACCGAGGTGCCCGGCGGCCATGACTTACTTACAAGGGATTAACCCGTTTAAGCCTCCCAAGGGGCTTGCCTCACCTGGATCGCCTCATTTCCTCCTGGCCCCCTGGCCCCCGCCCCGCACCAGGCAGGTGGTGGTATCCTCATCGTCCCCCTTTTTCCTTTCTTTTATTTTTTCTCATATCTTTATTGGAGTGTAATTGCTTTACAATGGTGTGTTAGTTTCTGCTGTACAACAAAGTGAATCAGCTATAAGTATACATATGTCCCCCTATCCCCTCCCTCTTGAGCCTCCCTCCCGTCCTCCCTGTCCCACCCCATCCCCATGTTCAAGGTGGGATACAGCGGAGCTTTTAAGTAGCTTGCCCGGTGTCCGACTGCACGTGGTTGGCAGAGCTGGGCTGGGAACTCAGGCATTCTGGCTCCCTGCGGGGAGTGATGGGGAAGGGAGGGGCTGGTGACCGTCCCAAGCTACCTCGGGCCCTGCAGCCCTTGGGAGTCTAGTTTGCAAACCATTAGACCTTCTCTTAAGGCCATCACACGGTCCTCCGCCGTGATGCGTCTTGTGACGCAGAAACCCCTGGGCTGACCATGCAGGGCCCACAGACGTGTACCCTTCACAACATACCCCACGAAGGAGGGCCGCTGCTCTCCCCACTTCACAGATGACGCACTCGCGGCTCCTGCGCCCTCCTCCCAGCCCGCTCCGCAGCCTGCCTGCCCCCATCTCCCCTGTCTTGGTCAATGGCACCTCCTTTCTTGCAGTTGCTCAAGTGGAACACACTGCTGTCATTCTCAACCCTTCCCTTTCTCTTACACCCCATGTGGCACCCACCAGGAAATCCTGTCCGCCGAAGCTGCAAAATACCTCCAGAACCTGACCACTTCTCACCCCCTCCACTGCTTCCGCCAGGGTCCAAGACCCCTTGGCTCTCACCCACTTCCTCCTGAGTCTCCCTGGGGGGGGTCCCCTCCCCCTTGCCCACCTCCCCTTTACTCTAGTCTCCACCCAGCAGCCAGAAGGGTTCCCATAGAAGGTAGGCTGATGCCTGTCACTCCTCTGGTCCGAAGACACCAATAGTTCCTAATCCCATTCAGAATAAAACTCTAAGTCCTTAAAATGGCCCCAAAGGCTCTATAGGTGATCTGGCTCTGTGTGATCTACCCCGCTGCCCTCCACCCACGGATCCTGCTCTGCTCCCCCTTGATCACTCTGCTGGAGCCACAGCGGCCTCTGGATTCTTCCTCGAACACATGGCAGGCACACGCCACCCCAGGGCCTTTGCATACTCTGCGACCCCTGACTGTCTGCGGTTATCTCCTCCTCCCTGAACTTGGTGAAAGAGGCTCAAAGAGGTGGTAATCCTCAAAAGCTGGTTCAGCGGCAGAGGCCAGACAGAAACCCACGTCTTCCTGATTCACCCGCTAAGCTCTGAAAGGCTGTGCTCTCCCTGACTGTGCGACCCACTGCTCTCACTGGGGCCACCATCCTGTTCCTTAGGGGGAGAGTCAAGGCTGTTAGGATCCTAGCCCCTCGGTTCTTGTTTAGCACGGGCTCCTGCGGTCGTCCTTTTTGCAAGCAGTCCTCTCCTGCCCCCGCGCCTTCCAGGAGCTGTTCGATCTGCCTGAGACGCTTTCCTGTCCTCCACTTACTCCCTGACATCTTGCTGTACCCCATCTTCTCATGCCTGGCCTTGCCGATGCTCGACAGATATTTGCTAAACTCCCGAACTGAACTTAACCAGGGAAGGCAAATGCACCATCCAAGATCTGGCTCTGACGCCGAAAGCCAACAGAATGTGCACATATGTTAGGGATATCCATCTGTGGCCTAATGGCTGTGTTTTATGTGACGTACATATGTGGGATGTGTGTGGATGTGTAGTGGGTATGTGGGGGGTGGGGGGTAGGATGGGAATGTGTGAAATGTGTATGGTGTGTGTATGGTATGTGATGTGTGGTGTGTGTGTATCGTGATACAGTGTGTTGGTGAGGTATGTGGTATATGTTTGTTGCATGGGTGTGGCGTGGTGTGTGTCCTGTGTACCTGTGTTTTTGTTTGTGTGTGCTGTCCGCGGCATGAGATGTGTGGTCTGTGTGCTGGGTGTGGCGTGTGCTGTATGTAGTGTGTGAAGTCCGTGGTGTGTGCAGGATGCGTGAGGTTTAAGGAGGCCCGTGCGCGGCATGTGACGTGTGGTGTGCGCTCGGCACAGTGTGTGTGTTTGTGTCTCCCGCGTGTATAGCGTGTTGTGTGCGTTATGGTGTGTGGTGTGTGTGGCACGCGTCTGATCTGTTTGGGAGACGCCTTCTGGATTATGAATGTTACCTAGTCCCGGAGATGAAGGCCAGATAAGGAAACCAACATTAATGAAAAGGAAAGACACCCTTCCACAGCTCCACTGCCCTCAGCTGAAAGGCCAGCCCCTCAGTCTGGCTGGGCAGACACCTGACCCACCACCAGGACCCCCCGCCTACCTCTCGGCTCCCCCAGCAATATCCGTTCCCAAGACACAGCAGGGCATTTCCTGCCTCCTTGGCCTGGCACCCGCTGTTCCTTCTGCTTGCAACGGCTCTCCCTTCGTGGCCCACGCTCACCTTGTCCACCTGGAAAACTTGTGATCGCCCACCACCCCCAGCTGCACCCCATCCTCTCGATGAGCCCCTCCTCAGGCAGAGCCGAGGGACCCCTCTTGAAACCAACGGGCTGCCCCCACCTCCAAGCCTTTGTCCGTGCTGTTTCCTCTGCCTGTTCGTGTCCTTTTCCTCTTCCGTGAATAAACCGCAGCTCATCTTTAAGACGCGGCTCATAGGTCACTTCCTCTGTGAAGCCCTCCCTGATTCGTCCCTCCCAGGACATCAGTATCATCCTCCTCTGAGGCCCCCCAGACCCACTTCCATGACAGCCCTGTGACCATGTGTATCTGCGATGTCTCCCTTCTCGGTCCTGGAAGCCCTTTAGGGCAGGGCCAGGGTCTGAGTCCTCTGGGGTCTCCACAGGAGCCCTTGGAATCCTGTACAAACTCACGTCCGCAAACGCATCCCGGGTGCCCAGCCTCGGCCAGCCCTTATGCGGCCCGAGGCTGGAAGCCTGGTGTCAGTGACATCCAGGCTCTGTCCTCAAGGCTCCCAGTCCAGCCAGAGAGATCCAAACAAGGGGAACGTTTGCTGAACTCACTCAACTCTCTCCCTGAAGCTCGGACAGGGAAGACCCTTCTCCCACTTTCCTAAGACCCCACTCCCCTCTTCGCCCCTCTCCCCACCTCGCCACAGCAGGTGCTTCACATCAAGACACTCTAGGCCACTCTCATCCACCCGTGTTCCGGTTTGGCCGGGTTTCCGTGGGGAAGAGGGGACCCTCCCCGTGTCCCCATTTGGCTCTTACTTTCCCTGTCACACCTGAAGCACCCTTGATATCCTCTCTGATCTCTTTTCTCTGCATCATGGCTGCTGGGCTGCTCCAGGACCATGGGTGGGGGAGGGTGGGGGCGGGTCAAGGGGGAGTGGAAGAGCCAGGGTTACCCAAGGTCAGGGGTGTGGAGAAGTAGAATTGGAAGCAGCAAGTCACTCCCAGCAAGGGAACCAGCAGACACACCTGCACTCCCTTCTGCGGCCAATGGACAGAGAGGCACGCGAGGCAGCCCACCGTCTCTGCCCCTCTGACCTTCCTCCCTTCTCCTCTCCCACCTGGCCAGGCCCAGCATCATTTAAAACACCCACCAGTGGATTCCTGTCCTACAGATGTGTCCCCCGGACCACGCACCCTCTGCCTCCCCTTAAGCTGGACACCTCTTACTGGCACCCTCACCTGACACGCCTACTGGGAGAACCCCTTACATCACATCTGCCTGAGTGAGTAACAAATATCTGAATGACGTGATGCTGGCTTTGGTGGGATGTGTTTGGATGTCCGCCTTTCACAGGGTCATCGTGTGCCCCGAGGCCGCGGCGCAGGGCGCTTGGTCTCGTGGGTATGACACTCACCTTCAGAATCACAGGTCTCCCGCAGACGGATGGGCCCGATTTCCTGAGTCCCATTAAGCAGGTTGCAGCCTGCTTGGGACATGCACCCCTGGACTCTCAGCCGGCCGGAGCGGTGCCCTGTGGAAAATGAGAGGAGGGGAGAGGGGGAGACGCTGCTGCTGGGACCGTCCAACCCTCATGGGGGAGGCGCGGCTCTGGGGGGCCAGGCCCGCCCTCCTCCGCGCCCCAGACCTCAGCTCCCCGTCCTCCCCAGAGACTCCCATCTTGGTCCGGCTCACCAACATTGAGCAGGAGGGTCCCACTGTAGCAGTGTGTGCTCTCGGCGGGGCAGGTCACCTCTGCTGCAGACTGACAGCTCCCATCAGAGAAGCAGACTGGACACCGCACAGACCCCAGGGCTGGCGGGGTGACTGAGAAAGGGAGGG